>NC_092805.1:103864420-104470170 GCF_040954645.1 Diabrotica undecimpunctata
ATTATGTGGATTTTTGCGGATCTCTAGAGATTCGCGGATTTTCCTGGAATAAAAGAAGGGGCTCTTAGAAATAATATGGGTTTTTTCGAACAATATGGAATGACCGATTTCTTGGCAGTGTTCTGCAACTGCAGAATGGGAGAAAAGACCTGATCGAATGCATCTTTGATGCTCTTGAATCCGAGTTTTGACGGAACGACCAGTTTCGCCAATATACACTTGTCCACATGAACAAGGAATAGAATAGACACCACAGGAAGATAGGGGCGGTAATGGGTCCTTAGGAGAGGGTAGATATTGTGAGATTTTCTTGGGTGGTCGAAAAGTAGTCCTGATACCTTCTTTGCGAAGAATTTTGCCAATCCTATCAGTGACACTTCGAATATACGGAAGAAAAGCCACAGGAGTATTACCCGAAGATTCTGAATTTGTCGTCCTAGGGTGTAAAGGGGGATGTAGATGTCGGTGTGTAATATTTTGAATTGTGGACTTGGAGTAACCGTTGGCGACAAGGGTTTTTTGCAGATGGCCAAGTTCTTCTCTAAGGTTGTCAGGTTCAGAAATCGAAATAGCCCGATGGATGAGAGAGTTGATCACAGAATTCTTTTGGGCAGGATGGTGGTGTGATGAAGCATGTAGGTAACGATTCGTGTGGGTCTTTTTTCTATAAACAGAGTGACCCAATCGGCCATTGGGCTTGGAGGTGACTAACACATCGAGAAAGGGAAGGGACCGATTATTTTCTACTTCCATTGTGAATTTTATATTCGGATGTTGTGAGTTAAGATGATCTAGGAAGATCTTGATACAGCCAAAATCCCTACTTCCAATATATCTCGTGAGGAATTCATAGCTCTCAAAAATCTCCGTTCTCTTTCTGAGATAATAATCCTTCCTGCAGACAAAGGTAATGCCACAGTCATCCTGGATACTCCTTCCTAGATAGAGAAAGTAAACGACTTACTTAGGGATACATCCTGTTATAACACAATTTCTCGAGACCCCACTCCTAGAGTCGAACGCGAAATTTCCCATGCCATCAAACAATCCGATCTTTCCGATGATGTTAAGAAGTCCATAGTTCCGAAAAACTCCATCTGCCCCAGAATTTACGGTCTTCCCAAAATCCATAAAGACAACGTATCTCTTCGTCCCATTGTGACTACGATTAACTCTCCTACCTACAAACTCGCAAAGTACTTGTCGAATCAGTTTAAGACCTATACTGGTCGTACCTCTTCTTATGTCCGAAATTCCACACATTTCATCACCTTAATCTCCTCCCTCACGGTCGATCCCCAAGACATTCTCGTCAGTTTCGATGTATCATCCCTATTTACCAATATCCCCATACATGACTCTCTAGTTGTTCTGCGAGATCACTTGACCAATGATAACAAGTCTTTGGTTTTGGCAGATCTTGCGGAAAAATGCCTCCTTTCAACATATTTTTCTTTTAGAGGCAATTTCTACAAACAAATATCTGGAACACCAATGGGTTCTCCCCTTTCCCCTGTCATTGCTGACATTTTCATGGAAGCCTTTGAGTCTTTAGCCCTAGAATCTTACCCCTTAAAACCAAAAGTCTGATTCCGCTACGTTGATGATACATTTATCATCTGGCCCCATGGTCAACATACCCTTTCTCCCTTCCTAGATCATCTTAACTCACAACATCCGAATATAAAATTCACAATGGAAGTAGAAAATAATCGGTCCCTTCCCTTTCTCGATGTGTTAGTCACCTCCAAGCCCAATGGCCGATTGGGTCACTCTGTTTATAGAAAAAAGACCCACACGAATCGTTACCTACATGCTTCATCACACCACCATCCTGCCCAAAAGAATTCTGTGATCAACTCTCTCATCCATCGGGCTATTTCGATTTCTGAACCTGACAACCTTAGAGAAGAACTTGGCCATCTGCAAAAAACCCTTGTCGCCAACGGTTACTCCAAGTCCACAATTCAAAATATTACACACCGACATCTACATCCCCCTTTACACCCTAGGACGACAAATTCAGAATCTTCGGGTAATACTCCTGTGGCTTTTCTTCCGTATATTCGAAGTGTCACTGATAGGATTGGCAAAATTCTTCGCAAAGAAGGTATCAGGACTACTTTTCGACCACCCAAGAAAATCTCACAATATCTACCCTCTCCTAAGGACCCATTACCGCCCCTATCTTCCTGTGGTGTCTATTCTATTCCTTGTTCATGTGGACAAGTGTATATTGGCGAAACTGGTCGTTCCGTCAAAACTCGGATTCAAGAGCATCAAAGATGCATTCGATCAGGTCTTTTCTCCCATTCTGCAGTTGCAGAACACTGCCAAGAAATCGGTCATTCCATATTGTTCGAAAAAACCCATATTATTTCTAAGAGCCCCTTCTTTTATTCCAGGAAAATCCGCGAATCTCTAGAGATCCGAAAAAATCCACATAATATCAATCGAGAGGAAGGATACTACTTGTCTCCCATCTGGAATCCCAGTCTAGAGCCGCCGTCCGGTCCCGCTACCACAATGCAGCCACATGATTGGCCAGCGCGCGCTTCTTGACGTTCGCGCCACGGAGTGTGCCGATACGTCCCGACACGACAGGTCACCGCGACTATAAATAGAGCGGTAGCGGAGTAATCGTCGGATTCACTCCCTGCCTCTCGACGCGTTAGTGTTCTGAGCTGTTGGACGTGAATCCCTGTCCTGGCATTTGGTTTTCACCTCTGGCTGCGTTGAGTAGTTGAGTTACTGTGACCAAATGCCCATCTTGGTAGTTAGTATTCGCCTCTGGTTGCGTTGAGTAACTGAGTTACCGTTGCTAACTACCCATCTTCCTGTCTTTTGTTTCTTTTTCTTTTTTGTTCTCCTGAAGAAGCTACATACAATTGTAGCGAAACGTCGAGATAAACCCACTTTTGGGTCACTCACAAATGACACGGTCCAAACCCGGAAGACGAATAAACTATAGTTTTTGTTTGTTTGTCTACTGACTAACCTAATAGTGAGGTGTAGTGATGGGAAGACCTGGTACTTTTTGGTGACCCGGGTCTTCCAGGTCATTCATTAAAATGATCTGTTCATATGAACAACTAATTAAATTTGTTGTGTAAAGGTCAAGTGTGTAGAGTTTAATATTGATATGTTTATGAATCTTTCTAAGAGTATATGAATTAATGATAATGCAGGACCCGTTCATTAGAAGGACTTTAATTATATCGTTGTTTACGTGTAGAATTCGATATTGTTACTATAAATTTAAGAATGAAATATAGTTTAAGGCTGACATTAAGATTTGTATTTCTCAAATCATCTTCAGAAATCATTACAATATAAAAAAAAATAAAAAAAATGGATTTTATTTCCTACAAATTTATAAACAGAACAGACTACGGAACTATTGATTCGACAATTCGAATGTATATAATTTTACAGTTTTGCAACGTAAGGGTTTCGCAGTTCTGGGAACCTGAAATCAGCATTTGAATGATCCTTTATGGTTCACGGTTCATGCATTAATTTGACCGAGTAATGTGTCGAGATCACACAGTTCGTTTTTGTAAACACTAGACAGCGTCATTCATAGGGTCATTCGAACGATAGGGTCACAGAATGTGATTATATCAATCACAGGTCTTCGAAAAGATCAGACATTTGTGAACGGATCATTTGTGACCTTCTCATCACTAGTGAGGTGGGTAAGTTAATTCTCAAAAAAGTTATTGTTCTGATCACCCTAAAAATTGACAAAGTCTTATTAAACTTGAATAATAAATAGAGTGCTGAATCTAGAGAGGATGTTTCACAAAGAAGTGGCAATGCTGTAGTAAGATCTAAAATAGCAGTTCATCTTCTATATGATGAATGTGACACTAAATATGGTTAAACTAAGATATATCACAATAGCCAAAGGTAGAGCCAAATATGGACCAAATGACAAAGGTAGAAGTAGAAGAAAAATACTTAAATATATACCAGTTGGACTAGATATTATACTTGGAAAGTGAGAACAGAATTAGGAGAAATAATTTAACTAACATGTTTGTTTAGTATAATTATGGGAGAGAATGATAAATAAATGAGAAGCTGTATCTTATTAAGAGAGTAATTGACAGATGGATATGTGAAAAACTGAAATATCTTTATTCATTTAGATTTATACAAAACAGATCAGCAACATATGCAACTTTCATTATAAGGCAGTAATAGATAAATACTGGAATACAAAGAATCACTGAGGTGAAAGAAAACATGGTTGGAGAAACTTAGACAACACTATATCTATGAGGAGGGTAAATATTGGTATGATCCAAGATAGAAACTTCTAAAGAAATGTTTCTTGCATTGATAAAGCCACATAAATTGATGCACATTACAACAAAAAAATCATACATTATTTTAAAAAGTTATTATTAATGAAACATTAATTATTCCATCCCTTAATTATTCTAATTTGTGATGTGCATTGAAAGTAAATAAAAAAAGATATTTTACTTTCATTTACAAGTAAAATACTTAGTAATAAAAAGTCACAAATACAATTAGGATAAAACTGATTAAAGTAAATTGTTGATATGTACTTACATATAGTAATTTGTTTAAAGAATTCATAGTAAGAAGTTGTGGAGCATATCTAATGTTTCCCATAGATCCAGAACTTGGAGACACATCCTTTTCCAAACTGGCATTATATCCATTTACCATATTTATTTTGTCTTTAATATACTGTACATCTGTCTGTCTATTTCTTATTTGCATTTGCAATTGCTGCAATTGCCTTAACTTGTCTATATTATAACTTTGTTGGATTTCATGACTATATGACTTAACAGCTAATCTTTTATACATAACTTTACTTCCAGTAGTTTCTAAGAGATTATTAACAAATGGTACAGGTTTATGCAGGTCAGTTCTAATGACTTCATGACTAGTGTAGAAACCCCCTTGCATATAAAATATCACAGAATTATTCTTAAAGAAGTATGGTTGAATATCAGAAATCTTATTTCCAATATAACAAAGGCCTGAAAAATTGACACCCCATGTTACCAATATCTTATCAGCTCCATCATTGGAATGTTGCCATATTCTTAACACTACACATGAGGCAGAGAGATTTGACATTTCTTTTAAATTTAGCTCAGACCATTTAGGATTTGGATTATTCATTTCTTCACTTGTATAGAAAGGAGCACTCATTGTTGTAAGGTGTAGAGTATAGTAGAAGCTACCAGTATCATCTGTTCCTAAGTTTAAACCCATTATTTGGTACACATGCCTTAAGCGGTACTAAAACATTAAAAATCATTATGTAGGAATCTTAAATTTACTCCCACTGTCTGCAGGATCACATTACTTTTTTTCAAGAACTAAATTAATAATTAAGAAGTACGGGTACAGTACAGAAGTACATTTTAGATTTAAATATATCACAAATTTTAGAAACTACTTAATTACCTGTTGTGTAATAAGCGATACCCATTGACGGACCCTTTGCCTTCCAAACATAAACTCTTGTGTTGGAAAATTCATGACATCTACAAAACAAATATTTTCAGCTATAATAATTTAATAAATGTAAAGGTTATTCCATACTTTAATCTAAAACCAGTCCTCCCTGGTGTTATTTAAAACACTTCCTATAGAATTAAAATTTAAACTTCCTAATTACAGCAAATAATATTTTCTTTTTATTGGCATTTATACCTGACATTTCACTGTAGTGTAAATATGTCAAAAATTCTTCTTTTTTAATTGTTGATAACGATCATAAAGTTTTTTTTTAATGTTATTTACTGTAAGTTTTAATCTTGTTTTAATAGTACGAAAATAAACGTTTATATAGTAATCGAAAACACAAGTCTATTAATGTAAGTTAAAATAACATCAAAATCAAATTTTTAAACATAAAGATTGTTGTAAAGTTGTACATTTGTATCAAAGTAGGTATAAAATGATGTTTCTTCTTCTTTGTAGAACAGTTGTGACTGTGACAGTTGCGATAACTGACTTTGACTTTTGTGTGCTTTTGTCATGTTTCGTGGAGAGAGGTGTGGTGTTGACTAATTTTAATGTTGATAATAGAAATAAATAAGTAGGTAGTTGTTTTTTCTTAGTATTAATTAAAATGGATAGTGAAGGTAGAAAAGTAATCGTATGTGATAATGGTACTGGGGTAAGTATCCGACACCATTTTAATTTCACTATTCTAGAGCCCCATTTTTCAGTTCGTTAAGTGTGGGTATGCCGGCAGTAATTTTCCTGCTTATATATTCCCTTCAATGGTAGGAAGGCCTATAATTAGAGCAGTCAACAAAATAGGTGATATTGAAGTTAAGGTAAGCGTTTTTATATATGGGTGGTTAAAAAAAGATACAGAGATATTTACATGACATTTATTTTTTAGGGTTTACATGTAGATGTAAGTTTTACATGTTTAATGTTCTTAGAATGTTCAGTTTTACCGTTTTTCTAATTTCCTTTGTAATCTGTTTTTTAGTCTAATCCTCCCTCACAACATTTAAATATACACCATCCCTTTTATTTTTTAAGAGCGACATTTGAACAATGTTTGAGGGAGTTTTAAACACTATAACCAGCTTTTAGTATCCTGCTTCAGTAGGAAACTAGAGTCGTGTTTACAGTTTGTTACTAAATTTAACATATTTCCTGTGGTCAGATAAGACAAATGTCAAAATATTTTATTAATTCCTAGTGAGTGACTCAAAAACTAGATGAAATCTCAACATGAATATTAATATACACAATGCTTTATTATGACATATCCCTGTAGAAAAATTGTGATTAATTATATGTATTATAGCATCTTGAAATTATACTAGGTACATTCCTAGAAAATTAATTTTATATTTAAGAAATTTTATCTTTGATGTTTTGGAGTTTTAAAAATATTATTTTTGTTAATGGTTTCCCTATTATTTCTTAATATAGATATTCTGAGTGAAAAATATAAAAGACAAGATAATTTATTTTCACTCATATTTATATCTTATACCTTTTTGAAGTTTAAATTTCTGACTTGTCATACATCAATAAACTTAAAGCCCTTGCTGGAAAATATTTGTCATTCAGCAGCATTTTGAAATGTATCTCATGTTCTGCTGATACACTCAAAGTATTTATCATCAATACTTTATCTAGATCTAAATTTTGGTTAGATTCTGTACTTAAACTACTCTGTATGCCATTTATAATAGCACTTTGCAAAGCTGTTCTGCTATTTCTGTTACTCATTTTTTCCAGTATTTCAAAAAAGATTGCTTAACTGAGACAACTGGAATAACAAACTAAATTCCTTATACTCCATAGTTTCGCCTGGTAATCCCATATTAGAAAATAAATACCTTGTATGTGTTAGCAGTAGTAAATTATCATTATATGTTAAATGTTATAAAAAATAATAAAAGTTATTTGTAGGAGAATTATTGAATAAACACATATACTTTTAATATTTCACACTTTTTTTTTGAATAAACCAAAACATGCACAAATGAAATTTCTAATATTCATTTACTCCAGTCATCCAAGATGAAAATACCACTGAACTTAAATAATACGAAACAAGCTGAATTTTGCAGAGAATGTCAATTTTGGAACCCCAAAAAAGATGCAAAAAAAATTTGTGATTCCTACTCCTGGTTTCCCCCTAACTCCCCTGCTGGGAGAATGGAAAACATCAATTTATCAAAAATCTATATACTGTAGAAAAAAATGTTTCAAACAAGAAATGTAGCTGAGATCATTTTGAACAAAAATGTTTATTTGCATTTTTCTGTAGAATTCTGTTCTCTCAGAAAAAAAAACACTTAAATCAATGGCGATTTTGAATATCAGTTATGAACATGAAATCATTTTTTTTTATAAAATTTGTATCAACTCAAAGGTAAAAATTCAACATCTTTTGATCAGTGTCATCTCAACAAAAATCAAAATGTGTTTTAAAGCTGAAGAGTGCAGTTTTCATATGTAATTTTTGCATTTTACTGCAAATGAAGTAAGTTTCTATAAAGCTGTTAAATAAATAAGTGTTGTGCAAGTTTTACTTCTCATGAGGTCAATAAAATTTATCACTTCTATTGACAGGTCACTATGAAACTTTTATTCCTCACTTTTAGAGAGTATAGAGGTTTATGAACCATATGCGAGTATCAGTTTTAATAAGATTTTGTATAATTGGCATTTTAGTTTTTTTTTATGACATTATCTGATCGTAGTTGCCTAATTAACCCATGGTAACATTTCTTGACAATGACTATTCGCCTCTTCACTAACTTCCTGTGCAACTTTGTTACCAAATGTAACTAGTTATCCTAAGTATTTAAAGTTTTTATTCCCTCAATGTTGTATTCTCCTCTTGTTAGATTTTGTAGCTGCCTTATTTCTGCATTTTTACTTACATGCATTATATTTTGTTTGTGCCTGATTGATTTTAAGGCCACTATTTTGTGCAGCTCATTCTATTTGATTGAATGCCTCTATCTTCTTGACCTTGCCATTATGCCAACATCACCTGCAATCACAAACTTTTATTAATTATTGTTTATCAAGTATTGACTGCTGCATCTCTTATTATTTGTTCAAGCATGATGTTAAACAAGGTGCATGATAGGGTATCTCCCCGACATAGTCCCTTTTTCACATCTATTGTTTCTGTTAATTTTTCGTTTTGTATCTGAATTTTACTTTCTACTTTAGGATTATCTACATTGTTTGTATTAAGAATTCTTGTTTATATTGTCATATGCACTTTCTAGTCTTTAAGTGTATGAAGAGATGATGTGTCATAAAAAAAATATCTAATCTTCTGTTGACTTCTGTCTGCAGGAGCCACATTGGTATTTGCCAACTATTTTTTAGTGTTTGGTTTTAAATTTGTTTACTGCTCTTCTAATTGTGGCTATTGGTGGACTCTTCTCTGTCATCTACTTGGTCTAATGATATATCAGAGTTAACTTCCCATTGTTTAAAGTGTAAACTTTCAACAATATAAGTTATTGTCAAAACTGATAAGTTTATGGACACTATTTTGAAATAATGCAAATATAATTTAATTACAACAGCAGGATAAAATGATAAACTAGAATAAAAGTATGGTACTGAGATTATATAAATTACGTACATTCCCAAATTATGCAGTGTTTTCATCTATATTTGAGTCACTTTCACATTTTGTAATTTTAATTTTGGCAACTCATGCAGGTTATTTTTTCAAAACGGTTTGTTAAACAGTAGAAATGTAAAATTAAATGGAGAATCTGGATAACCTGATAAAATATATATATATATATATATATATATATATATATATATATATATATATATACAGTGTGTCCGTAAAGTATGGAATAAATTCGATATTTCCTAAATGAAAAGTCTTTTTAAAAAAATCTAAAACATGTCGATTTTTAAGTTTAATGTTTAACATTCTACAACAAAATTTCATTATAAAAGATGATACACATTAAGATGATGACGTCATCGGCTCTTTTTTTCAATGTAACACCCTATATTTTATGAAATTTTTAGATAGATAAAAATTAGCTGATTCCAAAAAGCATAATACTCGGGGTCTAATGGATATAATTTAAAAGATATGCGCTTAGAAAATAAATTATTTATTATCAATTGCAAAAAGTAGGTTACTACTAGTTTTTAGTGAAATGTAATTATTTTTAGTAACATTCAATAACAATTAAGTAGTACAATAATTGTATTAATACGTGAATGTTCTGTATTATTGCTTAAAACTAATTTGAAGTAGAAATGAATTTGAGTGTCAAGCAAATAATTAAAATACTCATGCTGATTGGGTATGGAGACAAATCGCGAACTCAGATGGAAGTGTGTAATTTATTTAATGATAAATATCCAGAAAGACCCATAACGCAGTCAACAGTAAGTAAGATTGAAAAGAAATTTAGAGAAACTGGTACGGTTGGAAATGCACGCAAATCAGGTCGTCCCTCTGTAAATTATGATACAACATTAGATGTTCTACTTGCTTTTGAAGAAGATGCGCTCACTTCTGTTCTTAAAGTTAGTCGTGATCTCGATGTTTGCAAAACAATGGTACACAAAGTAATAAAACTTGAAAAAAGGCACCCCTTTAGATGCATACTTGTACAGGAATTAAACGAGTATGATCCAGATAAAAGAATACGATTTTGCGAAACAATGATGGATAACTGCCACTGAAACCCTCTCTTGGTTCAAAATATTATTTTTTCTGATGAGGCTACATTCACATTAAATGGTGAGGTCAACCGTGAGAATTGTAGATACTGGTCAAAAGAAAACTCCAACTGGATGCTGGAACACCATACACAATACCCGCAAAAGGTAAACGTATGGGCTGACATTGTAAGAAATAGAATCATCGGACCCTACTTTTTCGAAGCTAATTTAAATGTGCCAGCATACCTTCAGTTTTTAAGAGGGTATCTCGTACCTACTTTAGTTAATTTATTCCCCAGTAAAATTAATCCTGGAGGTTTTGATAAAAGTTTATGGTTTCAACAGGATGGTGCGCCTCTGCATTATGCTTTAGATGTTCGAAGGTACCTAAACGAAATTTTTCCGAACAGGTGGATTGGAAGACGTGGATATATTGAATGGCCAGCGAGGTCGCCAGACCTCAATCCTTTGTATTATTTTATGTGGGGTCATTTGAAGAATGTTGTTTATAAAACGAAACCTGCAAATATTGAAGACTTAAAAACAAGAATTCGTGAAGAAATAAACAATATTTCTCAAGAAACCATATACAAGGTTCTACAAGAATTTGTACAATGTTTGGGTTACTGTCAAATACAACAAGGGCTACAATTCGAACATTTAAGATAAACTCATGTATTAATTACTGGATTACTTTCAAGTTATTTATTATAATTTATTTATAATTTATTAATATTGGAAATCAATAAAAATTAATTTTCTAAGCGCATATCTTTCAAATTATATCCGTTAGACCCTCAGTATTATACTTTTTTGGAATCAGCTCATTTTTATCAATCTAAAAATGTCATAAAATATAGGGTGTTACATTTGAAAAAAGAGTTGATGACGTCATCACTTCAACGTGTATCACCTTGTATAATGAAGTTTTATTCTAAAATGTAGAACATTAAACTTAAAAATCGACGTGTTTAGATTTTTTTTAAAAAGGCTTTTCATTTAGGAAATATTGAATTTATTCCATACTTTACGGACACACTATATATATATATATATATATATATATATATATATATATATATATATATATATATATATATATATATATATATATATATAGATTTGGAAAATTTTTAATGGAACAGAATTATTAATACAATAATTGAGATTCCTTTATTTGCAATTAACCAGTGTAAATTTCAATAGAACGTCGCGATGTTTTATCATTAATTCATTTGTTCGACTGGAGTCCCTCTCCAGTCGATATCCTTCTATAGTTCGTCCCAAACCCTTCTTTCAGTGCGTCACAGTTGATCGAATTCTCTCTAACACATTAAGCTAGAAGTGACAGAAAAAAACGTGAGTCTGTGATTATTATACATAGAACTTATTTATCGTAAAGCTAATTCTACTTACGGATGTATAATTGGTTGAAGTTTAGAATACGCTAAATAGATATCCAATACAGGTTAGTATTATCAGACATTTTACAGTGAAAATTTAATTTTGTAGTTATTGTCATAAAAATATTTTTAATATATCGAGAAAGAACAAAGACTAATATTAAAATTATTAAATTATTTTCGATTAGAAAAAGAGAGATTACGATCCTGCAACTGTCAAATTTAACTAAAATGTCATGCAATAATTCTCGACATTCTTAAAATCCTATATGACGTCAAAATTAGTGACGCACTGAAAGAAGGGTTTGGGACAGACTGTACCGCATCTTCACAAACGATCATCGTATCATCAATCTAGCCACCAGTGTAAAAAGGGAACACATCTCAATTTCCCAAAAACGTACATTTTTAGGTAGATACGGAATTAAAAATATTATTTAACTAAAAAAAAATTGTTGTTGTTTTATTGCCAAAATGGTTTGAAAAAAAGTAGATTTCTAAAAATAAAAAGGAATTCCAAAAATAACATAAGAATAATAATATTAAAATCAAAATTTTAACGCATTAGAGGTTCAAATATTCCACCTCTTTCTGCAGAGCAAAAACCGAATCTGTTGTACAAAGATACTCTCATACCCCTGAGCAGTTCCAGTCTAGTGCTCCCACAAAAATGAATTATTTTCTCTCACAATTCCGCTAAATTTCGGGTTCTTGCTTTCAAATATCTCCAAAGAAAAAATCATTTGGGGATAAGTCTGGTGATCTGGGAGGTCACTTGATCGTACAAAGAGAAGAAATTCATTTATTTCCAAAAATGGTTACTAAATAATTTTGCACTGCTCGTGTATTGTGTATTGTGTAAACAACAAGTAATTGAACTGCCGGAATAATTTGATTTTGCAACAATTGTAAATATTTATTGCCCGTTAAATTTACATCAATAAAAAATGGACCGACGATATAATCCCCCAAAATACTTATTTAATTACTTATAATACAAAATAATTTTTGTGCAAAATATGATACTTTTTCAATGTTTTTACACGGTGTCCCAAATTGAGAAAACTATAGGAGATAGAAAAAAAGTAGTTAAGATGTCACGATGTTCTTTTTTCGTTAAAATAACGATTGCCCAATCATATCATTAATAACTTCCCACATTAGCGAGATACAAGGTTATTATTAAACAATATCGAAAACGACAGGGTTATAGATCTTTAGAAAAATTATATTATATTTTGTCATTTTTAGAATTGGAGCTTCTGTACAAATAAATTATTTATTTGATAAAGATACTTAGAAACAAAACACTCAGTAAAAAATTTTAACATTTTATTATATGTTGTTGTTATTAACAACAAAATACCTGTTAACAAACAAGACTTAATTTTAAGTAAAAAGGGTAAATAAAGTTAAGTTTAAAAAGTAGTAACATTATAATAAACCTACAAACAACAATAATAAACAACGTAACAACTAGGACTAATAATAAATGTTCGAAATGCCCCCGTTGTGTTGTAATAATAATTCGACACCTTTTTCTTACAGATATTACACAATTGAGTACATGCACTGGCTTTATGTTTATAAATGCTTGATGAATGCTTTGTAATAATTCTTCCTTAGTGTTAAAGTCAGTTTTATAAATATTGTTTTAAAAATCCCCAAATAAAAAAAATCAAGAGGATTCAGTTCTGGTGAACGAGGGGGCCACCTAACAGGACCATAATTTCCAATCCACCGATTATGAAATTTTCCATTTAAGAAATTTCCAACGAATTCAGCATTATGGGCAGGTATCTTGTTGGAACCCAAATGCATTCCTCTCGGCCCAATATTCCTCATCAAAAATGTCTTAAAATCGTTTCTAAACTATCCTTATATCTGGCAGCAGTGAGTGATAAACCAATTACATGATAAACCAATTTATTATGCTTGACAAAACAACTAAAGTTAAAACGGAATCTTCCTTGGCTCCTCATCCCTGAACTAAGTGGGGATTTGAGTTATTGCAATTGTGTGGGTTAAATATTCCTGCACTAAATATGCGAGCTTCATCGATAAATTTTACCTTTGAATAAAAATTTAGATTTTCATTACATTTTCCTATATACATACCATTCTGCAAATTGTGTATCTTTCTCAAATAATCGTTTGGGTATAAGTTTTGTTGGACAGATGTACAGTAAGGCCTAAATTTATGTTTCCTTACAATTCTCCCAGCACTTGTCTTTGGAAAACCTATTTCCTTCTTGTTTGGAGTAAATAAGTTTTATGGTATGCTTATATATAACCCAACGTATATTACAACTTTCATTATTTTTTTTATACTGACGCCGTGGTTTTACGAAACATCCATAAGGTGATAAATTTGAATCAAGGTTTTTAAAAATTCTCCTGTCTGTTTGTCTTCTTTCTTGATATCGTTGAAAATATAATTCAGATGCATCAATAACATTCTTTTGGAATTCAATAGTTGCCAAATGCATGTCGTGTTTTTCATAATTTTCAGTATTTATTTTTTTGAACAATACTTTACGTCGGAACAGTAATTGTGAGAGGTAACACAGGTGACAGATTTTGTTTTATTTTCCATGCTAACATTATCAAAGTCTACCTGATGAAATGAACATTCTTACAAAATTTAACAATGTCATTTTAGATAAAAAAAAAAAAAATAGAAACCAGTAATGTTATATCGGGTAAAAAAAATAAATGGATACGAAGAAGGTAAAAAAAAAACAGTGTGTTTTTACATAATATTATAAAATACAGTCTATTTCGTGATCATTTTATTAATAAAATATGGAATCAATAATTTAAAAGTACTAATTCAACTTTACTTTTAAGTTAGGTAGGCACTGATTTTTTTAAGTGCCTTTAACATAACGTTAACTATAAACATTTTACTTGCAGAGTAGCTCCAACGACTGAAAAAGAAAAGAGAATTAAAAATATCAAAATATATAGGGTGTCCAATATAAAAAATAAGTTGGTATTGTTGTGAATTTATTAAAAGGTTCAATATTTATAACACTTACGGATTTAATTTATTTCTTTATTTATATTAACTTATCTGACAATAATTTATATATCCGCACGTAACAAATTCGCGAGCGCGGCGTCTTCAGAATTAACTGTTCCTTCCAAATAAAATGTCCTTTATATATGCCATTGCCTTTACGCTAGAATCATCGAACAGCCTTCTCGATTAGCGGCGAAATTATAACGGTAAGGCAAACGGGTATTTTTACATCGGCTCGACCGTTTCTGGAAGGTCCCTTCAGGTAAATTTCTGCCGGCTAATAGAATACTCTCGTAAACTCTAAAACAGAACAGCATTAGTCATAATAAAAACATGTTTTAAAGGTTAAAACTATGACTCATATTTTTACGTAACATTGCCCCCCTCTCAAAAGATGGTTCCTCCTGGAACCTTGTCGGGACTAGAACTGGAACGGTATGCTGGTATCGGCAACTGGACCCTCTTTTACAACTTCCAGTTGTATAAAAATGACAAGGGACGGTTTTCTCTCCGCACAAGGTACTTAGCGGATTGCAACAGACTAACACCTGGACTTCGGTGTCTTTGAAGATCTCCTCCACCATATTTCGGATAACCCTCCAATCTAATTGGCGGCACTCCAACTTTGGCATGGCTAACTTTTGCACGTCGGACTCTAGTACGTGCTCTCTCAATTGAAGTAAGGCTTCCCACACATCTCGGTAGGTAGGTTGGTCACGGGCAGTGTCTTTTGTTACCAGGTAGAAAAGGTAACGTGATGCATCTTGGAGTTTCAAGGTTTTACCGGGAGCTGGCACCTGGCATTGAAGTTCTGCAACTCGACCAAACTTCCTTCGAAAGACGGATGCCAACCCTGGTGCGTCTTTGATACTGGCCGGGATGGTAAGGGCCAGCGAGTAGTCATCGGGGAGCGCGAGTAGATCTTGCTTTTCTTCAGTGGTAACACCATGTCTTGCTTTACCGGTACCTCCATAGGCACCCATGAATTCCTCAAACGTGAGGTCAGACACGTCTTGGACTTGGTTTACTTCCACTTCTTCATCTACGTCGTGGTCACCTTCGAAAGACGCCAACCGGTTATGGTGTACTATCATCGGCTTTCCCCTCGGAATCTTGCTTATTCGGTAGATGACATCGTTGATCTTCTCCATAATGAGGTATGGACCTTCCCAAAACTGCTGCAATTTGGGAGAACAACCTTTTCGCTTCTTGGGATTATACAGCCATACTTTGTCGTTCTTCTTAAAGCAACCCTTTTCGGCTTGTGTATCGTACCGTTTCTTCATTCTGTCGCTAGCGATCTGAAGGTGGGAACGGACCAACTCATGTACATCGTCCATTCTTCTTCGTAATTCGATCACATAATCTTCACCTGCTACATCTTCTCCAGGTTTACATCCAAACTCGAGATCACAAGGTAGTCGCATTTCGCGTCCGAATAGGACTTTGGCTGGTGTCTGGCCTGTTGATTCGTTAACAGCAGATCTGTAGGCCATTGTGAAGAACGGAAGGTATTGGTCCCAGTCTCGCTGATGATCGGACACCATCTTTGTCAAATACTTGCCAACTGTCCTATTCATTCGTTCTACCATACCATCCGATTGCGGATGATACGCGGTAGTTCTTGTTTTCTTCATGCCTAGTCTATCACATATTCCTTGGAATAGATCGCTTTCGAAGTTCCTGCCTTGGTCACTATGTATCTCCAAAGGCACTCCAAATCGGCTGATATATTCTTGGATCAACTTATCTGCAACGGTGGCGGCCTTCTGGTCGGGAAGTGCGTAAATCTCGACCCACTTAGTAAAGTAATCCATTACTACCAGCATGTACTTGCCCCCATTTTCACTTTCTGGAAATGGCCCTGCAATGTCCAAAGCTATTCTTTCAAACGGGCTTCCAACATTATATTGTCTCATAGGAGCTCTCCTTTTTCGGTGAGGCCCGTTACTCGTAGCACAAATAGTACATTTCTTACACCAGTCTTTTACGTCGTCGGAACTGTTCATCCAATAAAACCGTTCCCGAATTCGCTGAAGGGTTTTCCTTACACCAAAATGCCCTCCCGATGGACTGTCGTGTAACTGACGAAGTACTTCTGCTATTCTGCTCTTTGGGATCACCAACTGTCTTCTCTTCTCTGAACCGTCATCATTTTCCAGGACTCGTTTAAGCAAGCCATCTTCGATGATAAATGAGTCCCACTGGGCCCAATACGTCTTAACTACTGAGCATAGGTTTGATATTTCCTGCCAAGGTGGTCGACGGTTTTCCTCTTTCCATTTTCGGATTTTTTGTATAACTGGATCTCTCTCTTGTTCTTCCCTGATCTTAGTAGGCGTCCAGTCGTTGTTGACAATCGTCGTTCTTAGCACTGCTGCTTCCTTGGATTCCGTTTTGTTGCAGTGGGAACACTCTGCTGAGCATGGCCTTCTGGAAAGAGAATCAGCGTTTCTGTGGCTAACTCCGGCCCGGTGCTCAATCTTAAAATCGTATTCTTGGAGTCGTTCGATCCACCTGGCTATCTGACCCTCTGGATTCTTAAACTGCATCAACCACTTAAGGGCGGCATGGTCGGTTCGGATTAGAAACTTTCTGCCATAGAGGTATTGATAGAAGTGCTCTACTGATTTCACTACTGCCAGAAGTTCTCTTCTCGTGACGCAATAATTCCGTTCAGGTTTTGAAAGAACTTTACTAAAATATCCGAGGACTCGTTCCTGTCCTCCTTGAATCTGAGACAGCACTCCTCCAATTCCCACATTACTTGCATCCGTATCTAAGATGAACTCTCCTTCTGGCAGTGGATACCCCAAAATTGGTGCTGTTATTAAATGCTTTTTCAACGTTTCAAAGGCATTTTGGCAGTCTATATCCCAGCGGTATTCTCTTGCTTCCTCTGTAAGTCGCGTTAATGGCTTAGCGATATCTGCAAACTTCTTAATAAACCTCCGGTAGTAAGTACATAGTCCAAGAAAACTTCTCACTTGATGTTTGTCAGTTGGTTTTGGCCATTCCTTAATGGAATCGATTTTTCCCTTATCCACGGCCACTCCTTCTTTACTGACTATATGACCCAGATAATTGACTTTACCTTGAAATAGCTGGCACTTCTTGGGGTTTAGCATCAATTGGGCAGCTTTAAGTCGATTAAAAACGTTTTCTAAATTCCTCAAATGATCTTCGAATGTCTCCCCCAAGACGATTATGTCATCTAAATAAACCAGGCATGTTTTCCAAGATAACCCTCTCAACACATTTTCCATAAGCCTCTCAAATGTCGCAGGAGCATTACAAAGTCCAAATGGCATAACGTTGAATTGCCACAATCCAGATCCTGTGGTGAAGGCTGTCTTTTCTTTATCGACTGGGTCCATTTCTACCTGCCAGTATCCAGACTTCAAATCTAAAGTAGAAAATAATTTACTTCCAGCCAATGTGTCCAATGTGTCATCGATCCGAGGCAGAGGATAACTATCTTTCTTGGTAACGTTGTTCAGCAAACGGTAATCCACACAGAACCTCGTCGTTCCGTCTTTCTTCTTAACCAGGACCACCGGAGAGACCCATGGACTCGTAGAAGGTTCTATCACCCCGTCTTTCTTCATTTCCTGAACAACCGTTTCAGCTTCCTCTCTCTTCGCCTGTGGTAATCGTCGAGCTGTTTGACGAATTGGCTTAGCATTACCAGTATCAATTTTATGCTTAACAACGGTAGTTCTTCCCGTCTTTCCTCCTTTCGGTACGAAAATATCACGATACTGCCGAAGAAATTCCCTTAATTTCCTTTTCTCCATCTGATTTAGAGACTGTCCTGCAACTGCAACCATTTGGTCGAATTTGTCGTTGGAATTATCAGATGTTGTCGCCTGACGGATTATGGATGTCACAGGTACACAAGTTCCTACCTTTGTCTCTTTCTTGATGGTCACTGGGTAGTCGTTGACATTGATAAGTCTCACAGGAATTTCTTTAGCCGAAGTCACCAATTCCTTTCCAATTATGATTCCACGGCCAACCTCATCGTCGTGGTTCCAAGGCTCCATCATAACAGGTCTCCCTTCGTCCACAATTCCCTGTAGCCGCGCTACTATGATCGTTTCGCTTCTCGCAGGCACG
This sequence comes from Diabrotica undecimpunctata, assembly GCF_040954645.1. Classification (NCBI taxonomy): domain Eukaryota; kingdom Metazoa; phylum Arthropoda; class Insecta; order Coleoptera; family Chrysomelidae; genus Diabrotica; species Diabrotica undecimpunctata. The sequence continues at coordinate 103,883,162 of NC_092805.1, forward strand.
ACTGTATCTTCTTTAATGGCTGCTTGCACAGTGTTGTCATTATGTGGATGGAGAAATACTTCCTCGTTGCCAACTTTGATTACCTTATTCTTAAAATCCAATTGAAATCCATGCATATTCATTACGTCCATTCCTAATATAACATCCTCTTCGATGTCAGCAACTATAACAGTATGGACAAACTTTTCTGCTCCAATTCCCAATTGTACCTGGATTTCTCCATGAATGTTGGCATTTTCACCTGTAGCGGTCCGAAGTCGCAACCTCGTTGGTAACAGTTTCTTTCGGCTGTTTATAACTGTCGGGCGTATAATGGTTCTGGTCGCTCCGGTATCCACCAACAACGTATGCTTTTTACCATTTATGTCTCCATCTACATATACACTATCTTCACGACATTTCAAAGAAGCTATTAGTATGAGAGGGTCTTTGGAAAAGTTCTGGGTCGAAGCTGCCCCCCTAAGGCTGACCCGTTCTAGTTTTCCTGATGGTGAGTTTCTTGATTTGCGTCGTACCTAGGGTGCTTACAGGAGCTTCGTACGTGTCCTATTTCGCCACAATTCCAGCATCTGATGGTCTTCGTTTTCTTGTATGTCATGCTTTTCATCATATTAACGAGCTGGTCAAGTTTATCTTCATCTCCTTCCTCTTTTACAGTCCTAACTTTACTGTACCCGCCAGAGGCCTGCGTAGCTGACTCGTATTCGAGAGCGGCGGATAAGACATCAACCAGCGTCTTGTGACGAGCTAATCGTAGTGTTCTCTGCATTTCATGATCACGAAGACCATCAATAAACGTTTGAACGGCCAATTTTTCCATCATGTCTTCGGGAGCTGTTGGATAAGCATATCGTACTAATCTGGCAATATCTACCTCATATTCTTGAAGAGCCTCATCTTTCTTTTGTCTTCGATTTTTAAGCTGCGACTGATATACATGCTCCAAATGTTCGTGGCCATATCGCATATTTAACCTCTTCTTCAGTTGTTCGAAATCATCGGTCTCCTCTACGGCTATGGTCTGAAGCACATCTAAGGCATCTCCTCGAAGAGCGATAGTCAGGTTTACCGCCTTTTCTTTTTCAGACCATCCATTTGCTCTTGCGGCTGATTCGAACTGTTTCATGTAGTTGTTCCATGACGATTTTCCATCGAAAGTTGGGACTTTAACATGAATAGAACCTCCACTTCCTTCAAATTTCGGCCGTGTCTCCAACTTACATTTCGTCTCGTCTTCTTTTATCTCCACTGTAATCGGATTGTTACTTCTCTCTGCTGTCCCTGTTTCCTCCATCTTCCTTTCCGTCTCTTTCCATATCTTTTCTTCGAAGGCCAACATATCGGCAGCAACTTGGTTTTTTAACGAAGACACTCTATCGTCAAGAGCAGATATCTCTGAAGTGACTTTAGAGATGTTAGTAGAAACTTTGCTTTCCAGAGAAGAAATCTCGTTAGAAACTTTGCTTTCTAAAGAAGCGATGTCGCCGGATACTTTGTTCTCCAATGATGCGATGTCGCCGGAAACTTTGGCTACATCACCAGAAACTTTGGCTACATCAGAAGAAACTTTCGAAATCGACGAGAGGACAGCATCATGCTTGTCTTCAAATATATAAGTTTCTGGATCTAGTCCTTCTTCTAGCAAAGCGTTCTTTAGTCGTTGGACTAACTCAGCTTTTTTTCCGGTAGAAGCTAATTCTCTGTCTTCGAGATGTCTTCTTAAATTCGTCACTGTGAGCTCATAAATCGTAGCCATTTTCACAATTTATTTTACGTATTCACTTGTATTATTATTATAAGTCTAATTTATGTTCGATCTCACTCTGACACCATTTGTTGTGAATTTATTAAAAGGTTCAATATTTATAACACTTACGGATTTAATTTATTTCTTTATTTATATTAACTTATCTGACAATAATTTATATATCCGCACGTAACAAATTCGCGAGCGCGGCGTCTTCAGAATTAACTGTTCCTTCCAAATAAAATGTCCTTTATATATGCCATTGCCTTTACGCTAGAATCATCGAACAGCCTTCTCGATTAGCGGCGAAATTATAACGGTAAGGCAAACGGGTATTTTTACATCGGCTCGACCGTTTCTGGAAGGTCCCTTCAGGTAAATTTCTGCCGGCTAATAGAATACTCTCGTAAACTCTAAAACAGAACAGCATTAGTCATAATAAAAACATGTTTTAAAGGTTAAAACTATGACTCATATTTTTACGTAACAGTATTATATTTCCTTAGTGAAACCCAATAAAAAAATTGTACGCCACTGAACCATCCCATATAATATATTTATTCAATAGAGTTTTTTTCAAATTTTCCTTAAAGAAGAACATCTCTATCTCTGTCGTTTTCGACATTTTTCAATATTCGCCTAGTATCTCGCTAATGACAGAAGAAAATGTTCTTTAACGAAAAAAGAAGTCATGAATTTAAACTACTTTTTTATATCTTTACTAGTTGTCCCTATACTCAGCAAATGTTGTTCCTTGTACAATGATCCAAATAATTCAGTTATTGTGTGTACTTTTTTGGCAATACCATTTTTATTCAAACTTTGATTTGATTAAAAAAACGAACCTGAAACGAGTTATGGTTTATGAGTATTGAAATTTTATTTGATCGGACTAAATTCTCGTCGTTACTCGGATAATTGTCTCGTAAGCGATCTCCTATCTATTAATGTTTATGAGATAACATTATTATTGTATGATAAAATATATATTAAGTTGTATCAATAGCAGCGCAAACCTTTTTCACTATCAACAAATCTTTTTAATAAAAAATAACTTGCTTGTTTTACGATTCGATAATAGTTTTTTTTTAACTCCACCTGGAATAATTTTAATTTCTGGATATTTATTTTATTACTAAATCAGATGTGTTGAATATTAATACATACTATAATTTTTCATGCTACAGGGAGTGGCAAGTACTCTTCCTGTAAGTAGTGGCAAATAATAGCTGAAATCGTTACTAGGAATGTAGAAAGTTAGAAGGAACACAACACTTCTAGCAGTTCTTACGTTCGTACTAATGAATTATGCATGAATTGTTTATTTTTATTAACATTTTATTCCCCAATAAACAATTACACCAATTTTGTTTTAATCAAAATTTGTGATATTTATCAAGGTAATTGATAATATGTTTGTTATAACTTATGTTCTATAGCTTTGCTTTATTCAATTAGTAGTACATACAGTTCCAAAAAATGTGGTAATACTTGATGTTTTTCAACGATGTACAAAGTTTTGGCTTTACACATAAATTTTTTTATTTTTTTGAGATAAATTAAAATATACAATTTAAATTTATCAAAAAAAAAACGGCGCGTTGCACTTGAGGAGTGCCGACAGAAATGCATACTTCTTAGTGTGCATTATTACTACATGTGGGCTAATGAAATTGTATGTCTGCTTATTACTGAATTGTTAATATTTAACACGACACATTTAAGTTCTTTAAAATTTAACAAATCTTAATTGTTTTCTTTAAAAAATTTATTTTATTTTATTAGATAAAGATAAAAAGTATTCACTTTAATAATAAAAGATTAAAAGTTAATGGATTTAAAAAACAAAAGTGAAAAGTAAAAAAAAGTAAAGATAGCCATAGTTCTAGTGACGTCAATCCAAAGGAGTATAACTGTTTGTATGTGAAAATAAAATTGTTGTTTTTACTATTTTTCTTAAAATTTCATCATTTTTTCTCACCATTTAAACCTTCCTTGGACCTCTAAAAATATTTCAAAATCAAAATTAGCCAAATCGATGCAGTCGTTCTCGAGTTGTTATAGTCATTTTATTTTTGTAATAGGTATATGTAGTATATTGTTTATATTACTGTATACCGCAAGGTTGCTACACGCTTCTCGATCACGCTAAATATTATTTCGGGTCCTTCAAAAACATACAGGTATACCGAGCGATAAGAAGTATTCACTTCAAAACAAAACAAAAATCGAAAATTTCATAATGAAGAATTGTCAAATATTAGTACAGCTAATTTAACAAATAATTGATGGATTCGACCGTTACTTGATGGAAATTCATTTTATGTAACAATAAAACACTGAAAACTTTGTTTTCAAAACTTCCACAAACTTTATTTTAAATTCTTATCACTACAGCTGTTTCGGCTAATTGCCTTTCTTAAGTGATCTGTTTTTGGCATGGGTTTACACTTTATAGTCTCTAATGAAATAGGTTGAGGAGGGGAGAATTGTTTGTCTCAAGCTGGTCGTTCAGAATTATATCTGTGTTTTTTAATTTGTTGATTTCCATAGATTCTAACAAAGATAGCTTAAGGCCTTTATTTTGAATGTGTAGAATTTTAAATTCGTCATTAAAAGAATGATTATGATCTAGAAGGTGAAGTGCGTATGTAGAATCTGTTTTTCTATTATTGAAAGCCCTTTTATGTTCTGCTATTCGTTTATTAAAATTTCTACCTGTTTGACCAACGTAAGTTTTTGGGCAGTCGCCACATTTAAGTTTGTACACACCACTGTGTAAGTGTTTTTTATGTTGGCTCTTGTTGTTTTTAATATATTTGCCTATGTTGTTATTTGTTCTGAAAGCTGGTGTTATTCCTTTCTTTTTTATGTGTTTGGCTATTTTTGTTGATATTTTGCCTGTATATGTAATCGAGCAGAAGGTACTGGGTTTTTTCTGTGGTGGTGGAAATACTAAATTCAGGGTTTCTTGTGTAGTTTTTGATTTAACATTTTATTAATTGTTAGGTTAATTAGTGTAAGGAGGGTCCCCCTGGCGCAGCCCGTTATTTGTTTGTTTTAAAAGGTTCAGACAGTTCCCCCCGAATTCGTACTCTACATTCAATTTTTTCAAGTATTAGTTTTCTTAAATTTACCAACTGATTTGGTATTCCTAGCTCTTTCATTGCTTTGAACATTTTTCTTCTATTCACAGAGTCGTAGACTGCTTTGTAGTCTATAAATATGTGATGAGTATCAATGCCATATTCCAGTGTTTTTTCCAAAATTTGTTTCAGAGTTGCAATCTGATGAATTGTCGATTTACCACCTCTGAAACCAGCCCGGTATTTTCCTACTATCCGTTCTGCATATGGTGCCATACGGTGACATAGTACTGTGGAAAATATTTTATGCGCTGCATTTAGAAGCGTAATTTCTCTGGTTAGAGCATTCATTCAAAGACATATCCTTTTGTATATGGTGCCAAATGTTCCAATATTCCAATCATTGGGGAGGGATTTCTGTGTCCATATTTCTTTAAAACGCTGCTGTAATGCCATTATGGTATCATGGCCACCTTCTTTATATAGTTCAGCTGAGAGATTATCTATTCCAGGTGATTTGTTTCTGGCTAGTTTTTTAACTGCATCTTTAATTTCTACTTGCTTATACGTCGATCTGACTTCTCCACCTTGCATCTACGTCGTATATCTGTACTTCTAGCTCTGTCCCATAGTGTCTTACCATCAATTTTTGTAAGTGTTTTCATATCTGCTGTTTCTAACATCCTTTTTGTCCTCTGTGTCAGGTCTTGTTTCTGCCGCGTATGTCATTATTGGTCTGATGACTGTTTTGTAAATTCTGCCTTTCGTTTCTTTCCCGATATTTTTATTTCTCCATATTGTTTCATTTAGGCAGCCTGCGGCTCTGTTTGCTCTATTCACTTGATCTTCCACTTCGGTTTCGAGCTTTCCCTAGTTAGATAATGTGATGCCTAGATATTTAAACCCATCACTTGTTCTATTATCTGACCTTCCAGCTCCAATTTACATCTAAGTAAATTTGCTGTTGTAACCATGCATTTTGCCTTTTTTAGGGAAATTAACATGTTAAATTTTCTGGCGGTTATATTAAATTGGTTAAGCATACGTTGTAAATCATCTTCACTTTGAGAGAGTAGTATTGCGTCGTTTGTATATCAGATTATTTTAAGTTGTTTTTCTATCATTTGGTATCCTTTTTTAGTTCTTACTTTTTTATTATTTCGTTCATAATCAGGTTGAACAATAGAGTACTCAGGGAATCTCCCTGTCTTATCCCATTGCTAGCTTCAATAGGGTTGGTTAGTTCTTCTACTTTTACTTTTATTGTGTTGTTTTGGTAGATATTTTCCATCGTTTTGATTACATATTTCTACAGGTGTCTATCTTGCATACAGTGAGTGGATAACGTCTTTTAATTTGACCCGGTCAAATGCCTTTGTAAGGTCCACGAAACATAGTTATGCCGGTTTGTTGTATTCTAATGATTTCTCTTGCACTTGCCTCATTATAAATATATCGTCGGTGCATGATCTCTCCGACCTAAAACCTTGTTGTTCTTCTGCTAGTGTTATCATTTTTTTCAATTTATTTGTTATCACTTTGGTTGTTAATTTTAGTGTTGTGTTTAATAAATTAATTCCTATGTAATTTTCCGGGTCCGATTTGTCTCCCTTTTTGAAAAGAGGTATTAGGATCCTTGATCTCTAATCTTGAGGAATTCTGTTTTGTTCTATTATTGTTTGGATTAGTTTTAATAGTTGTTTGGTCAGATCTGGTCCTCCGTACTTTAGGAGTTTGTTCGGTATTCTGTCCTCTCCTGGTGATTTTCAATTTTTTGATTTCCTTAATGCTTCCTTTACCTCTTCCTCCTCAATATTTATTTCTTCCTTTGTCGTCACCTTTGGTGTTGGTGGTTCATTATCATCAGCTTTAGCAAATAAGGATCGAAAGTAGTCTACCCATGTTTCCTTCTGAATGTGTTTCGTTTTTATTAGTTCGTTCATGTCTTTGCTTTGTCTTCTGATCATTCTCCATATTTCTTTGTGTGTTCCGTAGAAATCGTATTCCATCTGTTTTGAGAAACTCTGCCAGTGTCTCTTTTTTTATTTGTCTAACTAAAGTATTCCTTTCATTTCTGATTCGTTTATAGTGGTTGTATACCGGTTGTGTTTGTTGTGTTCTGTATTGTAAAAAGCTTTCTTCTTTTCTTCACATTTTGTCTTCACTTCCTCTCTAAATCATGGTGTTTTCTTTTTTGATATGTTAGTGTTCGTTACTTTCCTCTCTCCAAGTGATTCTGTTGCTGCGTTAATTATGTTATTTTTGAGTTTTTTCCAGCTTTCATCGATGTTATCGTTTTCTAATATTTCATTCCCAGCGATCTTCTCTGATACTCTTTTCCTGTATAAGTATTCTGTGGATTCCGTATTTAGTCCTTCGACTTTGATTTTTGTTTGTGTTGGCGCCGCTCTCTTGGGTGGGAAGTATTTCAGGATGATTCTTATTTTACATAATACTAGGCTATGGTCACTACATACATCTGCTGAGTTGAGGCATCTTACGTCGATTATTTTCGATGGATGTATATCTCTGTTGGTTATAACATAATCTATCATAGATATTTGTTCACGGGTGTTATTAAATGTATATTTGTGTTGGTCTTTGTGGTCAAAAAATGTGTTGTTTATTCTTAGTTGGTTATTCGTGCAGAAGTTGATCATCAGTTCTCCATTTTCGTTTTTAACATTTTAAGACCGTCCTCAAAGAATAAAAAATTCAGTAGTTCTGCCCAAACCATTATTGAGCCGCTCAAAAAACTCTTATGCTACACAATAGTAGTTAGAGAAAAAAATGTCAACTTTCCTTCTCTAAATTCTGTGGCATCAATAACGTATGCTCAATTTGGATTCATCGAATTACAGAACTAGCTTTCAATAATTTTCATTTCAAGAAAAAATTAATAATAAGGGGAAAATGTAACAATTCTTGAATGATGTTAATAATTAACAAACCACTTTAAACTTAGAAATTTAAGGATTGTAGTTACTTTAATGCGGAAGAATATAAAAACAGTTGAAACGAAAATCAAGAAAGTGTACAGAATTGAAAACAACTCGAATGCACCACTATTTTTGAAATTTTGTGTATAAAGAAGAATCTCTATGTTATTATTATCAAATTATATTTTTGCAAAGTTGTATTATTTATTGTATTATACAGTGTGGCTCTTTTATAATGGAAACACCTTGAAAACTTAAAGTTGGTAACCGTTTTTTTTAATGTCAAGTAATAAAAGGTATATTTTGGTATAAAGTGTGCATGTCACAAATGACTTTAAAATTACCACAAAATAACATTGCCAATTACCGTTATGAATATGATTGTATATTCTACGAGCTCTGTTCTAAAATTACTGACCTTCGGTCATAACGTTGCAATGCTCTATTCTTTCTCATCCAGCTCATGGCATCCTTCGAAGTCATCTCCATTCAATTTAACAACTCGCTCCCATCAGTTGTAAGTCTGTAGTAAGCACCACCCTCGGATTTTGTCAATAAAAAGATGACATTGCCTACAAGATCGAGGGCAAGGAAGTCAACAATCAGTGTTGAAAAACATAACCCAACTTAAATTTTTTAAATATCTTATTTGAAAATAATTTTTCGAGTATAAATCGAAACGTCAAACGTTATTTAAAAATGTAATTTTCATTACAATAAATTGTGGCTTTCCCCGTATAAACATAATTTTTAATTTCTAAATGGTGTTTTTATGCATATTTTCAGCTTAAAAGCGACCTTTTTAAATTGTCCGCAACGGCTTCTAAGCGAATCTTGTTCTGTTCTGCCCTGCCGTGAACAATTTTGTAATTGAATTGTAAGTTTTGCTCATACACTCATCCCCAGAGGAATTTTGCATCATTTCGATATTTTCTGCGCAATTTTTGTCGAGTTAAAGCAAAACCAAAATTATTCCTCGAGTCTCTCCGTCATTTTCAGCTTAAAAAATTTGATAAACGTATAAAACCCAATGTAAACATAAGCATGCTTTTACCAACTACTACTACTACAAAGTCACTTCTATTTCACAAGTAGAGGTAGGCCGATTGCGGCTTATCCTGGCAAATGTCGATTTGCCAACAGCAAATCTGGAAATCGTTCCAAAAAGAAAACGAAATTCGGAAATCCGAAGTGAAAACCGAAACGTCAAAATAAACGTATTTTCAACTATAGTTGTGGTTATTTCGCATTAACGATACGAAATATTATATAGATGCCACAGAGAGAGGTGGCTTTAACTAGACACTTCCCATTGGTAACTCCAGTATAAGTGAAAAGTTACGTGATTGCACTAGTACTCCACAGAGGCGAAGTATGAACAATGTTCGGGTACTTTTGGAACAGACTTCGTATACTTATCAACATATATGAGATTATTACTTTTTCAACTAATTCTTTGTAGATTATAAATTAACATAACATAGAGATTAATAACTTATCTATTCCATACCTATATTTTAAGAGTTTTAATGAAAAAAAGTCTTTTTAGCTAAATCCTTGACATCCAATAATGATGATACTATATTAACCTTTATTAACAAACCTAAAACTTTGTTGTAATTTGAATTAACGACATTAGTGACTAGATGTTTTTAGTGTTTGAAAATAGTAATATATTGTATAATTTTATTAGTTGTTTCTCTAAATTATTATTCAACACAGGATCTCATGGTAGGAGATGAAGCTTCAGCTCTTAGGTCACTTCTAGAAGTCAATTACCCAATGGAAAATGGGGTCGTCCGAAATTGGGAAGATATGTGCCATGTCTGGGACTATACGTTTGGTCCTAAAAAGATGGACTTAAATCCAAGAGATACCAAAGTAAGATTGATTTTTATGTATTTCTCAATTAGTTTAATTTTCTTTGGACTAGTACAAGATTATATAGTGTGTTTTTAGATACTACTGACTGAACCTCCTATGAACCCTACCAAAAATAGGGAAAAAATGATTGAAGTTATGTTTGAAAAGTATGGATTTGCCGGTGCTTACGTTGCCATTCAAGCTGTGTTGACTCTTTATGCCCAAGTAAGTAACATATATTATCATATATAATAAAAATGTTTTGTTCGCGGAGCAATGCTCTATAAACAGTTACGAATGTGCATAACATAAATAAGGAATATGGTTCATTTCACGGATTTTGTGCGATGAGTAAAATTATACTCGAGGTACACTTAGAGTTACATCTCTATCAGATACAATCAACTTAGAATTTTAAACGCGGAAGTGTGGTTTTAGCTGCAAATTTACCACCTATAATCTTGTTTCACCGGCAAATAGAAAATCTTAAATGCAGAAGTCTTTATTTAATTCACATTCTTAGTAGGCGTCATGTACGGTTCGTTTTTAAAGGATTTCAGTTTAAATTAAATAGCGGTATTGTATGATTTATAATATTGTCGTTCAATCTTTCGTAAAAACCTAATTTCGTAATATTTCCGTTCAATCTTTCGTAAAAACCTAATTTCGTTTTTATTAAAAAAAAAATTGATAAAACAACAATAAAAATAAATGAATCAGTTTTTTATTCAATAAATATCTCAATGATCTTAATTACAGACGCCAAATTGTAAATCAGATCTTCAAATTTAATCTTCATTTATTTTGTAAGTTCTCAAATATCTTCGCCTTTTAATAGTGTTCACGGCATACAACAGAAATAGAAGGGAATAAAACAAACGTCACAATGTTCGATATAATTAAAATATATTGATAAAATACCTTGAAAAATTTTATTACATATATAACACTAAACTAAAACCAACTATAGTATATTTGAAGAATAAGCTGGAGTAAATTCTCAGAAAAAAAACTAAATTGTTAAGCATATTTTAGTACGTGTGCTTTTCGTATAACGTCAATATTTTAGCTTATTTTACGTTGGGTTTGACTATTTAGATAGAAATTTTTCCATGTCACATGGACTATCGTAAAATTTAAATACCTGCTGTTGTTAGAACTGTGTAGGCTAGGGTTTTTTCAGCTGGTCATAGACGTACTTTAAGGGTATTACATTATTTGTTTTGGTTTGTTAGATATTTAAATCATTTTCAAAGCATATTATATTTATATAAATCTGTTTATTTTAGTAACGTTATTTATGGTTATTTTTGTCGTTATGATAATGACCCATTAAATAACAAGAAATAAAGAAACTCTTAAAATACATAGGTATTTAGTTAATGGTCCTTTGATAGTTTAGATAGAAAAAGTCGATTAGCGAAAGATGGTTTCTGATAAATGTGAACGCTATCTTAAATAGTATAAATTTCGATTTTGTTTGGAAAACCAATGATTAATAAAATGGTTAATGGTCTTTAAATAGTCATTTATTAATATCACAAAATTTTTGTTTAGTCGATTATAAGCGAGTGAAGAGATCTGACGCAGTTGTTTTTTGCAAGAGTGAAAAGTGAGTTTATAGAATATGGAATTAACGTGTGATTATACACCAGTTAAAAAATTAAAGTTGAATCATTTATCACTTAACAAAAAGAGTGTTATCCTTAACGTCTACAATTATTTTAAGCAACACAATCCTTTCAATACTGTCGATAGTATAGTTGAAATTTCGTCTAAAGTAATGGGATATTCAAAATCAACTGTATATGACATTTTAAAAGAGGAAAAATCAGCTGGTATAACGCCACCCAAACCGAGACTAGGTAGACCAAAATTGTCGAAAGTGAATGTGGATGAATTTTTCAAAAATGCAATCCGTAGAATGGTCCACTTATATTTTTTTAAAAAACAAATACCAACTTTAGATAAAGTTTTACAAGCCATTACCGACGATCCCGATTTACCCACAATAAGTAAAGACAAACTTTGGAAAGTTTTGCATGAGTTAAACTTTAAGTATGAAAAAGTGGGCAGACAGTCAATGCTTATCGATTCCGAAGAAATTGTGTCTTGGAGACCAGACTACCTCAAAAAAAATAAAAAAAAATGAGGACAGAAAATAAGAACATTTATTATTTAGATGAAACGTGGATTAATGAAGGGCATACTGTTTGGTAGTAGGGAGAGTTTGGAAAGACAAAACTATAAATACATGTCGACAAGCATTTCTGGAAGGATATTCACCTGGTTTCAAAGAACCAACAGGTAAAGGTCGACCATTAATTGTTACCCATATAGGTAGTATGAATAGATTTCTTAAGGAGGGTTTACTTTTGTTTGAATTAAAAAAGACCTGTGATTATCACGAAGAGATGAACGGAGACGTGTTTGAAGAATATTTCGAACATATTCGATTTTCGAATTCATACCTAAAAATTCAGTTATTGTGATGGACAATGCAAGTTACCACTCTAGATTAGTTGAACGTTTACCAACTACTCAATGGAGGAAAGATGAAATTGCAATGTGGTTAACTTCTAAGAATTTAATCTTTGACAATACAATGACAAAAGCAGAATTATTAGAGCTTGCTAAAATTAATAAACAAAATTATAAAAAAAAAATATATCATTGAGGAAATAGCCAAAAAACGAAGAATTGAAATACTTCGCCTACCACCGTATCATTGCGAGCTAAATCCGATTAAATTAGTATGGGCCGAAGTTAAAAGTAACGTTGCTCTAAATAATACAACTTTTAAATTGTCAGATGTTACTATTCTTTTTCATAAATCAATATCCGAAGTAACGACTGAACATTGGCAAAAATGTATTAATCACGTTATGGATATTGAGAAAAATATGTGGGAGCTTGATCATATAATAGATATCAGTATAGAACCTATAATAATAATTCATCCCGGATCGAATAACACTTCGTCTGAAACAGAATATGAGGAAGCTTAACTTTAAACTGTAGCTCCGAAGTTTATTTTATAATTTGAACTAATTGCCGACAACTTCATATTTATTTTTTATTGCTAATATAATTTTCATTTTTATTTCCAATATTATTAGTATAAAGAATATTATTATTTATTAATAGGAATATATAAAAACTTACAGTTTTTGTGTATGTATTTTACGTTTCAGTATAATTTATTGTATTTTATTATTTTATATAAACTGTATGTTTCACAAATAATAGAATTTTTATTCTTTTTATGTATATCTTTTTATTTTAAACCAGTATTGGATTGGATTAATTACTTTGTTATAAATATTCAAATAAATTTAACGCAAACTTTTCTTTTAAGATTACGTTTTAGTTAGAAGATGTGCACGCCTATGTATTTCGAGGTGCGAAGATTAGTATTCTGAGAATTTACTCCAGCTTATTCTTCAAATATACTATATAAGTATCGCTCATTCCCTATCCTGACAATTGAAAACTGCTCAGCCAAAGTAATTCGCTTTACTAAATGACCTATACTAAACTTTCATAATAAACCGATTAACTTTCAATTCTAAAATTGACTAAAATTGACCCAGATACTCTCTTGTCGAAAAACGATCGACCTCACGTCCTAACCAAAACTCCTATCTCCTTTTGGATAGGGGAAATGTGCCTACGAAGGACCCACTAAGGAAAAAGCTTCATAATAATTTTAATTATTTACTTAGCAGGTTTTAAATATGACCACATAACGTCTTGTTATTTGTATAATATGCAAATGTTTCAAATTTTGATAAAAATTAAGATGACGAAAGTTATTCATAGTTTACTAAAATCCTGTTACGGGTCCATCATGGGCATATATGCGCTCATGATGGACCCTTTGATACATCCATGATGGACCCTTTGATACATCCATGATGGACCCATTGCATTTTGTATAAAATAAGTAAATACCCAATTATTTTATTAAACCAAAAGATATTCTAAACGATAAATAATATTACAAATAGGTATTTTTAAGAAAAAAGTTACATGCACAATTTACACACAAATTGTTTACGTCCAGGATTTACATCTGCACATTTATTGTGACACCAATTCTTACACACTTGACAACGAATCCATTTTTCTTTGGATCGTGAATGCGAAAATAGTTCGTTACAGTAAATGCAAGCTGCATCGTCCGAGTCTTCTTCAAAAGAAGATTCACAATCGTTTTCAGAACTGTTTGTAGTTGAAACACGAATTTGTCTTTTCATTTTTCTTGCGTCTTGTTTTCTTTTTCTCTAGCTTCTTTTTCTCCAATTTTTTGTTTTATATCATCAATTTCTGGTGTTGAATTTAAATATCCTGTTTTGCCCCGTTTTCTACCCCCTTTTTTTTACCCCTTTTCTTTTTTTTACCGTTTTTGAGTTACTTCAGATACTCCAGCTAAAGGAGTAGGACAAATATCTTCGACCGAAATGTTTAGGACTGACGATGATGTTGATTTCTGATCAGTGATTTTTGATAAACCTTCAATCGAAGAAACATTGTGGTTCCGATGTTCCGGTAGTGAGTTCTCGTCAGAACATCCTGGTAGTGGGTTTTGTTCATAATTTTCTCTATCTGTTGTTATAGACGGTAAAAATTGCCAATCCTCGAAGACATATGGATTGAACGGTTCTCTTCCTGTCCTTTTAAATGCATTTATTGCATTTGAGGGAAGAGCACTTTTTAAATATGCTCTATTAAAGATACTTGCTACTTTAAATTGGGTAACTGTTTTACCTGGATTCTGTCGCAGCCATAATTGAATTTCTTGGCTGTAGTAAGTTTGAAGTGGTCTAAAAAATCCTACGTCCAAGGGTTGAACGTGATGAGAGCAGTGAGCAGGAAAACAAAACATAATAATACCGTTTTCTTTTGCAAACTGGAGAGCTTCAAAACTTTTATGAATAATGAATACCATGACCATCGAGTAACAACAAAACTTGGTTGGTTTTAGAAGCCTTTGAATACCTTAACAAAATGTTGCAGCCAGAGACAGACAATGTCGGAAGTCATACATCCTTTTTCTTGAGCGAAGGCTACACTTCCAGTAGGTGCATCGATCATAAGTTCGTCTTTCTTTCTCTGTCGAGGAAAACTCAAAGCAGGAGGAACATATGTTCCAATTGCATTCATTGCACATATGACCGTAACATGTAGACCGCGCTCTGCACTACTTAAAGCACCAACTTGTTTGCGACCTTTACTAGCATAAATCTTCTGCGATCTCTTTTTCACAGTTGTCAAACCGACTCGTCCATGTTATAAATGTTTTCCGGTGGAAATTTAAACTCGTCTAATATATGTGCTAATGCTGTAAAATAGGCATATATATTTGGTTTATTAAAATCTTGAGCCCTTGCCAAAGATGTATTTTCTGGAGTTCGTAATGATATTCGAGGATTTCGCTTTAAAAAGCCTCTGACCCATTTCCAGCCTGCCATCTTGGTTTCCTTATTAAAACTGTGGCTAATATTGTTTCTTTCAGCTACTTCGTATACAAGTTTTCGTAAATCTTTACTGGTCAGGCCAAAAAAACGAGCTTCCATGGTGATAATATGGACAGCAATTTCCTTTTCAATAGCAGTGGAAAATATTGGTCTTCGTCCTCCCAAATCACCTTTGGTACTTCCTTGTTGCTTATTAAAGCGCCTTTTCAAAGTCGTTTTTGGAACGTTAAATGTTTTTGCTGCCAGCTTAAACCCCATAGTTTTTCTTGTATGCTTTTTAAAGCTTGCTGCATTCCACTGCATTCCATTGCCTTTTATGAGGATCCACCCCTGTAAAATGTATTATGTTAATCGTTAAGTAGCAACTTATTTCCTTTTTCCTATGATGGACCCCTAGTCCGTCATAGGTAACGACAAAGGGGTCCATCATAAGCAAATAGATACGACAGTCAATTTAATTCTGTTACTTTTGTTTTTACCATTCTAACCTTAAACAAAGTATACTATTTGACAAAGAAAGTGTAGTCATTTTATACAAAACAAAAGCAACACTTAGCTTAACGAAATTTGTTACATTTTTTTATATTATTTTCTATAAAAATAATTTCTATAAACATTCGACCGTTATATCTCTAAAAATTACAGGTAATATCCAAAATTCATGTTTCCGTTTTTTTATCAAGTAGTATAGTATTTGGTGTTAATAATTTTGAAATTATGTTACTAAATTTTCAGCGACGAATACAGGAAGTGGTAATTTTTTTTCAATCTGCGAATATGGAACCGCAATAAAGAATTATTTAATGTGTTTATATAAATTGTACATTAAAATTGAAAATAGCAGTAATTGATATGTATTTGATGTACCTACATTTTGAAAAGTTATTTATGCCATTAAAAGTAATTTTTACTATAATTTCACTGATAAAATAGTGGTTCGTTTATTCCATGAATTTATGGGATTTCAGTCATCTACATATATCACGTTTTCTTTTCCAGGGTTTATTATCAGGTGTTGTAGTTGATTCTGGAGATGGAGTGACTCATATATGTCCAGTTTATGAAGAATACGCACTGCCTCACCTCACTAGGAGATTGGACATCGCTGGACGAGATATAACCCGCTATCTTATTAAATTGTTATTGCTCAGAGGATATGCATTTAACCATTCTGCTGATTTTGAAACTGTAAGTTTTTGTTTTATTTAATGATGAGTTTGAATATGTTATAATTATAATTATCAAGTACCTAATAATTTTAAGTAATATTCATCAAATCGTATATCAGGTTTATAAAAAATTTTACTCAAGGGTGAAGTATCGTCAAATATAGTACAGATTATAAATCAGATTTTGGCTATATTGAAGCGAAAATACCAGAACAAACAATACAATCAGCAAAAACGAATAAAAATTTTGGCGCATTAAGTATAACGGACAATCGCAATATTATATTCTCAATATATTAAATCCTTAGTGTTATATCCTTAACCTGTGCACTTGCTATCTTCCAATCAGACGTAAAATAATAGTGCTGTTCATACTTCTTATGAACGATTTTTGCATAAAATTTCGGTAAAATTAATTGTATATAAACGTCAATTATTAGCTATATCGTGAGGGAAAGTATCACCCTATGCTATCCCTTAGGCGAACGCCTGAGCGTATATTGTCTACGTAATAAAAAAACGTACTTATCTTCAAGTACGCATTTAATATTGTTTTCTGTTTTTCCTTTGGTTCATTATGTTTCATCCATCGTTCCTACAGCCAATTTGAGCTCTGGCGTCCCTCAACAAACTCTCCATTAGTTACTGCCTGTAGCCATTCTCCTCCACGATCGACTGCCAAGAAGATTTCTTGTGTCCTGATCCACATCATCGTCCCATCACTTTCTTTGTCTCCCAACAGATCTCTTTCCCCACATTCAACAGTTTTTTGGAAGCCTGTTTTTTTCTATTCTAAATACATGGCCTGTCCACTGAAGCCGCTGTAGGCGAAGATACTGAAGTAAAGGTGGTATATATGTATGTATATGTATATACAGAGTGGCCCAAAAGGCTGGAAATGACCAATTATCTTGTAAATTGCTAGTCATAATTGTACAACATTTGAGGTACATCTATTTTGGGATATAGAGATTCCATACTTGATATATGCAATGTTGCCAGATTTGCCGTTTCTCTCATATTATTAGTAACTTTGGTTTCTCAAATTCGTCACCCTGTATATTCAGTCATTATTGGAATCTCCTATTCAATACGAGTTCAACCATATGTAACACTTATGATTTTATGTAGTCTGGAAGGTCTTAAATACATAAAACAGAAGTCTGACAACGCCTAATTGTCTCAATAAATTTTTTAATACCTACTAACTATTTTCAACTACATTAAAACGTAACAATTGATAGATTACAACATTGTTTAACATAATGGTTACTTTATCAAGTATTCAAGATGTGCTCCATTTTTGAGTTGACAGTACCCTAATCTATGGTAGAATGCGTCTACCACATTTCTCCATGATTGTCTAGAAATGATTCGAGATTCATCGATAATTCGTTGCCTTAGCTCTGCAAGACTTGCTGGTTTAGTTTTGTAAAGTGAATTTTTCAAGTATCCCCAATAAAAATAATCTTTAGGATTGAAATCAGGTGAACGTGGAAGCCATTCAATTCTACCTCGTCTACCAATCCATCATCCGGGAAATATCTCATCTAAATAACGCCAAACATTTACACCAAAATGAGCTGGAGCTCCATCTTGCTGAAACCATATCTGATTAAAATTGGCCCCAAACAAGTTTCTCAGTGTAGGTTAGGTTAGGTAGTGTAGGTACAATTTCATTTCTAAGTAACATTTCGTAACTATCTGACGTTAAATTTCCGTCGATAAAAAATCGCCCAATTAGCTGAGTACCTACTATACCTGACCATAAATTTAATTTTTGTGGTCTTTGACTATTCCACGTAGCCAGTGTGATTTACGTCACTCCAGTACCTTAAATTGTGTCGATTTACACTTCCACACAGTGTAAAGGTTGCTTCATCGGAAAACCATGTTCTGTTCAATTTTATCCATCATTACCTCAGTAAACTCTAATCTACGATCGAAGTAATCTTCACTTAATTCTTGTAATAAGTTAATTTTGCATGGTTTAACTTTATTCTTACGTAATACACGTAAGACTGAAGGACGACCTACATCATGTACTTGTGCAACCCTGCGTGAGGATGTATGTGGATCTTTAACAAAACTTTGCATTATATCTAAAGTTTTGTTGTCATTCATAACTCTTTTCGGTCTACCTGATCGGTATCTATCTTTTACTTCTCCACATTCCTCAAATCGCTTTACAGTTTTTTGTACCGTTGCCTTATGAATAGGGGAACGGTTTGGGAAAGTATCATTGAACAAGTTGGCTACTTCACAATGAGATCTTTTTCTGTCACCGTACCCTCTCATCATTAGAATAGTAATTCGTTCTTTTTCGTTAAGAGCCATTTTAGAGAAGCAATTTATCTTGCAGATCTTTTCGAAACACAGCTAATGTCAGTTTTAGTTAATAATGTAAATGGTGAACAAATGTCAAAATCACAGCATTCTACATTTAAATATTTAAAAGGAAAATGACAGTTAAGATTTGATTTCACGTATAGTGCGTCTGTATATCCGCTTATACGTATTTCACCCTAAAGGATTCATCAGAACAGATATTCACAGACGCTCTGAACGTGAAAATAAATCTTTCCTGTCTTGAGAAGCAACTCTAACATGGCTTCGTATGGACGCAAATAGCGACATCTGATAATAAATCCGTAAACTAATTTTTCGAAACCAAATATTTAAATTAAATATTTAAATTTATTAAAATCTACAAATTTTGCACTGTTTTATGTATTTAAGACCTTCCAGACTACATAAAATCATAAGTGTTACATATGGTTGAACTCATATTGAATAGGAGATTCCAATAATGACTGAATATACACTGTGATGAATTTGAAAAACCAAAGTTACTAATAATATAAGAGAAATGGCAAATCTGGCTACATTGCAAATATCAAATATAGAATCTCTGTATCCTAAAATAGGTGTACTTCAAATTTTGTAAAATAGTGACTAGCAGTTTACGAGATAATTGGTCGTTTCCAGACTTTTGGGCCACTCTGTATATTTATTAATATTTTATCTGATTCGCTACCTGATGTCACGTGATTTAAATATCTGGTTCTTAGCAAAATATGCCGTATTGGCTAGGATGATTCTCCTGGTAAGCTGTGCATCGTCAATTTGTCCCTTGTGATGTTGACTAAATAGATATAGCTATCTTCTTTTTCCAAGTTGTTAACTGTCAGGTAGGGCCGTGTTGCTCTCTCCGATCGGCTTTGTATTAGGATTTTAGTCTTTTTTGTGTTTATGAACAGACCTATAGGATGGGATTTAAGTTCCGTATACGTATTCTCGCCTGTTGATTTGGTTCTGCTCATAATATTTATGCCATCTGCATTATGCTGCCGGTTGGACTGATTTATTGATGTCTGTTGCTTCTACCTTCTGACGTTTTCTAAATAATACATATTCATATATATATATATATATATATATATATATATATATATATATATATATATATATATATATATACTGTTTTAATCCTTGTGTTGTCTTAAATGGACCTGTCATGTAGCGTTGTATCTATACCTGAACCACCGTATCCGTCATCGTCATTTCGATGAGCTTAACCAGTGGGAGATATTTCAAATGTACTTAGTAAAGTGTATAAATGTGCTCTGTTTACTGAATCAAATGCTTTTATAAAGTCGACTAAAATATTTTAGACCTCTATGTAATCTTTCCAAGGTTTGCTTAAAACTTGCTTAGCAAGTTTGCTGTAAAATTATTCGGATGTTTTTTTTTCGATTCCTAAATTTTGCGTTTGTGCCACATATGATTGTTTTGATGTAGTTTCTGGTGTTATAGTCTACAAGCCCACTGGAGATTTTTAAATCCCTAAATTAAACCCATCATGAATCACATATAAAATAATACTTCTTCTTCTTCATGTGCCTTGTCCGTTCCGAACGTTGGCAATCAACATGCCTATTCTGATTTTGTTTACGGCAGATCTGAATAGTTCAGCAGATGACAATCCGAACCATTGCCGCAAGTTTTGGAGCCACGAGTGTCTTCTCCTCCCTGGACCCCTTCTGCTGTCTATTTTCCCTTGAACGATCAGCTGTAGTACTCTATATTTATTATGTCTCATAACGTGACCCAAGTATTCCAAGTTTCTTAATACTACAATAAGTAATAACAACTTTAGAAACTATGCTGTCAATTCTTATCGGTACATGTGAGTCACAGGTAAGATAAACTTACCACTCAAGGGGGTAAGTTTTTTTTTTGGCCAAACGTTTTTTACTGCATTTATAATTTGGTACCAGAAGCAGGAAAAATTTTTTGTTTTCGGAAAACTTTTTCTCTATTTTCAGTAATTTGGCACAGTAAGGCATTCATATACAAAGTTTCAAATCGGTATATAGATTAGTTTTTTTGCAACACCGTAAATTTTGGCTGGGACAGGGGTGAGAAATCTAATGCGCAACCCTTAATTTGAACCCCCATGTTTTGTGTACCGATAAGAATTGGCTGCATCGTTTCTAAAGTTGTTATTACATATTGTAGTATTGATTAATGCTGAGTCAAATGACCCATTAAAAATTTAGTAGTAGTCTATTAGATCATATATGTTTGTTCTAGTAATTGTTCTAGACACAGTAATTGGTGAAAATCTAAAGTAATTGGATAGGTTGAAGAAGTGCATCTTTATTCGTATCCTACAAATTCATTCATTAACTGCTTGAAAATCTGTTATGAGGTGTTTCAGTTTATTATCGACTATAAATACCACCCCAAACTTCTTATTTCCTGTATTTCCTGTTAAACCATTTGACTAGATGGTGTATGATTTTGTGTCCCGGATGCCCTTCCATAGTTACCTTGTTTCCCGAATTGCTGCTAAACCAATCTTGTATCTTTTCAATTCACTGAGCAGGGCGCTCAACATTCCGAGCCTACTCAAAGTTGTGACGTTCAAAGTGCCAAAAGACAAATCCATGTTCCGTTGCTAATATGTTAATGTTCGTCTATTCCACGGCTTGTTTGCTGGTTTCGCAATAGTGGTTTTAAAAATCGATAACCCTATGTTGATATATCTTTATTTGCTATAAATGCAGTCAGTTACTTGCTTCGTTCTCCTATACTTTGAAAATGAATTCTTGATTATATTTTTTTAGGTACGAATGATGAAAGAAAAGCTGTGTTATATAGGTTACGACATAGAAACTGAACAGCGTCTAGCTTTAGAAACAACTGTTTTAGTAGAGCCATATACTTTACCGGATGGAAGAGTTATAAAAGTAGGAGGAGAACGATTTGAGGCACCGGAAGCCCTCTTCCAACCGCATTTGATCAACGTTGAAGGACAAGGCATCGCCGAATTAGTATTTAATACTATACAGGTATGAGTTTTTGTTTATTTGTTTTCGATATTTTAAATACATATACACGATATTTTGCTCGATGCGTTTGCGATAAATCGATATCACGAAGATTTAAATATTTAGAGTTAGAGGTCGCTACTGGCATTTCTTGGTGCATTATTTTACTAATAATGGTTACCTGTATCCTGTATGGTACACGTCGGTTCAATTCAGTGAGTTAACGTGAAGATGAAACACTTGTAGGAGAATGGTGGGAGACTCGAATTGAATCAACTAAAGGAGCAACAAGAGAACGGGATATTTCCCCATGTTAAATCCCATAAGAAATCGCTAAGGTCCATTCTACTCATTTTTTGATCTTTTTGTGGTGGAGGCGCGACGGCTCGCCAGATCGTGACGTACGACGGCTTGTTGAAAAGGGGAGGGGGTAACGAATACGTTAACACAAAAAACAAACGCAAAGACATTGCCAAAACGGCACTACAGCATATCTCCCTTGTTATTGGTCCGATCGTGACGTGTGAGGTATCGTCGGAAAGGGTAGGGGGTAACGAATACGTTAAGTATTACTATACATGGATCTCCCTCCAATAATACACCTACTCTTTACAAAGAAGATATACCATTCTCCCAGTATGACCAAACCAACAAACATCCACTGTACAAATCTCTTCTGATAGATTACTACTATAGATGGATCTCCACTGAACGTATATAATATATACATATATATATATATATATATATATATATATATATATATATATATCAATATATATATATATATATATATATATCAATATATATATATATATATATATATATATATATATATATATATATATATCAATATATATATATATATATATATATATATAAATAATCTCAACGACTAGTAAGTTGCACTAAAGATTTGTGATATTTTATAAATATTTACATTTTTTTTCTTATTACAGTGTCTTGAAAAAGGAATAAAACCATTCCGAAAGCTAGACAAAAAGTCATAAGAGTGTTTCATTAACATCCCGGCCAATTTTCTGACTGCAACCCTAATAAACTGTGTTGTTTGTTTATATTGACAGTCACTAATATCCCGTATTTCATATATATATATATATATATATATATATATATATATATATATATATATATATATATATATATATATATATATATATATATATATATATATATAGTGTAGGTAAAAGTTTATGTTCGGTATGTACCTTATGTGAGATGGAGTGAGAAACACCTATTTAAAAAGAGAGAGGTATATTAGGTCAGCCCATTATATCGTCGAAATAGCATTAGTGGAACTAAGAAAAGAGAAGTTCAACGTTGCCAAACTTATTGGTTTTATTTGACCTGTTGTCTTTTTAGCATTTTATCAACGTTCTAAGATAATCAAATTTGGGCGAATTGATTTAAATGGCAGCTTACTGTTTTTTATTTTAAATTTGCCACAATTTTTCTTTACAATAAGTTTAATTTAACATTTTGATTTCCACTTCGGAAATCGTTTTATGTAAATAAAATTTATTAATGTTTCGTATTTTAAGTACGATTTCCGAATTAAAAATCTAAACATCAAAATAAGCTTATTTTAAAGTCACATTGTGCGTTATTTCCAATGAAAATAATAAAATGCATATAACAATAAATAAACCTTCATACGAAATTATTTGGCAACGTCTCATGTCAAAGCACCGAATCAAAGTACGAACACAGGTAACGAACGAGTAGAGGTGGGCATTCTTTTTTTTCGAATCTGGAGAAAACTAATAAATATTTAGTAGAAGTAGTCGAAACGGTGGACCGGTAGAAGTGGACCATAAAAGCTGCATCTTCTACAAATGCGCATTTTTTGAAAATAAAATTATTATTCTTATACTAGGTCAATCATTTTGACTAAGAAAAATAATTCATAATTGAATATTTACAATAAATAAATCCTTTGACGAACTATCAATAAAGATTTGAAATCGAAAATGCAGATCAATCGTAAATGGAAACTCATTCATTAATCAGAATACCTAGTTATAAAAAACAAAAGAAAGAGTTAAGAAGCTGGTTATTTCTATAAAAAAAGAAAAAGAAGATTGTACTAGTGAAAATCAACCAGTACAAGAAAAAGAAACTGATAAAGATGACTTAAGTCCATGGTGTATTTTTGATGAATTTATTAGACATGACTCGTCTAAACATACACCTGTATCTAGAGATATAAAAGAAGTCGACATGTATTTGTCTGATGATATTACCCACAAAAAATTTCGAACGGTGATTGGAACTGTCCATTACAGTGGTGGAAAAACCATCGCCATGTATATCCTAACTTAACCACTATATTCATAAAATATTGTAGTATTGTAACAAAATCTGTTCATTGTGAACACATGTTCAAAATTTGGTTTAATTTTAAACAAAAGAAGAAACAACAAGAAAAGTGGAAAAACGTATGTTTTTAAATGTCAATTTAGACGATTCGCGATTTAATAATGTGTCATGTAAATGTAAGTACTATTTGTATTGTTTAATTTATTTTTTAAGTTATAATAAATATATCCTTCGTTAGTTTCTTTCAATATAATAGCCAATATGTTTTTTGTGTACTCGCTTATTTGAAACTACTGATAAACAATCAACTAGTTACAGTTTACGAAAAACGGTTCCGATAAAAATGTCAACGACCCACCTCTAGTTTCTTAGGATAGGAACCAGAGATATGTATATCCCAGATCGGAACTAATGGAAACTAATCGGAACTAATCGTCTTACTACTGGGCAATGGGCAGCAATAAGAAATATGGAGGGGAGACCAAGGGGAAAAATGATTGTTATCTTTGTCTGTTCGCTGAAAATATGATTTTATATCTGCGTTAGATATCCTGTTAAATTTTACCATACCGACCATAAACTTTTACCTACACTGTATATATATATATATATATATATATATATATATATATATATATATATATATATATATACATCGTTATTATTCTGAAAAGGCGTATCATTTTTTTAAAAATTACATTGTGAGCTACATACTTTATTTTATCTAGTTTGTTTATCGTTCTTACTCAACTAAAACAGTACAAAATAGGTGGTGATTTATGTGGGTAAATTGTTAATGTACGAATACTATAGTTTTATTACATTGGGTTTACAGTTTACTTATAAACTCAACCATCTGTATTTATTTATTTAAATATTTCTTAACTACAGTATAAAAATTTCCTGTAAAAGTGAATTTTCTGACACTTTTTGTTTTTGTATTTGGTACACTGACCATAAAAATAGATCCATGATCTTCTAAATCAGTAACTTGCATAGGGTTAACTTTTACTGTACGACAAGCACCCATAATGCCCGTTATTAAAGCAATCTAAAATGAATTATATAATTGGCTATCGTTGTAGCCAAACATTTCTTATCAGGAGCTTCATTTATGAAATTATTTGTTCTGGCGTAAATGTTTTTTCCTTTGTATTGATTCCATTATTTGTTAGGTGTGCTTTTTAACATGAAGTCCACAGAGACGATGCTTTATATTTATTGCTAAGTTCATTAAAATATGCAGTACATTTTTTGTAAACTAGTTAACGTTTTTGCTGCTACACCAATCGTGAAAACGTTTTTTTGCAGTTTTATATTTGTTTTGTGATTTTTCAGGTATTAAATTCTGTATTGTAGCATTAGCTTATCAATTCTGGGGGTCTACATAATAATTTAACTTCACTATCTAAATTTATCTTTACTAAAATTGTTATAAATTTGATTTGAAAACGTTATTGTCCTCCAGAACAATAATGGACTGTTCCAGTTGAATAATTAACACATCATTTAATAGTCGTAGATAATAGTATTAGTCCAGTCGCCAGAGATTTGATCTCTAAAAACGAGACAGACAAGCTGAATTTTGCTAAGAATGACAATTTTTACATCGATTTCGTAAATTCTTGGTAAATCGAAAAACACCGATTTACCAAGAATCTAGACGCCGTAAAAATGTTTCAAATAAGAAATGTAGCTAAAATAATTTTGAACAAAAATGTTTTTTAGCATTTTTTCTGTAGAATGAACCGTTCTCTCAGAAACAACGCTTGAAGCGACCAACGATTTTGAATGTGTTACGTGCGCGAAATCAATGTTTTAAAATAAATTTGTATTAACTCGACGGTAAAAATTCGATATCTTTTGATCAGAGTGTCCAATCGACAAAAATCATAAGCCCGGGGGATTTTAGGGAAAGCCCGGGGATACGAGTGGCAAACTTTTTTTGCATTTTTTTGGGATTCTAAAATTGACATTATCAGCAAAATTTGGCTTGTTCGTATGATTTTTAGAGGTTCAGTGGCATTTTCTTTTCTGACGGCTGTAGTATATACCTATTATTAAATGTGCGTATAATGATGGTTATTATTCCCAAAGATGAATCCCGAGTGTCGTAAATCATTCGTGTGAATAATAGCCATTATAAGCGAAGAGAATACTATACTCTATCCATGACTGTTAGGTATGTACGAAAATAATTTTATTTAGGCAAATATATATTATTTTTATTACTTATAACACGAAACACAATATTAACATTTGTTAATTTGTTCTCCATTCTTCTGGTATTTTTTTTTTTATAATTTTATTACTTAATGTTGTTAATTGTTCTGTCATTGCTGCTGAACAAGATTTCAGTAATTCGTTTGATATCCCGTATTTACCTGTTGCTTTTCTGTTCTTCATTTTTTTAAGAATTTT
Source organism: Diabrotica undecimpunctata (assembly GCF_040954645.1). Taxonomy (NCBI): domain Eukaryota; kingdom Metazoa; phylum Arthropoda; class Insecta; order Coleoptera; family Chrysomelidae; genus Diabrotica; species Diabrotica undecimpunctata. The sequence continues at coordinate 103,909,543 of NC_092805.1, forward strand.
ACGAAATCCCCGTATATTTATATTAAGTTCTTCATTTGTGGTAATTTCTGGTGTTTCCGGTTCTAGCGTCGTTTGTTCTTCCTCTGCATATAGCTTTTTTAGGTAGTCAACCCATGTATCCTTTTCTATGTGTTTTGGTTCTATTAGTTCCTTTATCTCCGTTCTTTGGCCTCTTATAAAGCGCCGTATTTCCTTTTACAGACCGTAAAAATCATGTTCCATTTCTTTCGAAAAGCGTTCCCAGTGATCATTTTTTATTTTTCTTACAAGTGCATGTGTTTCGTTTCTAATTGTCTTGTAATTATGGTATGCCTCTTGTGTTTTGGTTGACATGTATTTCAGGTAAGCTTTTTTCTTTTCTTTACATTTGTCCTTAACTTATATACAAAACTATGGAGTTCTTCGCCTTGGGAACGGTTTATTTTTATTTATAATTCTTTCACCAAGAACTAAGATTATTACGGTTGGCATAAGTTAGGTTAGGTTTAATATGAATGAGCGTCTAACCACCCTTCCATTTGTATAAATATCCTGGACTAGGATACTTATCATTTTTCATCGATCTTATTGCATGAATGACCTTTAATTTCTCTTGGCACAACTGAGGGAGGCATATGTTCACCAGTGTTCAAACCTTTGCTCTAGTAATCTCGGGTTGTACTTTTACGTTCTATGTCTGTGTCTCTTGTCTTGAAATAATTTCTCTGTGTATTCCTTTCATCGGCGTATTTTGGTACTGTCTCCATAATTACTTTTCTCTCTCTGTCTAGGAGTATGTTTAAGTTATTCCTTTTTTCCTATTCGAGATAATTCTTTGTGCGTCTTACTTGTTTGTATACTTTATAACTGTTGGTATCGGATCTTATTCTAAAATTTTCTTCTTTCATCTGATCAAATTTTGTCAGTTTTTTTCTGCCTTGTTGTAAGCGTTTTTTACTAGTTGCTGTCGTTTCTTCCCATTTAGCAATATAAATCACAAACATTTTAAAGAAATCAAAAATATTGGACAGAAAATAAAACATGCAATATTTTTTATCTGTGAGTAATGGAATTTTTTTTATGAAAATAATAAGATTTTTATGACAATAATAAGATTTTTATGAAAATAATAATATTTTGTATTATTTTTTCTAGGCTGCAGATATAGATATGCGGTCGGAACTGTACAAGCACATCGTTCTGTCAGGAGGTTCCACAATGTATCCCGGGCTTCCTTCTAGATTAGAACGAGAAATCAAACAGTTATATATAGAGCGGGTACTTAAAAACGACATTGAAAAGCTCCACAAATTCAAAATTAGAATAGAAGACCCTCCTAGAAGGAAAGACATGGTGTTCATAGGGGGAGCCGTTTTAGCCGAAGTTATGAAAGACAGAGATGCGTTTTGGCTATCCAAACAAGAATATGAAGAACAAGGATTGAAGATATTAAAGAAATTAGGTGCCAGAGCTGTATGAATGATGTTACGAGATTAAATAAAATGGTAATTGCCGTTCGTTGATCTAAATAATGGGTTTTAACAAGCTGATAATAAATACGTTTATAGATTTTTAACTGTCAGTTTGATGCCTGTATTAAAAAGTTATCATATATAATTTAGTATTGTAAAATATGTCATTGTTTACTATTCAGGGAGATAGTTTAAAAATCTTCTGAAGCGCAATTGTGCAACTATTTTTCACTGCCACGTACAATTATACATTTTTGAACGAACTTCATATCATTTATTGTAAAGTACCTCATCTGGAAAACCTATTAACTGTGCTCTAACCTCTTCAAACCTAATCTACCTTGCAAGCTACTGACTACATCGACTAATATAATCAGTTTTTGGGTGTATCATCAAGGAGTATTTGCGTTTTTTTAATGTTCTTTATATCGTTTTGTTATTCATACTCAATTTTCATTACTTTCTAGTATTATCTTTTCTTTGGGTATAACCATGAAGCTAACGGCAAATCGTCTTTACTGTGGAAAGTCAGATTCTTAGTACATTTCAATGTCTCGTCAACAATTGACAGCATAACCTCCTCTACATCTAATACGTTTTTTTCGTAAAATGTACAAATAATTTTTATTTCCAATCCATATTGAATAATCACTTCTACAATATATACTTATTACAACAGATATCTGTATTGTAGCCCAATGTACACATTTGAGTACAGCAATTTTTTTGAAACTTATTTACTTTTATGTACAATTTTTTGTATCTGTAAAGTGAATAATCATAGTATACATACCTTTAAATAGGTTATGACCAAAAAAATCCAAAGAAATTAATGCAATATAAAAATTATCTCGATCTACTAGGGCGGTCCGATGAGTACTTAGCCTACAAAAGAAAAACGAAAATTTTAGAAAAGTGACGATGTATTTCTCAAACCTAGTCTCCTTTTAGATCGATACACTTGACCCAGCGATGCTCAACCCGTCTGAAAAATACTTTTTCTCGGGGTCTGAAAAGTAGGCGTCCGTGGCGGCGAGTGCCTTTTTTAAGATTGGAAACAAAAAGAAGTCGAACGGGGCCAAATCTGGAGAATACTTTTTTTTGGAAGAGCACTTTTTTTCTTCAAATCGGCCCAATAATTCGGCGTAGTACAGCCCTGTGACCGTTTTGGCGTTCTCCAGGTAATCGATGTAGATTACTCTTTGTGAATCCCAGAAAATTGCGGCCAACACCTTTCCGCCGCTAGGAGAGTCTCGATAGGAGTACGTTCGGTGGGTGCCGTCCACTATTTTGACTGTTCCTTGGTCTCTGGTGTGTACCGGTGGGTCCATGTTTCGTCGACGGTTACGAAACGACGTAGAAGCTCCTTTGGATTACGCTTAAATAACGTCAAACACTGTTCTCAAGTTTTCCGGAGTGATCAAACGCTGCACCCATCGCGCCAATAGCTTTCTCATGCCCAAAATTTCATGCAGGATTTGACATATGCGGTCTTTTGAAATGCTTACTGTTTCAGCTATCTCGCGCACCTTCAGTCAGCGGTGTGTCAGTACGAGATTATGGATTTTTGTCACGTTATCCTCCATAGTAACCATTTTCGGGGCACCGAGGCGCTCATCAAAAATCTACGTGCGACCACGTTGAAACTCGTTAAACCAATTTTTGACGGTTGCTATCGAAGGAGAATCGTCACCTTTCTCCAATCGCTCTTTGATTTCGCTACGCGATTTCCTTTCCAAAAACAAGAATCGAATCACCGACCGATATTTTTTTTATTTCTCTAAAATCCGCGGATACGCCCGCTTTCACACGCGGTCAAAACAAAACTATGAGTCCGATTGGGCTGAAAGTTTGACATTAGGCCGTCTACGAGAATCTAAGTACTTATCAAACCGCCTACTAGAAAATATCGCTTATCAGTTGTGAATAAAAATCTAACTGACAACTCTGGTAGGGTCCTATTTGATAAACTACTAAATATTCATTTAATTCCATTACTAAAGATCTCTTCAAGTAAATGCTAACATATGTCAATATTATTCCCGTTAAATTTTATGTACTCACATAAGTACAATGGACTTCAGTGGATTAATATGAGAGATTACATTTCTTTTATGAAATGATTAATGTTCTGTATATAAAGTTAATGATATATCAAATGTCTGTGGAATTAATATATTGTAGAGGCACTAATGACAGGATTGCACCATTTCAGTTTTTGTGTCAATTGAATCGTTTTATGGATACCGTATTAGAGTAAACTGAATAGCTGGTTTACAACAACTTATTCTGATTTCTCCTTTGGTCTGTAGTAATCAATGTATGAAGGATTATCATAAAATAACATTTAATAACTTTTTTTAGATGCAACTCTGCATGTACTGAATTATTACCCTGGTAATCTAAGGATACATCGATTTACCTACTCCTTCGAAATTAAATAAAACTCAATCTAGCAATTCATTATTTTAAGTGATTCTGGACCGCTTGGAATGCTTCTAATTTTACATGGCCCATAATTGGATATAACGATTTACTCATCTAGGATAGCATTGGTCTACCTAAAAACATTGCTTTGGGCTTAATACTAATGACCTGAAATACTTTCCCAGTCTTTATTTCCAGAAGTACTTTCTTCATAAGCATTTATGTGTACATAGTCAACGGAACAGTACATTTACAATAGTCCTATATTTGTAGAGTCAAATATCGGACTGTGTTATATATACCAAATATTTTTTTTTATTTAATTAATGACTTTGTATAACTTAATCCATTCTGCCACGATAATAATATACCAAATATATATAATATTTGGTATAGTCCGCAAAGCATAAGTACATGAAAAGAACATGGACTTTTTGAACGAAAATGACGAAAATATAATGTATTAAATTGTGGTTAATTCTCAATAAATAAAGTAGAAAATGGCGAATTGCACCCTACCATTTAGGTTTTGTACTCTGCAATTTTTTTATTAGCTATATGATATTGTTGTCAAACTGTCACTAAAAGTTTCTATAAACATAAGAATGTCAGCTGTCAAATCACTTGGTTATGCAGTTTCTTAGGAAATACACTGTTGCAGTGTCTTAAGAATATTTAGGTCAAGGAAAAGTTCTACTTAAAATTAGCCAAAAATGTTGTATTATATATTTCCATTATTTTTAAAATCATATGCGATAAGAATGGGAATGCAATTTTTAACTACATTATATTATAGACATTATAGTATACAGATTAAAACTATTCAAAATTATATATTAACCACATTTAAAATAAATAGGTATAGGTCATTTCCTCATAAATCCGTTGCACGTCATCCAATTTGATCACTTCTAGCATTGTCGTATTCTCGGGATATTAGAGAATGTAGCGATTACGAAATAATGAAAATGTAAGATTATTATTATTAATTCAGCTATTCAGAAGTACCCAATGAAAAGTTGCAACGATAAAAGTAATGAATTATAACAAATTTTATATTTAAATTTAAATAAAAAAAATTGCTACTTGACAAAATATTCATAATGACTAGCGTGTTTGAATAACTTTTTTCATATTTCAAAACATCACTGTATTGCTACTTTTCATACAGCATTTACTGGTATTAGTAGTCCTCCATTATCACTATTTTTTCAAACTATTGAACTACTTAATAATTGCCTATTCACAATATTTTATTATTTATAGTGCACAACAGGGCTAGGGCAAAAAGTTAAAGTTAAAATAATTTGTTATTTTTCACTGAAGTTCTTGACGATACTTCTGCTTCTCTTTTCCAGTCACCTACTTCCTTTAAGTTACTGTCAACCTTTTTCTACTTCCTATGGGTCTCTACATAACACCATCTTTGGCATTCTTTGGGTATGCCCCAGCCACCTCATTCTTTGTGCCTTGACATATGTCGAGCATATGGGTATGCCTGCTGTTAATCTGCACCAGCACACAGCATTCCGCTACGGAGTATATCAGGCCAAGAGTGGAGGACCTTAATGTGGATGTTACTTCAATAGACTATTATCAAGATATAGCCTTATTTCTGTTTTTTAGATATTTTTAAGATGAAAAGCAGATAGTTCAATGTTTTTAGTTTCCATTTCTTACACAGTATGTTAGGTTTGTTTATATTCTACAAAACTTTAATCTAATAAAAATACATATGACAACTCTGTAAACGAGAGTAAAGTTCCTATCTGTTATTTGCACTCCATAAATGAAAGTTTAATTTGTATACTAGTTTTTAATATTTGATGTAAATTATTGTTTTTTGAGTACTAAACATAAAAATGTTTTATATAAATTGTATTTTATTGAGATTAAGGAAATAATAAGTAAAAATAACATTATCGTTACGGAATTTCTAAATAGTTGGTTGTACTGTAACGACGTAGAAACGTCATTTGTGACTTGCAACGGACTTGTAGAAAAAATGATATAAAAACTGGAATTAGATATTGCACCAGTGCCAAAGTTATATAAAAGTTCATCTCGAGACACCCCTTCCATTGCTAGAAATAAGTTACAACTGCAGGTATTTTGATATAAACGCATTAGTATATAAACAATATTATTAGTACAATACAAAAATCGACGTTGCACTTTTATTTGTCAATCTTAAAAATAATTGAATTTTCTTAGGAGATTAACTTGGTCGTATTAGTTTATTAGGGAAAAAGCAGCGCACACCGCGTATGCGTTATAATACTAAGAATATAATTGTGGTTAAATGATGCATAGCATATTTCCTATTCTTATTGATGCTTTATTCTTTGTTAGGTTTAAAAATTCCTTGGAACCTAAATGTAAATTATCGGTCAATCATTTTACTACTTATTATTAAATAAAATATCTCCAAAGTTACTGTCAAATAGTACAATAGTTATCTTAATGAAGTGTTAGTATTTATTTCATTTGTAAAGACTACTTTTTATTATATTTCTTATTTTTAATATTGTGCATTTTATTTTATTAAGATTGTAGAATAATTTTATATATACTTCGATAAAATAAATTTAGTTATTTATTGTTGTCATATTTTAATTAAAAAATGCAATCAAAAATATCTCTTTTCCGATCTTGATGTCAAAGTGCCCCTTAATCGTTGTACCAAATAAAAACTGATTCACTCAACATACAAGATTTAACATTATATTGAATGCTATGTGGTCAAATTTGGTTGATAGCATATTTTATATCGACAACAGCGCTATGGTACATTAATAGGAATATGGAACAAGAGGCTTTTAACAATTTCACCTAGTTTTTCTCTTAAGTTATAATTCTCGAGTAGAATGTTCATGCCATTTTCGTTTTAAAATCAATATATTTACAGTCATTATCCACAATTTGAAAAAAATTGGTTGTGGTAATCCTTAGTTTTAATGTTACTTAGGTGATAGGCCTCTAATAATTGTACCTGAGGAACTTTTAGAACGGGATATTGCGATTCATGCTTTTTTTAAAATGAATGAACCATATTTCAATAGTCAAATTTCTGAGAAAGTAGTAATTGCTTCAACGGCTGTTCAAAAGCTACTAATAAATACGAATATCGGCTTTATCACGTTCGTCATACTCAACATAATCTAGAAAGAGATCAAGAACAACGTGGTATGTTTTTTGAAAACGTGAGAGATATATCTGATCAGGTTCCAATTTTTTTACAAAAATTTTACTTACAGACACAATCTGAATGAACTAAAATGCATAAATTTACTGAGGAATAATATTATTCCAACATTACTCTACAAATGACGCAACGTAGAAGAGAAAAGTTATTGTTGGACATAACGTTGGAAGATAGGGTAAGAAACGCAGAAATTCGTAGAAGTGGTGAAGAGGAAATTATTAAACACAGCTAAATTAAATGAATGTTGGCAGGATACATGGTTAGAGTGAAAGAAAATGATCATCAGCATAGCCATTAACATCTTAGCAGACGTGTTGTGATTCATCATTGAGCTTCAGCAGCTCGGATAGTTTGATTAATGATATTTCTCCACTGTCGCGGTCATCTGTTACATGTATTGCCTCAGTATACTGTTTATATTCCTTCATACATTCAACATGGCGGACGAAGCGAATGTGTCGTCAATTCTTTCTCAGATAGATGAGGGAAATTTGGTGATAAAACATTTAAATGTTGTAATACTAAGCCAAATAAAGCAATAGTATGTGTGATGTTCGGAAAAAGTTATCATATTTCCTGAAGTGGCGGCTCGTGACCTCAGTATGCGGGTAGGCGACATATATATTGTTATGATTGTTTATTTTGAGTTCAAACTTAGTTTATTGAGCCAATAAAAAAATTATAACTTATCTGTTATCAAAAGTAAAATAATCCTTATATTACCTGTGTTCGATGGATTCAAAAGATTTTCTAGTTGTCTTTTATCGGGAGAGAAGAAAGGATAATAATACAAATATATTATATTACAAAGATTTACGTTTCTTTATTTTATATGAACGAATAAAACAATTATTAAATTCTGTCGTTATCTTATCAATCAGCATACAAGAAAATAAATCAAATTATTATGATAATAAGATTATAAAGCTACATACATTTATATTACGTGAAAAACCAATTTTACTTAAAATTTTCTTTACTTGAAAAAAGAAACCACAAAACTTTAAACTTTTGATTAGCCTAACAAAACCTCAGTTCTTAAATTTGAATGCTAATGACCATGATGTCGAAACGATCCTTCACAGATATAAAATTCAATTGTACAAACACTTACAGTTTATTTTCTTCTTGAGTTGTATGTTGGAAAATACCCAGAAAAGTCCAGTCTCCTCAAAGATGTGATCTCCCCTCTTTGGCACCTCGGCTCCTTCTTTACGTCTCTGCAAACCTCCTTCAGACTACACAAAAAACACCTGATTCACTTCTCCAAACTCCGCTACTTATTTATGACACCAGGACCTCCTTTTGTCAACTTGATGCCGTAAGAATACTTTCACATATACTTTATAAAATGCCCACGGTAGATACAAGGACCTCTTTCTACTTGTTATCTCCTTCTTCAAACTATTCACTTCTTTTCGTTACGCCGGTATCCAAACTCACGAACCACACCCTATCTTGAGACACACGACTGTTTCCTTTCGATGACCAAAATATGACTGACTTCTCCTCTCTCATGATCGACTCACCAAATTCCCATTTTAAAAACGACCGTCCAATCAAAAAGCTTAAATTGTGTTTATCATGATTTTGGAAAAGCCTAATTTCGGTTTCAGAGAAAACTAAATAGCTTACTTTAAAATTGGTTTTTTTCAATACATCATTTATACATATTTCAAAAGATTAAAATATGGTCATTTAATACTCGACTATACAAACAATGAAAAGATTATTAACTTGCAGGTAAAATGTCTTCTAATTCTAAACAAAGGTTTTTTGATAATTTTGTTTGCAACGGAAACAGGTCGTTTGCCAAACAAATTTCTATTCTTATCTACACTAAATCTTATCTTAAATTAATATATACATTTTTGTTTATAATGATTTCTTAAAATTTTATTCCGATGGATATTTTATTTATTTTTCTTTGGTTGGGAAAGAAAAAGTATGACAATATATATATATATATATATATATATATATATATATATATATATATATATATATATATATATATATTTATATATATATATATATATATTTATATATATATATATATATATATTTATATATATATATATATATATATATATATATATATATATATATATATATATAATTATAATAATAATTAAAATACAATTGACATTACTTTTAAATAATTCATCAAAAATATGCTCTAAGTTATCTAAAAATACTGCATCAGAACTAGAAGGTGAATGATACATGCCACCCAAAACAATCTTGTAAGAACCAATATCTACTTTAATAAATTTACACCAAAAATTATCTTCTTTAGCAAAAGTTTTAGCGGCAGTACACTTAAGGTTATCCTGGACATATAGTACAACAGTAGTACCCCTGTAGATCGTTTAGATGAATTGCAGCGTATCACCTTATACCCACACAAAGCAATTTCCGAATCTTCAATTTCACTTGTAACTCGAGCTTCGCTAACCACTATTATTTTAGGACAATAACACAGCAGACTTAACTTGATTTGATCCATTTTGTTTAACAAGCTCTGTGCATTTAAATATAAAACATCAATATTAAATAATATACTAGGGCTACTTAGGTAGGAAAGGTAGGTAGGAAGGTACTTAGGTAGGTAGGAAATAGGTATTATGTCAAAATTTAATATTGTTCTAAAGCTATTTTCTTGTGGCATGTTAAAGTAATTACTATTTAAATGGGAATAGGCCACAATTAAAGGTTAAAATAAGTTTATTGACGTTTCAATTTCCACTTCGGAAATCGTTCTCAAAATACAAACATTAGTAAATTTACTTCGGAAATCGTTCTCAAAATACAAACGTTAATAAATTTACTAATGTTTGTATTTTGAGATTTCCGAAGTGGAAATTGAAACCTCAATAAACTTACTTTAACCTTTAATTGTGGCTTATTCCCATTTAAATAGTAATGAAGTCAAAATTTATAAATCGCAATTTAGAAATAAGTAATTTATAATAATAAATAATTTATTATTGTACATTTGAAGAGGTTTTGCCTACCCCGACGGGCCCCCCTGAACCCATGAATCTTGTGCAGTTAGAAAATAAAATGCTAAGGAAGTTATTGCAGAAAAAATAGGATAAGTGTACATTACTGTTAAATAAAAATGAACTTTTAAAATCTAATAACTATTTGCTGTAAGGCAAGGTCGATTTATTGAAGGCTGAGCTAAAAAAACTCATAAAAAGTATAAATAAAGAAATAAAAAAGCATATTAAAGATGAAAATTAAGTACCAATTAAACTTAATTACCCAGAAAATAAAAACAACGAAAATAAACATAAACATCCAATCAGATATCGACAATTTTGTATACAAAACAAAAAATTTATCAACAAAAACACCTAACCTACAGGTGGAACGCGAATATCAAAACAATAAAATGAACGAAATAATTTATCTCGTTTTGCCTATGGGACAGGCCTTTAAATTTCCTGATGCCCAACAAGTGCAGGATTTGAGTGATTTTACAACAGTGCATTATAAGAAAAGAGGAAGAACCAGAGTTATGAAGAAGAATATTGGACTAAATGAGGAGCCTCGTGATTTTTGTGCCGACCGTAAAGTTTGGTTATATCTTTATAGTATTAAGCGGCATGTATCATCTAGAAATATCCACGATTTCGTAAAAAATCAAGAACAATTCACTGACACAGATGTTATTATAAACGAACTGCCGACTGAGGAAAACCGAAATAATTGTTTTATGTTTGGGATTACCGAAAAATATCAAATCTACCAACAATCTACTTGGCCAAAAGGAATCCGTTTCAGACGTTTCGACTTCAAAAAATTCCACAATTATCAACGTAACAATAAGGATTTTTGAAGACCTTCCCAGATATGAGAGGAATTAGTATCTCCCAACCAAGATCAAATATAATCTTTGACAATATAGGGCACAAAAATATCATAGCTAATATTGTCAGTGTGGTAGATGATAAACTGGATACAGGTATATCTAAATCTAATATCAGTAATAAATTTTCTATTATTTTATATAACATATGTTCTGTACGCAATAAAGTTGAGCACTGGAAGTGTTTCTTAGCGAAAATGATTGGCCAAATCTTGTGCTTTTAACTGAGCACTGGTTATATGCTCTAGATAGAACAATTACTCCTTAATATCTAAATTTTGGAGATCTGAAAGCATCCATGGAGAAACATTGATTCTAATTAATACGATGTTTCAGTATAAATTCAATTTGGTTGACTACAATAAATTTTACCACCTCTGCATTGAACTAGAATTTGAATTCTCTATTATTATTCAGTCTATTATTCAGTTATTATTTCACAGATTGGAGTCCTTGTCTGAACAAATTCCACAAAATGCTTTTATTATCTTGACAGGTGACTTTAATATTGATTATCTGGATTCATCACACAGCCATGTTATTACCATTATAAATTTACTTAATAGTTTTAACGTGAGAATGCTGGTTACCCAACCAACCAGGTGAGGTAGGATTTTCGGCAAATGTAATTTTGACAGGTGTATCAAATTATGTAATCAGGAAGATTGGCTTAATATTTTTTGCTCTCCTGATTTGCTCCATCAATTTCATCACACTCTCATGAAGAAAAAAGAATTCTTAAATCAAAAAACGAGAAAACTTTGATTACTAAAGGAATTAGAATTTTCGCCAAAAACTTAAAATCGTTAAACTACATTAAAAAACATACAATATGTAATCATGAATTTTTGATGTATTTCTCTAATTATAGGTTTATCTATAGGAAGGATACTAAATTAGCTAAATGTATTATCTTTTAAATCTAGAATGGAAAATGCCAATAACAAACAAAACTAATCTGGACGTATAGTTAATAATTTCAGAGCTAAAGTTTCCTCAAACTACTGATATAGACTTAGACCCTAGTGGGCAGGATAAATATTACTGCTCGGTAGGTCCAGAACTCGCTGGAAAAATTAATTCTGGTCCAATGCATTTTTTAAATGGAATAAACAATGCAGATTCCTTTTATTTTCTTCCTACTAACTCAGCTGAAATAAAAAATATACAAAGCATTAAAAATCTTACGGCTGCAGGCTGGGACGATATGCCATCTAAAGTTTTATCCCATCTTCCTGATAATGTTCTGGGAGTTTTAGCATAGGCAATTAACACGTCTTTTTCAACAGGTGACTTTAGTGATTGTTTAAAATTTGCTAAAGTTATTCCTCTGTATAAAGGTGGTGACCACGATTTACCTGCTAATTATCGTCTTATCTCTTTGTTGCCATCGCTTTGAAAGATTATAGAAGAATTGGTAAAAATTCGAGTGATTCTTACAAAAACACAATTTACTTTCTTTCAATTCGGTTTCCAGTCATTACATATGATGCCATCTTCGAATTCATGGAAAAACTGTACTTGGACTTAAATAAAGATTATGTTGCTGCTGCGTTTTTCTGTGATATATCTAAAGCCTTTGACTATGTCAATCACAAAATACTTCTTAATAAACTGTAAGATATGGTTTTAGAGGCACTGCTCTAAAGTGGTTCGGTTCATACTTGGAAGACAGATATGCCAGTCTGTATCGCACTAGCACTACTCTAGTAATATCTTTATTAGTTGTGACGTACCTCAAGGCTCTGTCTTTGGTTTACTATATTTGCAGATAACACCACAGTTTTATGGCCAAACAAGGACTCTGAGGTACTGAATAAGATTATTAGTATTGATCTGCTAAAAATCGAGTGGTGCAAAGCTAATCATTTGTCATTTAATTTTTCAAAAACCAAATTACCTTCTTTTAAGAGTGATCTAAACAACATTACTCTGGGGGCAATGAAGGTATTTGTTCTGACATCGTAAATAAAATTTTAGGTCTTTATATTGATAATAAACTTAAATTTGAGCAACACAATGTAAATTTAAGCAAAAAGATATCGGGTTGCTTTACTGTCAAATCAGTTGCACACCATTTCTATTTCAAGATTGCAAAAAGTGTTTGATAGCTTTGTTATTGTGAAAATTTTATAGTTATATGTATTTTAATGTATCCTGCACTTTGTTTGTACTGTGTCATGTTGTGTTTTATAAATGTAACTTATTTTAGAAACAATAAATTTCTCTCTCTCACTCTCTCTGTTGAGAAGTTTTGTCGTAAAGTCTGCCCATCGCTGTGGAGATCTTGGCGATCTGTGGAGATGGAGTCAATTGGCGTTGACTCTAAGGTCTTTCTTGGTGCACCAACAAATAACTCAAAAAGCAAGTATTTTATCGAGAAAAATATTGTTAGCAAAAATGTAGCAGCTTATAAGAAAACAAAAAGAAATCGTTTATTTATGAAGTCTGTAGACCCAGGGAAGCAGAGTTGCGGCTCATGAAAAGTAGGTTCTTCTTCCAAATCGAAAATTTTAATGTGAAATAACCAAAAAATGAAGCTCTTTTAGGGGAAAGCATATCAAAGCTTTTAAGTGTTTAAAAAAAACTTTATTTTGTTTTTTTAAAACAGTTTCAAAACATGCTCAAAATGAAGTTGGCCCCTTTTTTGATTAAAAAAATCATGAAAATCGCCCCCTAATTAGTACCGCGAATGAAATTAATCGTTATCGCTTTACAATTTACTTTATTTTATACGATCTGTAAGTTTGTCCGGTTCAAAGTGCTTATTTTTGAAACAATATATGTATATTTTGATTAAAAAAATTAAAAAAAAATACAAATATTAGAATTTATTCGCAAGGAGTGGTTTTCATAAGGGTAGAAATTATGTGGTAAAAAATTAAAACAGTAAAGAAATCTAAATTTAATGTCACTGTGTTGTAACGAATATTTTGCCTACCACATAGTATGGTATTATTGTAGGGGGTTGAAAATTGGGGACAGAAATTATTGGGGTAGAGATAGGGCAAGCAAAATAAACGAAACTTATGCGAACGGCTCTCAGGGTTTATTTGAAGAACTGGGTCGTGGATAAGTGAATGAAACAATGGGAAAATAAAGGGGTACTTACATGAATCTCCTGGAACAAATAAAACACAAGAAGGTCCTCTAGCTATTTAAAATGGGACGCCGCTTTGAGGAAACTTCATGCTGGTTGAAAGAAAAAGGCTCTTCCCTCCTAAAAATTACAAAAGAGGTTATAAACTTTTTTTAATAAAAGAAATAAACAAAATAGTTTAGGGAAAATTACACATTTATTCTTGTCTCACCACAAACAGTTACAAATATAGATAATAACAATAAAATACAAAATATCAAAAACAGACTTACTATGTCCTATCCGTTTACAAACTCTAGAAGTTGGAGATACTATAAAAGTTACAATTGTTATTGGGTGACAATTTGTAGCAGGAATTATTATTACAAATAAAAAAATATCTTTTTAAATTAAACTATGCATAGAGCTTAACCTTTAGAAAAAAAAAAAACAAAAACAAAGTTTCAAATATGATTAGATATTTACCAGATGTCAAAAATAGTGTTAGCTGTCATATGTCAATACAAAATCTTAAAACTGAGAACAAATAAAATGACAGCTAGCCACATTCTAAGATTTACAATTTTAATTATTACAATTATGAAAGCAATTTTTATTGAAAAAAACTGTCTATTTTTACTTTAAAAGTTCAAACAAAAAAAGTTACCGGGGTTTCACTAAAATTTCTGGGGTTGGAAACTAGACTTACACTATCTGCCACACGAATAAATTCATCTCCAAACTGTGAACAAGTATTTTGAAAAGGCTTCTTAGGACGAAGCAAATTGAGGTTAAAATTGGCACTGGACACAAACTTTAGACTCGGCTTCTTAAAAAAACTGGAACCATTTGGGTACTTTTTAAATTGTTGTAAACGCTGTTTTACAAATATCTCAGATGAGAGATGGCTTACAAATAGAAAAACAGTGATAACAAATGTGCCGGTTTTTTCCGGCTAAACTAAACACGTCTGCTTTCAATGGCCCATCTTCCAAACCTCACCTTTAACTGTAACTACACATTTAATTTAACACTGCTACACATTTTCCATGAAAAAGGACAAAAAAAACATTTCAAATTTGATGTGAAATTTTGACCAACACTGAAGCCAACTGCCCCCAACAATGCTCCAGCGAGAGTCGTGTAATTATCTTTAAAATTCATTCGCCCAACTTGGTATAAACAAAACACTTAAACGGGAACGCAAAATATCCTAAAGCGTCTTTCGATCAAAGGAAATACCCATCTGTGATATATAAACAACTTTAAAATGGTTTATTATCAACCTCGGCGACGCCGACGCAAAAAGAATTGAAATACTTTTTCGGTGTTTTAAGTTGTATGAAAGAAAATAGAAATACACTGAAATTATTCTTCGGTGTTTTATTACACATACGAGGGGATTTCAATATATACCAAGAAATTTACAAATGCTACAGTATAATTAATTCCAAATTGCTTGAATTTACAATTATATGATTTTTTTCTAATAGAGGTAGTTTTCACCCCTAAAAATTAAAAGCGACCAACGGCACAAGTCCAATTTTGAAGTTGAGGGTAAGTATAACCTAAATCCAAATTTCTATGCAAATCAGTGGAGACAAGGTATTCAATGACATTGTTTTAATTAAGTATAACTATTCTAGGGGGTGAGATTTAGGGGTTAAACTGTAAGAAAATCTTAAATTATATTTTTTTAATGTTAATTAACATTAATTCACTACTTCATTAAAACATGATTTGAATCAATTACACGCTTTAATTTACAATTATACGATTATTTTCTAATAGGGGTAGTTTTCACATCTAAAACATAAAAATTAACCAACGGCAAGTCAAAAAGTAAAGTGGAGGGTAAGTAGAACTTACATCCAAATTTTCATGCAATTCGGTGGTGACACGGAAAATTAGATGGTATCACCATGTTTCACGTTTATTTACTGGCGTATAAGCATGATCCTATCTTTTGAAACATATTTTGAGTACTTACTTAAGAATAAACATTTTAGCGCCGTATTCTATTATAGTTTATCTAACTTAAACCCAGTCCTATTATATACGAATATTTTATATATTACTATTGCTGCTTCATTTTCTATGTTCCACAATAGTAGTTTATCAATAGGTTCGATTGAAATAATGTCTTAAGTCTAATGTCTTAGCATTAATCAAGTTGACGCCCTTATCTTCGTCATGTGCCTCATCTTTTAAGGATATTGGCGATCATCGCAGTCCATTTTACTCTGTCTGCAGCAGTTCTAAGAGTCCTATTGTTGTTTCTTCATTCCACTGCTTTACATTTTTCAACCAGTACGTGCGTCGTCTTCCCGGTCCTTTTTTTTTCTTCCACTTTCCCTTGTATAACTTTATGCCGACTCATAAAGTCACTACTATCCACGTATGTTCAGAAAGGCTATCAAATCTTCATAAACATACCATTAATTTTAATCGTAAAGATTAAAACTTTCTGGTCTGCATCTAAACAGGGTATATCTATCAACATTAGAGCATACAAAACATCTCACCAGACGTATCATAAAATCCAACATCAATGGGCAACATCGAAAGTTTGGCTTCCACTGAAAGAAAGATCCTTACAATTTTTATTTAACTCTTGTTCTACTAAAATCGCTCGACTAAACTTGACGCAGTCGCTCAGTACCGCTTACAAGTATCGCGGTCAATCAAGTTTTTTTACAATTTTTAAGTTTTATTTTTTTCGTTTGATCTGATCAAATTGTAAACTACTAGTCACTATTATTATTTTATCGAATATTTAAAAAGTACATTTATCAGTGTCCCTAGGTTGGTTGTGTTATATATTGATATTACCCGGTATATAAAGATAGCGTTGTTCCAAAGAATAAATACTTCTGACATTAGTAAAAGAAAAGGTTTAAAATAATTTAAAAAGGTAGTAAAATAACATGCTTGTTTCTTTTTTCTTAGTTTTATTTATCATGTTTTTTAGTTAATCGGTTGCTCACTTGACGTTTGTTGGCATGCTTTAATTTTTTTTCTCGGTCTTTAGTAGCCCTAGCTTGTTGCATGGCCTGCATGATAAGACCATGACTGCTGTTAGTAGAACTCATGAAAACAGCTGGATCAATTATATTTGTATCATCTATATGAACTTTCGGTATGTCAACCAGATTTTTTTCTTCTGGTAATACCCCTGGAGCTAGTAGAAGAAAAATTTCCTTTGCCCATTCGGGCAGACCTCTGCTAGAAGCTATATACTGCCAACAAGGGATGCCTAAGTGGGCAATGCATCTTCGAAAATATGTGGTAAAATCATCAGCTAGATAATTGAATACCATAGAAATTGTGTACAACCATATAGTAGGATTCGAGTATGTGTTTATATACACCAAGACAAGTTTTGCATTTTCATCTATTGAACAAAGTTCGAACACTTTACTATCCTTAGATAGCACAAGTTTAAATTTTGTTCCTACTTTTTCTATTTGAGCTGTATTTTTAGTTTCATAACCATATATTCTTAATACATCATTCAAAGGATTTATTTCTATTTTTCCTTGTCTTACGTTCTTTTTTTCTTGATTTTCTATTTCGTAAGAAAAATCATAAGAATACAAGAACCCATTTGTTGACGAATAAAAAGATTTTAAATCTTCGGGTAAAGAGATGCCGTTATTATGCTCCCAAGTTCTAATATCTATCTGTCTCAATCCTGAGAATCTCTTTAGCGAAAGGTTGGATATGTAGGGTGATTTTTCTAATACCTTTGATAATCCAAGAAGAAGATTTTCATAAAATGAGTCTTCGGAAACTTTGTCTACAACAAATCCCATTTTCCTGTAAAGAGTTTCATAATTAGTTATTGGCATTGCCATAAAATTTATTTTCAGTTCTTAATGATGCTATTTATAACGTATAGATTAACGTCAAGAAATAAAGGCATAATTTAAAACAAATTTTGGAAATGCATCCATTTTTTGACAACTATCAACTATATATTTTGGACAAATATATAGTTGACAGTTGTCAAAAAGTTCACTTAGTTTAAGAGTATTTTGATAAAGTCATTGTCGGAAACATATAACACAAAAATTCGTACCACACCTTATTAATAAATAAAGTAAACTTACTCTTGTAGAACTTTTTACTTGAAAAAAGTAGAATAATCATGAATAATGGGGAAGAACCACAGATCACCTACCTCACTTATCACTTTATTATTTATCACTTATTAGTGGTCTGTGGGAAGAACTTCCAATGAAATACCAACTATATCGGCCCCTGGCTAATAAAAAGGTATAAGGTGTGGTAGAAATTTGTGTGTTCTATATTTTCGACAATAATTCAGTCAAAATATTCCCAGTATATAGTTTAAAATTTCTATATGACTCTGCTACTTAGACTATGGAGGATAGACATATGCAGGAACAGTACGGCAAGAGATAAGAGCTTGCATAATGCGGCATAATCTCTATAGATCCCTACTGGATGGGCGTTTATGCCTAAAAAACGAATATATATATATATATATATATATATATATATATATATATATATATATATTGTATTTTTATTAAATCTAATTTATTGTCTTTATTTATTATAAAAGGTTCTACATTTATAACACTTACAAGTTTATTAAAATCTTTATTACAATATTCACTAATTTATTTCACAATATTTATTTATATTTATTTCGGGCTTACAATTTAAACTCGATATTCAAAACTAGAACTAGAACTAACTGTTTTCAACAAAATTCCCTCTTTAAATATAAAATACCGTTAATCGAGAATTCTGTCGAATTCGGACGGCGACCCACATCGAAAAGGATGGAAGGCAGACAGGTTTCTCAGCTGAGCGGCGAACTTACTAGAATAGAATAGATTTAGAAATAATATGTTTACAGTTTTATAAGTCATAATATTTATCGTAACATTGCCCCCCTCTTAAAAGATGGTTAGTCCTGGAACCTTGTCGGGATTGGAACTGGAACGGTATGCTGGTATCGGCAACTTGACCCTCTTTTACAACTTCCAGTTGTATAAAAATGACAAGGGACGGTTTTCTCTCCGCACCAGTAACTATGCGGATTGCAACAGACTAACACCTGGACTTCGGTGTCTCTAAAGATCTCCTCCACCATACTTCGGATAACCCTCCAATCTAATTGGCGGCACTCTAACTTTTGTACATCGGACTCTAGTGCGTGCTCTCTCAATTGAAGTAAGGCTTCCCATTAATCTCGGTAGGTAGGTTGGTCACGGGCAGTGTCTTTTGTTACCAGGTAGAAAAGGTAACGTGATGCATCTTGGAGTTTCAATACTTTCCCGGGAGCTGGCACTTGGCATTGAAGTTCTGCAACTCGACCGAACTTCCTTCGAAAGACGGATGCTAACCCTGGTGCGTCTTTGATACTGGCCGGGATGGTAAGGGCTAGCGAGTAGTCATCGGGAAGCGCGAGTAGATCTTGCTTTTCTTCAGTGGTAACACCATGTCTTGCTTTACCGGTACCTCCATAGGCCCCCATGAATTCCTCAAACGTGAGGTCAGACACATCTTGGACTTGGTTTACTTCCACTTCTTCATCTACGTCGGGGTCACTTTCGAAAGACGCCAGCCGGTTATGGTGTACTATCTTGGCTTTCCTCTCGGAATCTTGCTTATTCGGTAGATGACATCGTTGATCTTCTTCATGATGAGGTATGGACCTTCCCAAAACTACTGCAACTTGGGAGAACAACCATTTCGCTTTTTGGGATTATGGAGCCAGACTTTGTCGTTCTTCTTAAAGCACCCCTTTTCGGCTTTCTTTCTAAAAATACATGCGTATCGTGAGTGAATAAAGTAGAAAGAAAGCCCATTCGGATTTTTACCCCATGCAGACTTTTACCCTCACCTACCTTATCTTATGGACTTCAACAATATGGACTCAATATAAACGTTAAGAAGACAAAGCTTATGATAATTAGCAAGAAAAGAATAACAGAAGGTCAACTCTACGTCAACCAATCCCCTGTAGAAAGAGTGACGCACTACAACTACCTCGGCACCATAATAAATGAAGAATGGACCAACAACCAGGAGATTAGAGCACGCATCAGAAAAGCTAGATCCACCTTCAATCGGATGGGGGCCTTCTTCAAGAGTCACAACCTCTCCCTTGATACAAAAGTAAGAATGCTGCGATACTACGTCTTCTCTGTCCTTTTTTATGGTGTTGAATCGTGGACCTTGAACGAAGATATGTGCAGAAAACTAGAAGCATTTGAGATGTGGCTATATCGGAGAATGCTTAAGATCCCGTGGACTGACCGAATCACAAATGAGGAGGTACTCAGAAGAATATATAAGAACCGAGAGGTACTGACCACCATCAAATCTCGAAAGTTACAGTTATTCGGACATATTATGCAAAATCGCGAAATTAATCCAGATATGCTCTCCTTCAAGCCATCCTGCAAGGAAAAATATTTGGAAAACGAGGTCCAGGAAGAAGAAGAACATCTTGGTTAAAGAACCTCAGAATCTGGATCAATACAACATCTGTGCAGCTTTTCCGTGCTGCTGCAGATAAGATGAAGATTGCCATGATGATCGCCAACATTCGTAACGGATAGGCACATCAAGAAGAAGAAGAATATTGTATATGATTCAGTAGGATTCATTAGAATGCAATATGATTTAACATCTGGGCATATTTTACCTTACCCTGCAATAGCACCTCACCCGGATACTAATAGATGATTTGGCGATGATGATGAAAGATATTTTGTGATGGAGAATAGCGTTTGGTATTGTAAAACGTACTTAGAATGGTTGCTACAAATAAGGATATCCTCATAACTCATAACCATAGAATTAATTCATCAATCTGTTTGCTTTGCAACTTGTAGAAAGCACAGTGGTAAAGATTTGAATTCAGTTTCGCCAAGTAAGAAATCTTATGATTTCTCTTGTTGTTATTAGATGGCGTTGTAACATCTGTAAATAATTATTTCGATAATTATTGTCCTATGACGGGATAGATTTTGTCATGATTTTGTTTCGATTCAGAGCAGCAGCATATGCCGCTCTGATGAGACCTAAAGAGGTTGAAATACGTATAAGCGGCTTGCCGCTTCCCTGCATCGAAATAAAAATCTAATACCGTCATTATGTCATAACCATAGATTATTTTACAAAATGGACTGACGCATATGAGATCTCAAACCAGAACACTTCTACGGTTGAATATAAACCGGTTAAATAAATTAAGTTAAAATAAACAATATTTACGACCTTACTTAACAACACATTCAGACAGCAGCGATAAGGACAGATTATTATAATGCTCGATTCACGAATGGAGTCGTCTAACTTGTCAGGCTATATTATTTAGACTCCACAATATCGAAGCCTTTTTCCTAAACTTAAAATACAATGGAAAGGCCATATTAAATTAAAAAGAAAATAAATGACGTAATATGCTGAATTAATAAACTTCAAAAAGGGAAATTGCGTTTACAAGAAAAAAAATTAAAACACAATGACGTTATCTAAAATCTTATAAAAATAATGAAGGTCTCATAGATAACATTACGCCTGTGGGAGATGTGTGGGTCTAACGTAGACAACCAACTGTACAGTATTTTGTATAATTGTTACTCTAATATAGAATATAAGACACAACTTTTAAACTTTAATTTGTTAGTAGTATAACAAATAATTAGAAATTTGTAAATACTTTTAAAATTTTTATTCTTAAAAAATTATCATGCATTTTCTATTAATTAAAAAAATATTTGTACGAAATATTGTATGACTTAAAAAAATAAAATTAACCCACCTTAACAAATAAACTATTATCTTTTAATATTGGGTATTTTATCTATTTTCTTTGTTTAATATACTGTTGGGCCAACTACAATGCATGTATTAGACGTAACTTATCTTAGTATAATTTTGTCAAATGTGATGTTTAAAAGATTTATCAATGCTAATGTTACTTTGTGCGATTGCCACGGGGCGGTATTTATTATTTCAATACTTTCGCAAGAATTGGTTGAAAATAAATCAATAAGAAGTGAGGCGGGCAAATTCAAACACTGCAGCCAACAAGTCGGCGCGTTCGCAAACGCGTGCGCTACTGCAATTTGTATGACAGAGCTATGTTGCCAATTCTTCGCGCATTATCTCTTGAAAAAAAAAATATTTAAAAGCAATTTGCGAAAAAGGAAACTATAATAATATAATGTTTATAGTTAATATAGTAAATTCTATTCTTTTTAAATTTAAAAGTCGTTGTTAATTTACGTTTAGATATAAATTTGTTAACTCTACTTTTCATTGAGCAACTATTGTTGCTCCAATCCATTTTTTCCCTGTTACAAATGTTTTTATTATCTTTATATTAAATTCTCGGTATTCATATCTTTTTTCTATTTCATTATTATTATAAATCTACAATGTTGTGACTTTTGCAGTCTTCAATGGTTAATTTTTTCTTACACCACAGGGTGTCATAAGTTTTTTGACGATTCAAAGAAATCTAAAAGAATAATAAACGGTACATAAGTAGTAGGTATGTCCTCCTTTTTTATTAATATTATTATAGTTTACAATGTAAGAGATGTTTTTACTTACCTTACCTACCAATCTGTTTAAATTGCATTTGTACTGGTTTGCCATAAAAACTGTTTTATTAATTGTTTCTTGGGTCAAAATTCACTTTTTACAAGAACTTTTACAGTTTGAAGAGTTCTAAATTTAAATATTTAGGATGTAGGTATTTGTCTTAGTTGTTAGAAGCCCTGTCAGCATTCCCCTTTATGTTTACAATAACAACTTCCTCCGAATTACTCAATGAATTATTTGCAATCTTAAACGAAGCATGACTCATAATAAGAAAAATATTAAACAACTTAAATAACTTAACTCTGTAGTACAATTACAGAGGCTTTTAATTAAATGTACCTAAGTACGATGATTGCATGCTTTATGCGCGTGTAATTTGAGGCCCTCTTTAATGCTGCTCTGGCGAGTCTTAATTTGAAGGATATTTTCATCAACTAATTTTAAGTTTCTTAAAAGTTGACTTAGATGCTGGTATAGTTATTTATTAGTTTATATAGCTTTATTAGTTTGGTCCATCTATCCTATAAACGTACTAAAAACTTCATACCAACTGGTAGTTGTAGTACTGTCATAGTTATAAGTATGTATTTTTTAAAAGATATGAACATGTCAAAATTTAATCAAACTATAATTTTTTCTAATAGTTTGTTAGGATCTTATAAAATGTTTGGTATGCAATTACATTATCAACATTTGTTTTCTATTATTGCTTTCAAAGATGATTGGTACCTACCTATATATTTATTAGCTATACCTAACCCTTTTTTTTTCCGTATTCACGCTAAAAGATTTGCTTTTTTGTATGAAATAATATTGAATTGTCTAATTTAATTTACGACCAGAAACTATATTATATATTTAAATATTTATGAATAATAGATAACAGTCCTTTCAGTAAGTACTGCGGTACTGTCTTGGATCATGAAGAAAAAGTTTGGCAACGGCGCACTAGTCTGAAGTTAACAGTATTTTAGTTCAATGGTTGTTCCCGTGTTGATAAGTTGGGTTTGATGTTGTGCAAAAATGTGGTGTTCAACAAATTGGACTTCAAGCAGTAGGATAATCCACAAAACAAATCATGACCGATCCACGTGCTGAAGAGTAAGTACAATTTTAACCCCATTGGGTGATACACCCCCTATTCGGGGTTGATAGTCGGCCATGATATTTTCCCAGTTTTACTCGTCATGTTTCAACAGGAAATACGATTAATTACAGCTTAACAATGCGTAATTAAGTAATCGTCGCGAGAATAGTGGGCTGTGCTTATTTAGATCGTCTTATCTGTGTAGTTTCTGTCATAACTCGGTGAACTATCATTCATTCTCAAATAATCAATGGTTCCATTTCCATTCATAAGATCGCTACATGAATCTGGTTTATACCGACAAACCGGTGTTTTAAACACTTAAATATATAACGAATGTTTATGATAGTTTTCCTAGTTTAAACGCCCACGCCTGTTTTTAGTTACATTAGCTGTTAGATTTTTGAATGAACCAGAAATTCTGTGGTTGTCCAAAGTCAGTGGTAATACCTGAGCGTAGGTTGGGTCAAATCATTTTTATCATTTATTTATCACTTCCTTGTTTTTGTTTCGCCTGCTCTTTTCTTGAATGATAACATCTGCTCCATCGGAAGGTTTTGTATTGTCATCTATTGTTTTCTTTTTATTTCAGTACCTAGATCTCATTTGGAAGTCGAGAGGAGGTGAAAGATTGACAGTTGATGATATTTTACTGCTTGCAGGTTTTTGTTGATGATAGGAACATGTGTGTTGTTTTAGATTGTATTTCTGTCCTGTGTTACTTTGTTTTTGTTTATACTCATAGGATTTAATTTGGTGTTGTGTGGGTATTTAATTCATTAATTTGTATCATAGATATTCACACCTGTGGTTTTATGTCTCGAAAATGTGTTTTTAAAGTAAATAAAGTCATTTCAATATCTTGAGTTATTAATCTTACAGTGTAAAATTATAGTTGCATATCTGAATTTTTTAAAAATAAATTTCTTACTCCTTTTATCAACAAACATATTTTTAGTTGACTGACAACACTTATTTATTATGTTATAAACAAAAATTTGATTGATTATTGCTTTAATTGTTGCATTTTATTGGCTGATTTATTGTAATTTAGATTGGATATACAGATTTCAAACACAAAGGTTTCATTATATATGTACACTATTAAGTATGTACTGGAACATACTTCAGACAACAGCTGTTTTGATTGTTAATATTGTAAACATATTAGATCTGATTTGAAAAATGTTTCATTCATAATATATAAATTAAAGCTTCTTTTATGTTATAAATAATATTAACAATTATGGGGATCTATCAGTGTTGCTTATTTAATGGAACTACACTCGCGATCATAAAATCCGGGTCACCTTGAAAATCACTGATATTTCATTTTTAAGGAGCTTTATCGTAAATAATAATAACACAAATACAAACTAATGCATGTTTCTGAGAATTGTTGCGGTTTCTTTTGTAACAAAGAATTCCAATAGTGCCGATTTCGCGGTAAAGTGCACACTTCCCAAAATGAACGCTACCTGTAACTCCGCTTGTTTTAAATGTCTCGTTTGTACTTCGACTTTCTGTTCAAATGCAACGGACAAACGGTTATTATTGCCACCATTAGTGTTTATTAGTGCCATTATTTGTGTTTATTTTTTGACAAAAATGCCTTTGACTGTTGTTAAAACGGCACAAATTGTTGCACTTGTGAAAGACGGTCACACTCAACGGCAAGTCGCAAGAACTGTTGGCGTAAGCCTTTCTACGGTTCAACGAGTGCTTCAACGCTTTCAGGAGGCAAGTTTGCTAACCAGGCGACCTGGCTCTGGACGAAGAAGAACGACCAAGGCACTAGATGACCGTTTCCTTGTGTTTCAGGCTTTACGAAACCGGACCTCAACTGCGGTTATGCATCAAAATCGTCTAGAGGAAGTACGAAATCGCAATTTTAGTGTTGCAACAGTCAGAAGAAGACTTCGTTCTTCTTGACTATCTTCTCGGGTAATGGCTAGAGGACCGCCACTTCGCCGGGTGCCTCGAGTTGCACGACTAGCTTTTGCTCGACAATACGCGCATTGGGGAATTAACGATTGTAGCAAAGTGTTATTCTCAGATGAATCCCGTTTCTGCCTAATTAGATCCGATGGACGTGTAAGAGTTTGGAGGAGAACCGGTGCACGATTTTCACAAGCTTGCATTGCTCCAAGAATGCCATTCGGTGGAGGCTCGGTCATGGCTTGGGGAGGTATATCTTCCGACTTCCACACAGAATTACCCTTCATCGAAAATGGGTCCATAACTGCACGAAGGTACATTACGGAGATTCCGGAAGAACATGTTATGCCCAATACGGCAGGGCTTGGAGAAAACGCCGTTTTTATGCAGGACAACGTGCGACCGCACGTTGCCAGGATCAGTATGTAATACTTGGACGAAGTTGGAATTACGAGGGTACCCTGGCCAGCTAGGTCTCCGGACCTGAATCCCATCGAACATCTCTGGGACGATTTGAAAAAATGTATTCGAACCCATACACCTCCTCCTAACAACGCACAGGAGCTTAAGGATTTGTTAGTGAGAGAGTGGAATAACATACCACAACACGTAATCCGGAGAAAAATTGAGAGTATGCCCCGTCGTCTGCAAGAGGTTATTAGAGCAAGGGGAGGCAATACACGATATAGGTCATTGAAATTTCACTGATTTTTTACCACGTTCTGTATTTTCCATTTTTTTTCATATGTCTGCTTTATCAACAATTTGATTTGTTTTCTGTTTTTTTCAATAAAACCAATAAAAAACCATTTTTTTTCTTTCAAAACAAACATTGATGACAAATAAAAAATACATTAGCCAAAAAAAAAGGTTATTTCTGCACCAGAGTCAAAAATATTTAAGAAACTTGAAATTTTCAAGATGACCCGGATTTTATGATCGCGAGTGTATAAATATGTGGGCACTGACTGACATGTGCTTAATATTATAATTTGGGTTGTGTTTTCATAACTACTAAATTATGTATTTTGCACTTAAATGTAATAGATTACATAAGAAAAATAATCTCCTTTTTTAACTGTATTAACATAATCCTCCAATCTAACCACAATACTAATACATATAGTCTCCACAGATTATGTCATGCTTTACCTTACATTATACTTCTATAGGCCATTCACTCAGCTTGGGAATATTTTGACAGAATCATTGTAAGAATCACAGACAAATACAGGAATAAAGAAACAAACTCATATGGTATTCAATGATATTATAGGGGATTTGATCTTGAGTTCCCCGAGAGGTTCTGATGTAGGCACATAATCAGAAAGGAGTCCCCAGTGAATATGTAAAGATTGTAAGAGACATGTATGAGGGAGTAATAACTAGTGTTAGGACAGGTATGGGAGTTACTGATAAATTTCATGTGAAAGTAGGATTGCACCAGGGCTCAGTGGTTAAAATCGGTTGATTTTTCTAAAAAGATGTGTAAATTTCTCTAGAATATCCATATAATATAATTTTAGGTTGTAGCAATTTTTTACATACTCCTTTACAAGAAACCAATTATAGCAATTGCACAAAATTACAGTATAAGCACATGTTACCAAAAGTAGCTAATGTTTACTTTGAATAGATTATGGAAAATGATAGTAATGGTGATGGTAATGGTAAAAAAAGGATCCAAAAACTACAATTGTAAACAATAGTATACTTGCAGAAGTTTCAAAAGAAACATAAACAAAAACACTGTCATGAAAATACTGTGTTAAGGAAAAATAGATATAAAAATGTGGATGAAAATACATAATATTGTCTGGAAGTCAACAATACTGTACTGCACCAAAAACTGACTATTGCCAGTTACATATAAATATGTAAGTAGGAATACAGTGGAGGAGCCAAAATTTCTAATAACTGAAGATGATACATGATTTAGTGATACTTTATATTATACAAGTACTGTTATACAAGTAAATTATTATAAATGGGGAAGATGAAGAGGAGGAAAGGTGATAGGTTTAGTGGAACTTGGATTAAAACGAAATTAATTTGGTGGAAGGAAGCTTAGACAACAAATAATACAAATATGTAGACTATATAAAGGAACGGAGGACACTGTATGAGGCTTCAGGTGCCAATCAGTGTAAGTCAGTAGATTCAGGAAAATCAGTTTTATAATCCATATGCATCTATTGTTCAAACATTAAGTGGACATAGCAAGTTTGTATTTGTAGGTTAATTTACAAAAATGTTTAGAAGTTTTTTTATACCTAATAACACTCATATTATGTTGACTTACACTGACTGGCCTCCAAACCTGCCATATTTGCCACTTAAAGGCCCATAAGACTGAAAGTTAATAAGAAAATCCTTCCTCTATTTTATAGATGAAAGTTATTTAATATCTCAGAAATAAATAGTACTTCTGAGCAAAAGAGCAAACATCTTAGTTCATTTATAATTCAAAATAGTAGAATCATGCCCATTGTTTTAATTGATGGTACATTTCTAGATTACAGGAACCAATGTCTCATAGTCATAGACATATAATACAAGATAGACTGATTGTTGCATTTCCAGCCCATTCCATCAGTACAACAGAAAAAACTGACACATAGCAGTCCCTGCATCTCTTTCTAATTTGCCATGTTTATCAACCACATGACCTAAATGACCAATGAGAAGGTCAAGTGGTCCATAAACCTGGCCCATTAGCCAGAGATGCAGGGACTGCTTTTGCATCAGTTTTCTCTGTCACACTGGGGGAATGTGATTGTATTACAGCAATCAATCTATCTTGTATTATATGTCTATATCCATAGTTGACTTCAGGTAATGAATGTCAGAACATGTTTTAATTCATTCAGGTGTATTGCTAACATGTAGCTTATATTAATATGTCCCCATGATTACAGTGTTACATTTTGGTAACATTAACATGCTAATGTAAAATTTTTGTTTTATCTGCATTTAATTTCTTTGGTTTTGATTTTCTTGTCAAAAATTTAATACTGTATTGGAAAAGAAAATATCCTATGTTTCCATACCAGAAATTGGTGGGACTAGTAGAAAAATACAAATATATTCAGGAATATAAAAATATTGAGCCTTAACCTGGAAGATACTTGCTGTGTAAAAATTCATAAAGCGTTGACAATTCATAAAGTGTTGACAATGCAAACTTTAGAACTACCCCAAACTTGAAAGTAAATTCATTAACATTAAAATGCAAGCCAAAAAGAAATTCTTTTTTCAAATTTTGTTAAAAGGGAAAACTGGTGGAGTACCAATCAAATATCTACAAATTCCAAGATTGTCAAGCAGCTCTATTTGCTTTCAGAAGATAAGTTTGAAAGACTGAAAGATTTTGAAGCACACCAACTGTTTCATATGATGGAGAATTTTATTCAATATTGATAATATGGCAATATAAGGTAGAATTTGAATTACAAGCGTATATATTTATCCAAACATTTAATGTTTGTAGGAATATGTTTGGGATAACTCTAATAAAAGCTTTAATTAAAGCAAAACTATCAAAGAAGCTGCAGACCAATTTAATAATAATTTTAGACAAATCTGACAAGAAGTACATGAATTTGATCTCCAACTTGTATAGAAAAAGATCTATATCTATTATCAAAATAGCAACTTCTAGGTACAGTAAGCAAGTTTAATATTAGCAATAACTAAAAATTCTTATACCTAAATAAATACATTCTTATTATATATCTTTCAAAACAAAACAAAAATAATGACATATTAGGTTAAGTGATAGTTTATTTTCACTTTGATCTGAAGCAATAGTATTTAACATAATAGTAGCTGTGCTTGCACCTTGTACAGTATCTAGATGAAGTCTTATTCCTACTGCGAATACCAGAAATTGTCGCTTCCAAACACTCTAAGAGCTCTTAACCAAATTTCTGTTATTAATCGTCTGCTAATTATACAAATATTTAGTTTAATTTTTCGTGTTACTGAATGGCTTCATTAAATAAGATTTTTATTGGGTATCCATTGTCACCAACAAGATTTTGACCACCAACAATTATTTTTGTTCAAAACAATTTGTACTGCATAATTTTGAAAGATAAGCATATTATGTAAAGATCTATGCATGCAACAATATTCAGAATTTTTAAATCTGCATCTGTCATCCGTGTTTACTGGTCCGAAAAATTACATCATTGTTTCTGTCAGATGATTGTATTCTCACATGATTATAATCAGTGGCCCTAAAGCAGTGAGAAAATCAGGCAATATTGTATAAATTTTGTCTATAATTATCCAATTTTCCCATCTTGTAGCATATGGATTTATTGTGGTCAAGTGGTAAATTTCTGACTTACATGCCATACTGTTTTACTAGCTGTAAACTTATAAATTCCGACAAAGTTTCCAATGGTTGTTAAAATGGAACCTGTTGCAGTGGGTTCCTTTACCCATTGCAACGGGTTATGAATCTTAATGGCGGCAATACTTAGTTCTCTACTAATAACATTTATTTCATTGATTGGAATATGTTTTAATGTCAATTTTTGCAAGTCAATAAAATTTTAATTAATATTTTATGTTTGGAAAATGCTGCTTTAATCTTTACCAGTTGTTTACCACAAAATTGTTCAAGGGTAAAGTAAACGAATAGTTTAGTGATGGTTATCACATAAACCTATTATTGAAATACCTTTTTTATTTTAAACTTTAGTTTTGTTTACACCCAAGTTAATCATGGATTGGAAACCATTGCGTTAAGAATTTAGAAGTAAGCAATAGGATGATAAGTCATAAGTGAATAACTGAGAATAATCTGTTTTAACTTACTAAACTTCTGTGCCAAGATTCTTCTGTCTTATTTATTTATTGCCTCTGACATTTTGTTAGAGTTATCATCAATGCAATTTACCTTCAATTTTAATATTCCCATTTTTTTTTAACAGTCTCCCACCCTGTAGACTACATTTTTACGAAATTTGTAAATATAATAGAACCTCAGACAACCAGGAGCTAAATACTGGAAGTACACTTAAATCTGAACCTTCTGAATATATTTGGGGAAAAATGGAAGAGAATTATTCTATTCAAACAAAAACTCTAGCGTCTGTATTAACGTTAGTCAAACTTGGGACTTACTGAGATACTTGAGATATTAAAACATATGTGTAAGACCAAAATTACAATGATGTAATATCATAAGTTAAGACATAGAAGATGATTCAATATAAAACATAGAAAGTCAGTAATTAACATATGCAGATCTTGATAAGAGTAATGAAACCCAAAAAGATCTAGAATTAAAAAGTCGTAGGGTTTTGTGGAACACGATCGTGAGTACACGATCCAAAATTGAACAGCTTGGCAGGGAATAGTAACGTCAAGAAGTTTTGGTGATAATTTACG
This sequence comes from Diabrotica undecimpunctata, assembly GCF_040954645.1. Classification (NCBI taxonomy): domain Eukaryota; kingdom Metazoa; phylum Arthropoda; class Insecta; order Coleoptera; family Chrysomelidae; genus Diabrotica; species Diabrotica undecimpunctata. The sequence goes on from NC_092805.1 coordinate 103,940,608, forward strand.
TACTATATTTGATACAAACTAATCACCTAAATAGCTATAAACAAGCTCTATATGTTCTAACAACTCTTTGTTCATGTAAGTTGGAACTTTTTCCATTTTCGTATTTCTACGAAAAAATGAGTTATATATTTACCGTATTTAAAATCTGATAATATGGAATTACTTTTTTTTATTATCATAATTGTATAACTAATTTAGCAAGAAATACTACTTTGACCATGAGTCGAAATGTAACATTTTAGGTTCCTAAGAAAGATTTATTCGTTTGTTAGATCAGGTTCTATAAAGACGATATATTTGGCCATATTTTATGAAAAGATCTAAGAGTATTTTGCGTTACGAGCAGAAGTTTGTAATAACCTTTTTGCTTACCTTTTCCCACATTCACGTATTTCCTCTTTCCATTTTCAGACATCTTTCACGATGTGGCTTTTCGGAATATCACAGACATAACAAAGTTACTGCTTCTCTAGTTGTTTAGAGACTGTTTGCCAGCTGTTCTTTTTCAAGTTCTATCTTCTATCGAAATCATCATGGCCATGCGGACCCTGTTGACTGTCGCTCTAAATAGTTCTGCCACTACTGCATTCAAACCAGTCCTTCAAGTTTTTAAGCCACGATATTCTTCATCTTCCCACATTTCGCTTTCTCAAATTTTTCCATGCATAATAACCAGCTGTTAGGAATTCTATATTGTTGCGGAGTAGTGCAAATTCCATATTATTACAAATTATTGGCTATCTTATTAAGAAATATTGGGGGAACTATTACCAGGCGATTGTTCTGATTTTGTCACGATTTGCTACACAAGAGATACTTTATAACAAATTGAAGTTGTCTGAATTTTCGAGCAGCTTAAATTGTTACTGGAACTGGAAATATACAGTAGAGGTGTATGAGTCTTGTGAATTTTAAACGTTCAGAATATATATTACTGTTATAGAGATATATAAAATAAGTTTGTCTTATCCACTTTACGTAGATAGGAAAACAATTATAAACAACCATTTCAAGACAAAAACGTTTATTCTTCAAAGATATTACAGTTTTCATTGTATTCTCTTGCTCAGTCTTTTTCATCTTCATCTCTGTCTTTCCATACCCCCACACATAATCCCTTTTGTAACACGGCTTGGTCAACTTCGTTCCGGTCGGCCTCCATTCTTTCTACGTATAGGGCATCATTCTGTTATTTTTTATCCACTTTTACTTCTTATATGTCTCTACCACTTCAATCTTTTCTCTTCTACATGTTAATATTTAGAACGATGTTCCCTGATTTATTATTCTTACAATCTTGTCACCCGACTGTATCTCGTAAGACATTTAATCTCTATTGCAGTTATCTTACTGCCGTTCCTTAATTTATTACCAAATTTTTGCTGCACCGTCTTTCGTAACTACATTCTAAGACTCGGTAAAATTTTGGTGTTAAGGAATCCCATATTTCTTAAAGTATTTTCTTTACTTTAGAGATTTTACTGGTGGGATGTTTACGAAGCGCTTTTTTAATCTCGTGCTACAAACTTTCTATAAAAGACACGTCGGGTCTATCAGAAACTCATTTCAAAATGGTATACCGTAATCTTCCATCCAATTGTAATTCTTTTCATCCTGCACCGTTGTGTTGGAAGACAAAATCTTATCCTGATTCAAATGTTCTTCCATAATCGGTAAAAGAGATTCTCTAAAATGTCCAAATATTTACTTATATCTAAAATTCTTCCAATAATATGACGTTCTCCTACACTTTTTGATGACATACCTACTGCCCCAAATCATCACCGATGCAGGACATTTCACTTTTCTTTTAAGACGGAATGAAACGCCTAAAGTTTCCTGCGAATAACCCGACTGATTCTTACACATACTTTCAAATCTAGACTTATCGCTCTATTGTATAGCACCCCATTACTGAAAAGTCAGTCCTTGTGTTCTTTTGTCCATTTTTTAAACAAATAACTTGCTTTGTATGTACTAAATCCCAACTTGTGAGCATATCTGTGACATGTGTGTCTGGAAATTCGTCTTCCAATAGCATCACTCCACAGAACACTTAGCACAAGATAATTTGCACGCATATTTTTTTTCAATAATTCTTCTTAATGCTCTTCTATCGGTGCCAGTAATTTTGCTTTTTCTCACATTGCCAGGCTTTGTGACGACTGAACATGTTTTATATATTTTAACTATATTTCTTACACTGTACAGAGATAAAATCTGAAATTTCCGAGTTTGATTTTGCAGAATTGAGACCGCACAATTGTTGCGATTTGATTTTTCAAAGCTGCCTGCGTTTCTAACTTAATCCTACCGAATTTTTTATAGTGATCACTAGTGAAAACTGCGATCTTAATAGTTGTAAATCTTTTCTAGATTCATGAAATAATTAGGAAATGTTTAATATCCCGTTAAACGTATTTACAGTGATTGTTTTTGTTTATTTATTGTACTGGATGTTAAAAACTCATTATAGAATTGTTTTGAACGTAATTTTGAGTTTTCTGCATATTCAACGTTATTATGATTATTGGAAGAAATGCTCTATTTGAAATACTGTAGTCGAGAAAGATGAACCCAAGATCAAACAGCTTAAATTCTCATATTTATTTATTTATTTATACACCAAAGCATCCAACAGCCGAAGCCAGTTACTGGATGAAAAAAAAGTTTTCATTCAAAATACAATATTAAACTAAAAAAATTAAAATCGTATACATATGACATTCAATTTTTAAGCTTAAGCATAAGAAAATGCCCTAAAAGATAAAAAACTCTTGTGCATGCTTTTCGAACAAAGTTACTAACACAAAGAAAATTAATTAAACTTTACAAAACAATAAAAACAATGGAAAAAGAAAAATTTCGAAAATACATTAATTTGTAGAAAATTTAAAGGGTGTTACAAATTAGTGCTCAATCTGTTAGGCTAAAATAATACGACTTTCCTTATGTCGCATACCTAGAAACTTAGTATTTATTTTTTATACTAGCTGGTTTTTATAATTTTTTTTTACTTGTGTATCGAATTCTCTTAGTTTCCAAAATAAAGTGTGGAAAGTTATGTGTAAAAGGTTTCATTGTTTTAGCCTAAAGAATGGATCAATTACTTTGTTACAACCTATTTCCACAAATATATGACTAAATGACTAAATTATTAAAATAAATTGAAAAAAAAAACAAAATATCAAAATTATATATTTCCTTCACTTTCAGAATCCGAGCTATCTCCAGGATTTATTATGATGGGTTGAATATCAATATCAACTACTTATACTTTGCTCTCGGACACACCACTTTTGAATAATTTCATGAGGATATCTTACACATTTTCCCAAATGTCTCCATTACATTGATTAAGCGCCTCTTTCCACATATTTATAACAGCACTATCAGAATAGCCGTCCCTACCAATATGCTTATTGTCATATGACTTGCAATTTGCCCAAATTAATTCAATAGCGTTGAATTCGCAATGATAAAGAGGTAGTCTTAACACTTCATGACCATGCTCTCTTAGTAACTCATCAATAACATACACATTTTCTTTTTTATTCATTTTTGCAACTTGTAATAATTGGTTTTGTAAATTTTGGGTCAAATTGGATGTTATTTGTTGTCAGCCAGGTAACAATTTCATCTTTCTTTGAAGCAGTGGTAGGTTGCTTTTCTAAAAGAACACTATGATATGGAGCATTATCCATTACAATCAAGGATGGTTCTTCTAAATTGGGAATTACTTGTGTCCTTATCCACTTAGTAAAAATGTCGTTGTTCATTTCTCCATGGTAATCAATATGTTTAGACTTAGAACAAAACAATTAACTTGCTTCAGAAATAAATCCTTTAGAAGAACCAGCGTGAACAATTATGAAACGTTTACCATCAAAACCTTCTGGTTTACGTACACTTTTGCTACTAGTGTCTTGCCAGGAAGTTGTTTTATTTCCTTTTGAATAAATCCATGTTTCATCCAAAAAAACAAGTTCTCTTGGATGCACACTTTCCAGGTTCTCAAAGTACTTACGAAAGAATTTTGCTCTTAAAGCAGCAATATTGGTTCGTTCGAATAATGATCTTCAATTGTCATCCTTTTTATATTTAAATCCTATATCTCTCAGTACAATGCTCAAGGATGTTTTTCCCATAGTAACAACTTCTTTTTCCTCTAATTCACATTTCAAACTTTGTAGACTAACATGCTTTTCTAAAAAAAAAAAGTGAAACTTATTTTAGAAGTGTTAATTTTGATGTGAAACATCTATTGTCTGGGGTATAAATCAGATCGTTTTTATTTTGTACAATATCAAATTATACTTACTTTGTAGGTACATATTGTACACAGTGTTTCGTATTGCCATTTTAGTTCCTTCAGGCAGATCAGTTGTCTTGCTTGTACGACGACATCTACTTTTGCCTGGACTTGAAAGGACAGGATTGCTTTCTTTTCGTTTTTTAATTAAATTAAATTAAAAACAATTTCATGATAGGTAAATTATTAAACAACATACAATTCATTACAATACCTCTTGAACACAAGCCAAAGGTGCCAATAAGGGTCCTCCGTTCCTTTTTTCCAACTCAAAATATTCATACAAATTCAGCACGAGTTGCTGGGATTGAGAATTTAATGTATTTCCAGGCATATTCTAAAAATAAAAACCTTGAAAAAATATTCTGTTTGATATTTTTTTGATATTTATGACAACAAATAATGTTTTATATCGATCCGTTAGACATAGTTTTAGCCAGATTCAAAAATGATACGTCAAATTAAAGGTAAGAAAATTTAACTGCAAAATTTATACTTAATCAAGGAATCCAACACTAAGTGAACAGTTAGTCGTTATAACAACTCTTTTTGAAAAAATTTATAAACTCAAGGCACGAAAATGTAATGGAAAATTAAACAATATGACTATAATTTTTGTAAATACCACAACGCTGTGAAGTTGACAATGAGCAGGTTCAATGATGAGAATTTATCACAGACTGTTGTTATATTACTGCCTTTGTCTGATGTATTATTAAATGTTGGACAAGCTGCTTTTCTTATATATATATATATATATATATATATATATATATATATATATATGTCCTATGCCCTATATGTATAATATAAGAAAACTGAGTTTCAAATATAAACAGTATAATATATTTATTATATTTAGCAAGAGCACCAGATTTTTCTTTGAATCTCTGTTTATGACATTCTCAATTACCAGTTAAGATGCATCGGAAATCTCCGTCCGATAGAGATTACTAGCCTCGATGGTCTGTAATCTAACGTGTTTTTTCATGTCCACAACGAGAATGTTTCACTTACACACAGGAAGTAGTAAATAATTCAAAACAGGAAACCGTATCTGATTAAGCCAACAATTATTGCTTTTATTTTTTTTATTTTACCGACTGGAAATCCATAGGTCTTTTCATAAATGCGCTCGCAGTTGGGTCTTTGTTTTTTTTTTTCGTATGTTCACTGATCAAGCGGATGTAAATGTTAAAATCAGGATCGGGTTCAGTAATTGTTCAAGTATTTACGTTGGTAGAGTATGCTCAATGGGGATGGCAATTGATTTTAAAATTTTTACCAACTAGAGCGATCAATTTACTCGTACAATACTTGCAGCTATATTCCTTTTGGACAAGATTTGATCTTAATGTACATCTTCTTAATTCTGTTAGTGCTGTAACATAACTTTTGTAAATCTCAGAGTGTATTGTTACATATTTATCATTATCGGGTCAAAATGACTTCATTTTCACTAAACTATACAAAATACCTCGTAAAGGTAAATTTATTTAAAAATAATTGCAGCCAGATGCGAAAATTGTGTGTGTATGTGTGTATCCTGGTCGAATTGGTTGACAATGAAAGAAAAGCTTGCTTTAATGAATTAGTAAACATACTTAGAGATTTTACAACAGAGGAGAAAGTAATAATAAGAGTTGATTTTAATACAAAAAGCTGCTGAATTCGGTACCTAGTTCAAACAGGAGTATACTGGTATTACAATAATTATTATATTACAATATTATTATATTATTAAATTATATTACAATAATTATTATATTACAATATTATTATATTACAATATTATTATATTATTATATTATATTACAATATTATTATATTATATTATATTATATTACAATGATTATTATTACAATAATTATTAATTATAGTAGGTAATACTAAAAATCACAATAAAAGTCACAATATTTTTTTTACAATGGAAAAATCAAGTATCGTGCAGTGATTGAATTTTAATTTTTGGAAGGTTTAAAAGCAAAGGAAATTTATGAACGAATGTTGAAAGTGTATAAATACTCTTCGCCTTCAATTAATACAGTAGAAAGGTGGGTTGTTGAATTTAGACGTGATCTTACAAGCCTTGAACATGATCCACGTCAAGGATGTCCAAAAACACCAACAACACCAGAAATTGTAGAAAAAAATACAGGATATCGTATTGGAAAATCGTTGAGTGACTGAAACAGATTTAGTAGAAGTCCTATGCATCTCATTGGACAGTGTAAGCAATATTTTGACTGGATTATTGGGTTTCAGAAAGCTCTGTTCACAAAGGGTGCCATATTCGCTAACAATTGAACAAAAACACCCTCGAAAGCAACTTTCTTAGCAACATTTAGAGCGTTTTCGAAAAGATAAAGTGGATTTTGTGCGTCGATTCATCACTATGGATGAGACTTAGTTCGATCACCATGATCCTGAATCAAAACAAGAGGCTAAAGAGTGGTGTGAACCTGATTCTTCGGTTCCAAAACGAGTGTCCAAAAATCGGCCAAGAAGGTGGTAGCATCAGTTTTTAGGGGTGCGAAAAAAATTATTTTGGTTGTGGATTACTTGCAAACTGGTAAAGTAGTACATTCTGAATATTAGTGTAACCTTCTGGAACAGCTGAAGGACAAAAATCGTGAAAAAAGACCCGTTTTGCAGAATAAAAAATGCTTCTTCCCCAGGACAATGCACTGTGTCATATGAGCATTTTGACAATGGCTAAAATCCATGAATTAAAGTTCGAATTGTTTGAGCATTATCCGTATTCACCAGATTTGGCACCGGTCGACTTCCATCAATAACAGCTGTGGAAGCGTATTTGGCAACCCTTCTAGATTCTCACTTCAGGGATGGAATTCATAAATTGGAATCTTATTCTTGAATTCTCGATCAGTGTCATTATTCAAATTTACATTGGATTATTGCGAATTTAGTAAACATGTATACAAGTAGCATTTTTATTAGAATAAACTCTAGTGGCAGTAAGACGATGGGCATTGTAAATTATGAGTATTTTGTAAAAGAATATTCCTGTTAGAGCCTACATCAGTTTTGTGTTCTTATTAGAAAAATATACCTCCCTCAATTTATTGTTTTTCGTTTCGGTTAATTTGTTTTACTTCCCATACTCCTGTTGTGACATGACATTTAGTTCTGGCTTGTCTTTGCTATGTTATACACAAATTTAATACAGTTGGCAAATATTATTCCTATATCTGTTAAGTACGTATGTACATGGAATGGATATTTAACAAAGACGAACCTGCAGTTTTTATAAAGCGCGATTTCTTTGTTGGTTTGGTTTAGCGGATGTACAAAAATAAAATCACGGATCTTTGGTGATCATTTTACATTCCGTGTAATTAAAATGCATAATATGGTATGCGACTTTTTATTTCAAAGTATAATTAGTCTGCTGTATGTGTCCTTGGTGTCTCTTTTTATCCTTAGGTTATATATATATATATATATATATATATATATATATATATATATATATATATATATATATATATATATATATATATATATATATATATATCCAAATATTATTTTTTATTTCTGGACATTGATTTTTACTTAATTTTTTAGACCAATAAAATGTAAAATTTTTTTACTTCTAAATATTTCAATACCTTATCAATTTTTCTTTTGAGTTTTTCATTCTCTGGTGAAGAGAATAACGGCCAGCGTTTATGTAATGAAAAAGCAGGTGCCACGTCGGTTTGCTGGTGAATATTTTATCATTTTTAAATTGCTTGTATATGATGTGGTAAATGACGTCTTCTAGAATTCTTCATAAACATGTAGGTTTTGACATAGACTTTTATGATAGGACAATCAGGATAGGATGTAAGGAAGGGAATAATGTGTAAAAGATCTGGTTTATCAGAGATTTGTTTGATTTTGATGGAGCCATAAAATATGTCATCGTCTTTCTAGTAATATTATGTAGTAGAATAATGAACTATTACACTTTTATAAACTCTCAGAAAATCTTTTTCTTTTTATTAAAGTAACAACGTACTGACAGCGTGTAACTATTAAGTGTAACACTAGAACGAAGAACAACATTATTACGATTTTTACGGATAGGTAAAATTAACTTGGGAAATCATCACTGTATAGGTCAAAAATACATGTTTAATGTTGCCTTACATCTTTTTATACATTTCATCATCTTTTTTTGTGCGCACTATGCCGTTACTCATTTTATTTTAATTTATATAATTTACTCTCCTTAATATTTTCTCTTATATGTATTGTAACGTGAATGAAACTCTCGGTGTAATTTATTTACACTGTTATGTTTCTTTCAATAAATATTTTAAGCATAAACACGCTAGTTGCTATTTTTCCATGATAAGGTTTATTTGGAGACACTGTAACCGTTGTATTATATTATAATTTGTATCAATTTTTCTGCTCTCGTCGATTTCTTGAGAGTTTTACGGACCTCGAAGTAGCAGGCTGTTGTTTGCAGTCTTGGCACTCTTTTGCTATTGGGAGCTAGTGACAGTTCCAGTTTTCTAACAGCTGCTCATTGCGGCATTTTGTGATTTACTACGTGCAGATCGTTGGATTTGGCAGGTTTTGTCGGATATTTTTGGCTCTTTTTACGGGATTCGGTAGCCATTTTCGAGTTTCATCCTTAAGGATGCCCTCAAGGAGTTTATTGCTTATCTATATCTTCCAGTTCTCCGGTCTGCACTCATTGCTCCCATTTCTTCAATCGTCTTACCAGTTTTTTGTCCAATTTCGTTAATTTTATCTATTCATTTTTTCCTTTTAATTTTCTTTATTCTCTTTGCACCTATTATCTTCGTAGTTAAACTATTTTAGTTTTTCTTCATTAGATCTCTGTACCAGCCCAACTATTCCCCTCTTATTACTCTTCAAAATAAGAAATTTTAAGGTGCTATCAAGCGATACGGCATACTTTGCTATGAACCAGATAATTATATCAAAAGACGTAGGACATCAAAGAACTAAGATACGAATCTACAAGATCTGACCGATAGTGAGCTATAGATGTAAAACTCAAAAATCTGTAAACCGCATGGACATCATTGAAATAAAGGTACTGCGACGAATACTAGGCCCTATAAATGAGAACAACATGTGGCTAATGAGATAAAATTATGAAATATATAATATATGTAAAGACCCACCTTTTTTTCAGTATGTCCGCCTACAGATTCTTCAACTGGAAGGTTACGAATTTAGGACGGAAGAAAACAGGCTTCCAAAAAAACTGTTGAATGCAAGAATCCAGGAGAATAGACCTATTAGAAGACCGAGAAAGCGATGGGAAGATGGGATGAGGACGCCAGATATCTCCCTGGCAGTCGATCGTGGAGGAGAATGGCCATAGACCGTAACAGATGGAGAGGTTTGATGAGGGTGGACAGGGCTTGAATTGCGCTTACTCATGACAGAGTGACGCATGTTGCAGAAATGCTAATTAAAACCGAAGTGTGCGCCAGTTGCTCCGGAATAGTAATTGGATATCTCTTTAACTATGCATTTTTTGGGTTATGCCTTGTTCCGCCTTAACGAGTGAATTTTTGTTGCAATTCCCTTCCACTTGGTTGACTAGCTCAGGCAAATTCCACACCTAGTCAAGTCATAAATGATTTTCTAGATACAGTTTAAACCGGAAAGGTTTCGCTTACCAATAGAAAATAGTGAGCTTCTTTCTCTACGCTGAATATCTGGGTAAGGGACTGGTAAGAAGGTGCACTGAAAATATATGTTACATTAGTTTTCTTTTGCAATAAGCAGTAGAAACTGCGTGACAAAAGAAATGAGGAATTAGACAATATACGAGTACATAAATTCATCAGTTTCACTAACCAACTAATGCAAATTATTTTTTGACTATCACGGCAAAATATCTAGGAGTGGCGATATTAGCCTTTGAAATGTCTGAAAATTTCAAAAAAAGTAAAAATTGGAGTTACAAAGTACTATATAGGCTGATTTAAAAACAAGATTTATTTTTTTTTTATTTTATTAATTTCAAAATATACAATACAGAAGAAAGAATATACTAGAAGAAAAAGAAGCAATAATATATTTTTAGTTACAAAATTTGATCAAGTAATCTATGTTAATACAGAAAGCATTTTTCCATTACTTCAAAATATATAATTACAATTTTAAATGATTCAGATCTGATTGGTCTTAAAGTAGTTATCAAGAAGTAATTGTTTAAGTTCAAATTTCAATCTTCCTAGTGGACTTTCCTTCATATTACTGGGAAGTTTATTATAAAAGATCAGGCCATTTGAGTATATGCTTCTGTGTGCTCCAGAATTTCGTATTCTTCCTGTACGAAAAGTACTCATTTGCCTAGTATGATAGTCATCTACATCTTCGGTCAGTGTTAAGGCAATATTTGTAAGTACTTGAGAAAGTATTATTAAATATTGAGTATTCTTCTTGGACAGTACAGATCTTCTGTTGGGTGAAGGGTGGCAATTGAAAAACATATTTAATAGCCCTGTTCTGTAATACCATAAGATTATGACGCTGTTTGGTTGGTATTACCTCATATGATGGTTAAATAACACAGACGTGAGTTTATTAGTGAATAATACACTATTTTGCGATGAGAGAGAGATCAATTTAGCAATTCTTCCTAGCATGCCCACTGCTGGAGCTATTTTATGACATATCTATAATATGTGTTGTTCCCGTAACACATTATAACCGTTATATAAGTAAGTCGTTTATCTATATACGATTCAAGATGCTATATCATCTCCATATTATTACATTTGAATTTTAAAAAGTTCACGTGCATCTCCCTATGTGCATCTACATTTTAAATTATCATATAACTGCACTTATTCATATTAAGTGAGAGTTTCTGATACTTAAACGACTCATCTATTTATAATAAGTGCTTTTCTACATCAGTTTCTAATTTTCTGGGATCTTTATTATTATACAGAAGACCAGTATAATCAAGAAGTCCTGTTGGATCAACTTACAGTTGGCTGGTACTAATCCGATAACATCGATCTTGTATCATTATATTATTAAAATTAACCATGATTGTCATGTAATCCAGACATTTTCACACCTATTTTCGTAGCTAGTTTCAACTACTTTTAAAATGTTTCACTGATGATGATGGTCCGACTGGAACGAAAACGTTTTGAAGATTTGTAATCCTTTTAAATAAATTTTAAATATTTTAAATAAAATATACTATCATACACCGGAAGTTTTTACTTCTCTTAAGTTTTTTTCAGATATAAAATCTTTTATAGACTTATAGTAACCAACTGTGTAGTTCTGCAATATTATATTTAGAATTAAAACGGCATTTATGTTTATTGTTAAGTAATGACCTTCTTTTGAACTTGATATGCATTTTTGTCGTTAAGTGCTAGATAATAAACAATATTAAATGCTTCCAACCATGTTAGTAATTCAAACTTTCTTATTGTCCATATTATAAACAAATATAATTTGCTCCAAGTGAAGCAGACGCCGAGGAAATGGAAGAGTTTTTTTATTAAACTAGAAGAGACGTTTAAAAACTGCTAAATACATAAATTATAATAGGTAATTCTAAATCTGAATACCAAGATTGACATAACTAAAGATCATGACCTGCGAAAGACTGTTGGCCTGTATGGACTTAGAGAAAGAAATGCAAGAGTCGAAAGACTTCTCACTCCTGCATTGAAAACAATATATTTATCTCTAGGCAATAGATCATTCTCTTTGCCATTGTCCCTAAGCGGCTTCCCTAATTAGATTTCTCCATAGGTTTTTATCTCCAGGTCTTCTTTGGTTTTCCTCTCCTATTTTTTCCAGGAACCCGCAGATCAGTAATTCTTTGGGTGACTAACGCCTGGACATTGATCTTATTGTCTATCTGGAGAATCATCTTAACCTATGTTCTCTTATTTTGACATTATTTGATGCCACCCCTAGATCTCCCTAATATACTCATTCTTAATTTTATCCTTTTATGTCACTCCCCTCATCCATCTAAGCATTCCCATTTCCGCCACATGCATGCATTGTTCCTCTTTCTTTTTAACTGCCCAACATTCAGTTCTGTACATCATAGCTGGTCATATGGCTGTTTTATAGAATTTTCCCTTCAGCTACGTTGGAAATTTTTGTTACACAACACACAACTCGCTTCCTTCAACTTCATCCATCCAACCCTAATTGTACTACATGCATCTCCTAGTTTCCCATTACTCTAGAGATACTGATCCTTGGTATTTAAAACTATTAAAGCTGTAAAACTGTAGTTTGTACATTGTTGTAGATCTACCTTGTTTTTGTAAACATACTTCTCCATTCGCCTGCTTTTGTCCAACTTTTATAATTATATTAAATAAGCCTGTTAGCCAAGATGTTCCTGTCTCTCCTCGTGCTCTCCACACTTCCACAGGAATATCATCTGGTCCAACTGCTTTATCTTTTTTTATTTTCTGGTTCTGAACCATTTCTTCATTTGATATTTTGGTGACCATTGCTGTTACTGTTTCCGTTAACTCAACTGGTCAAATTATTCTGTTAATAAACTGTCAAAGGTCTTTTTCCATCTCTTTTGACATCCATTTCGTGAATTAGTATTTTATTATTTTCATCTCGGATACATCTATTCTGATTAAAATCTTTTGCTTTCTTTGCTCTATGTTTGGCTCTTTTATATATCTTTTCGCCTTTCCTGGTATCAAGTTGACCGTATAGATTTGTATACGCATCTGCTTTAGTTTTTGCTACTGCTACTTTCATTTCCTTTTTGATGATCTGTGTCCGACCTATTTTCTTGCCACTGTTTACATAATTTTCTCTTCGTTTAAAAAACTTCGTTTGACCACCTCCAGGTTTCTTTATTCTCATACTTCTTTCCTGATGTTTTTTTAAGTATTTCAATAGCAGTACCTCTCAGCATTCATAAAAGCTGTGGTACCGAAATTGCACAAACTCGATCAATTCATAAGATCACAACAATCGCCTAATAGCATTTGGACAAAAGTAAAATCCATAGCGTATAACGTTGCTACAGACACTTCAGATGATACGAAAGAAAAAGGGAAACAATGGATATCAGATGACACTTGAAGCAAAATACGGGAAAGGAAGCAACTGAAAGCTAGGGAATTAAGACATGAGAACGAAAGAGAGACCTATCAATGCCTGAAGCATTGATAGGTCTCTCAATGCTTCACGACTTTATCAAAAAGGCAAAACCGGTACTTAAACAAAATATGTGAAGAAATAGAAGAACACAAAAACAAAACTGAAACACCAGACATGTTTAAGACAATCATAACGTCATTAAAGATGAGAACAAAATCCTACTCACGGCCAAACAACATATAATACAAAGATGGAGGGAATACTGCGAGAATCTGATGACTGAGGCAGATTAGAGGAGTCACCACCACAAGAAATGTTTAGTTTTGAAAAAAAAAAACCTGATATAAGCATAAACAATTTAGAAATTAATAGATGAATAGAATAGAATAGAAGATACATATAGTACAGCAAATAATAGGATATTTTGGACACACGTCTTTCGAATAAATGGCCTTGGGAAGCTCACAATACAGGGTGGGGTGGAAGGTAAAAAAGCCAGAGGCAGATCCTCTACAAGATACACCGAGCACATCGTCTCAACCATTAGTGTTCCTCTATCAGAATATGCAGGATTGACGGAAGATCGAGAAAAATGGACAAGGCCAACTTATGGTAACCCATGATAACACAACTGTATCGGGTTAGCAAATAAGAAGAATTATAAACAATACATGCCGGTGTTCATCCCGACCTGTGATGAACACCGTACATTGATTTCTGATATCGCTTAACTCATTTTTTTCATGAGAATCATATATCCTCTCTGATTCTATTCATATTTATCGGAGTTCTTTAATTGCTCTTTTTTCTTGCGAGTTTTTGCTCCCCATTCCATGTATGTATACTAGAGTATACTGCCCAGCTAACCAAAAGTGCCGTAAGTAACAATAGTAGGATTTTGAGAATACTCGACATAAAGTTTATAAGGATGCTGTAATTTTGAATATGAAGATATTTTAGTTATTAATTGTTTATTCTTCAACTACATTTATGTTAAACACAAATGAAAATTTTTATTCTATAATTCTAATTTTTAATGCAAAAAAAAGGTAAATATAAAATGGTGTCGTACATACGGCACTCTTCTTTAGTAATGTGAATGGCTATATTTTTGCCGTATATAAAAAAAGATATATTTATAGAATATTATATAGATATTTATAGATATATCTATAGAATTTATAGATATTTTATAATCAATTAATGTAAGAAAAATAAACTTAATATACAGTTTTAAGAATGGATTAACTTAACATATTTTCTAAAAAATATAACCAATACTTTTACATAAGTAGAAGGAATGTCACAATAGGTTCAGTCTTTTGGCTGAGATGTTTGTAGGCTTTCCAAAATTGTTTTCGATTTTCTGGCAGTACTTCGTTTAATGACTCAAGGAAATTTTTCTTCTTATCTTCTGGAAATCCACATGATGCAGTGTGATGGCTGGGTAGTTTAATCCCTTTCATTGATTTTTTTTGTAAAAAGTCCAATTGTTGTTAGGGGCTCATTACTTCATAATTGTCTTGCACAACAAATGATAACTGCCTCGTTCAGCTTTAATATTAACTATGTCACTTAAATACAAACGTGATAATGATTTTAAATTTTGTTGGGACACGAAATTGGGCCAGTGGTAGAAATCAAAATGTTGCATTTTGTATACATTGACATTTCCAGATTTGGTTTTTTTCACTGCATTAACAAAGTCTTCAAAATCATAAGTTTTCTTTTGGGCCTTTAATGATTGCTCTACTTGATGGTGAAAACTGTCTGCACTCATGAATGAATGACCAGGTTGGAAATAGTTTAAAACTATTTCATTAGCTGCAATGTCATCAGAGTTTATTATGTACACTAAAATTGTGTAAAGGCACCAGTTTTTGTTTTGGGAAGAGCAGTTGTCTAACCAAAGAACTATTTTTTCAATATCTCTGTGTTGTTTTAAAAACATGTACAACGCACTAACATTATCTTCTTTATTGCGGCCTGAAATTCCTTCATGCCACAAAATGGTGTGAACTTTTGCTTTACTTTTTCTCCCTACAGGTGCAAAGGTTTCATGATAGGCTACTAAACGCTTTATAAATAATACTTTCTTGAACATGTCCGTCCACTCTTGGCAACATGATAACCTTCTGCATGTCACTTGAAAAACATATTGCATTATTTGATCTTTCCTGTTCAGAAAAGCTTTTATATGCGTTTCTAGCTTCTATAACTAATTCGTTATGAAATTTCCATTGTTTACATACATATATCAATGTCAAGATTATCTTTTTTGTGCGAATGAAGAGTAAACTGCTCACATTTTTCGCACTCCTCATGTCCTAGTTGTACGAATGATATATGTTATTCTTTAACGATTCGCCTGTATAAATCATATGATACTTTCCCTTTAAACTCGGGAAATTTGTTGATGAATTCACTGTACATAAGTGCTACATTAACATCACCTGGAAGGTAACGCACATTTGGAGCATGCTCCCGTCTGTAATGGGAAATCGTGGGATGAAATGGTTCGATGTGTTCGATAATTAAGTGATGGGGTCCTTTATTTTTTGATGGCTGTCTTTCTCTCGTATCACTAGGTGGAGTTAAAGCACCTTTAGGAGTATTTGTGAGTGTATAATGCACAAACCTGTCATTATTTTTCTTAAAGCCTAATGTGGTGAGGAAAAAACTCTTACAAACCTCTTGTGTGACGTCAGAGCAATCTTTTAGTTTGTATTGAATAGATAGTGATTGTCTTTTTGTTTCAGTGTTTTTATTTCTTCTTCGTTTAACATCAACCTTATCACATGATGTCAAAATGAAATGTCTACGTTCAGACCACGTAATTTCCCAAAACTTTTTGTTTATAAACTCTCTTCGTTCTTCAATAATTTTCTGTCCACTTTTTTTTTTAAAAGCATCAGCGTTTTTACACGGTATGTGTTTTACTGCATGAGATATTTTCATTTCTTTAACTTTAAGTTTTTTTCTTTCTCCCAGACTGCTTTCAAACCTTTTTTTTTTCTTTGTGACAGGGGATAATTGATTTTCTACGACGATATTGTCAATATGTTGGTCTGCATTGTCATTACAATATACATTCGTTTGTTTACTATTTTCATTTGCAGTTATCAGAAAATCAACCCTAGCAGCTGGAACACCTAAATCTTCTTCCAAGTTTATATTATCATTGTTTGGTTGGACCACATTTGTAAATAGATTTTCAAATAGTACTTCAGGTACATCTATAACTTGTAGGTTAGTATGTGATTCTAAATAAACAGATTTATCAACATTAAATTCTTCAAGTGGACGTGATATCAGTGTATTTTCACTAAGGTCATAAACTAATATATTATGGTTGTCTGTTACCTGTGGAGTTATATTGTCAGGTAATCTCACATCCAACATCATCTGACAACGTTATAGTGCAGCTAGATGGTTGATGTACTTCATTCTCTTCTAATAAATCACTGGAAGGATATTTTGTAGGCAAAATTAGCTCTGATTTCTCATCTTGTACAACTTTTGTGTCAGTGTTGGTGCTTTTTAGAGCTAAGTGTGCAATAAGTTCAGAACAAGTTGAGACTGTATTAAACTTTGAAGCACTCATGTTCCAAAACAACAATTAACTAAATGTAATTTATATACTTTCTGAATAAATTTAACAACACAAATATTGACTTATTATAACCTAAACTGAATACAGGAAATTTTTAGCAAACTCATATGTTACAAACAACCTCACTATTTACGGTCAACATAAATACAATGTGGTAAGTACATCAGCTGTTTAAATATTCACTAAGAAAGACTGCAGTAAGTACAGTGTACTAAGCATAAATGCAGAAGTACATCAGCTGTTTAAATAACCACTAAGCAAGACTGCAGTAAGTACGGTGTATTTTACTAAGCATAAATGCAGTATGTACAAAGGAGTTACTGCATTCTTGGTTAGTCTATTATATTTACGGTAGTCTTGCTTATTATTTTAAAACTTTTAATACGTTTACTGCAAAAAATTATTTTATATCTCGATCACTGTTGGAGATACGGCAATTTTGAGTAGCCCATTGAATTCTGCATGGTTGAAAATATAGGAAACCATATATAACTCTTAATATTCAATATTTTTGGACTTACGGCACTTTTCCTTAGTTGGGCAGTATATTTCTATACCTAATCTTGTAGAGTAGAAATCTAACAAAAAAAAACTAAACGAAATGTTTAACTGACTATGATTCATTCATGATTGACGTATGGGTTATAAGCAAAACTGTGTCTTCTATCAACCTAAATGGTGTACTGGAGAAGATGGTCCGGTTTTTGTTTACTTGGCCATGTAAGAGATGAAACTATAGGGTCTTTATTTAATGCTTCCTATTTTTAATTTAAATAGAATAAAGTGTGTGTGAGATATCATCACAAATTTTTGAAGTTATACTTTTATACGCTCGTTCGACGTTGGAAATTTGTACGGGAGTGAATCGGCAAAATCATTACACATGTAAGATATAGGTAAGAGAGAGACAGAAGATATATTTTCTCTCTCGAGAATAAAAATGTTCCTTTTTTTAAATATATTTAATATTTATTAATATTATTATTTTTCCATTCTGTACAGATTTGTCTTGAGCCTCGTTAGGCATGTTCAATTATAAATTAAAACTTGTAAATATCTCAAGAAAGTTCAAATGTGTACTTATATACACAACAAACAACAATTAAATTTTTTATCTGTCAATGTCAGACAAATTGACAGTTGTATCACGCAACAATATTTTTATTTTAATAATATTATTATCATGGTAAATTAAACATGCGTAAGTAAGTTATGTATATTGTCATTTTTAAATACTTATGAATATTGCATTTTAATTTGTATTGTATTATTATATTTTGTTTTGTTTTTGTTTTTTGTTTTGAAACAAAAACAAAAACAAAAACAAAATGCCGTCTATTGAACTGCTACATATTCACAGTTCTGCTCTACGGAATGGAAGCATGGACACTGACTGTTGCATCTATGAATCGGCTCGAAGCTTTTGAAATGTGGTGTTATAGGCGCATCTTACGTATATCCTGGGTTGACAGAGTTACTAATGTGGAGGTCCTGCGTAGAATGGGGAAAGAATGTGAAATTCTCATGACCGTCAAAACTAAAAAGTTGGAATATCTAGGTCATGTAATGAGAAACCAAGAACGTTACGGCCTTCTCCAGCTGATTCTCCAAGGGAAAGTAAATGGTAAGAGAGGACCGGGAAGAAGACGCATTTCCTGGCTTCAAAATTTGCGAAAGTGGTATAACACGACTACCACTGAACTGTTCCGCGCTGCAATAAGCAAAGTGAAGATAGCCGTGATGATCGCCAACGTCCGGAACGGATAGGCACTTTAAGAAGAAGATTATTATATTGAATTATGTTGCAGTGTATTGTATTGTATTTTTATATTAATAACAAAATAAAAAATGAATTTTATTGCAGAGTATGTGTAAAAATTTTTTTTGCATTCAACTCCTTTCATACATATATGAAAATAAAAATATACATTTTCATCAAAATATTGATTCAATCCTTCATTTACTATAGTGCTATTACAGGTTGCAGGATTGTTTATATACAGCAAACGATGCACCATATACCTAATTCTGTTTTTCTTTCTGTTTTCTCTTACCTATAGCATTACATATGTAATGGTTGTGCAGATTGACTCCCATATAAATTTGTAACGACGAACGCGTGTATAGAAGTATAACTTCTACCGGCAGTCCCACTGGACTGCCAGACCCGTTTTATATTCGTTTGAAAGGCCTCTAGATGCCATTATGTATGAAATATAACATCGCTCAAATGTCCGCCGCGGCCTCAAAGGCTGAATTTGACTGATCGCATGGACTACGTTGACTTTGAGGGCCAGTGTGGTTTGTGGTTTATTTGCATAGACCTGCGACTTAGAAAACCCCACAAGAAAGAGTCGAATGTGGTCAAATTGCAAGGTCTCGGTGGCCAGTTCATATCACCTCCACATAAGACAATCATGCCCCAAAATCGCTTTAAGGATACTGGAACAGCAAAAAACGAAAACGCATGCGATTTGTAAAAACTTTTTGTATACAAATTAAATATAACTGAATAGAAGTTGTTGTCCTACTAACTTTTGTCGATGGCTATATATATATATATATATATATATATATATATATATACATATATATATATATATATATATATATATATACAATTTATATATATATATATATATATATATATATATATATATATATATATATATATATATATATATATATATATATATATATATATATATAAATACAATTTAGTTGTGTTTTGGTTTTCGAATTTGTTTTGGAGAAATTTTTGGTGCTGGGAAAAGAGAATAAAAGTTTTGTCTAAGGGTGATTGAAATTAAAGTAAGTTTAATGATTAACGTTGATCAAAAGACCAAGGACTCCAAAAAGTTTTTTATGTTCTGTTGTTTATAATATTTTGTAATAATTATTTTATTAAATCTATATAGCAAGAGTATTTTAAAACCCGAACGCAGTAGCCGCTTTTCTAAAAAATATATCGTTTCAAATTGAGAGAAGCAGCAATATTCAGGGTAATGTTGTAATCTGAGGATTCTCGGTCGAACAAAAATTGAGTTCTATTTCTGTCTCTCCCTCACTGCTAGTGTCCTCTGCTATATTCGCAATTCATTAATGAAATTTTATTACATTATGAATCGACCAGAGAATGTTTTACCTTGTGCTGCGTTCGTTATAAACACAATTCAACAAAACGTCGAGAAAAGATGAATCGACGTCGACGCTGGCGGTAGCGGCATGGCCTACCTTGATCCAGGACACCTCCCCTCTTAGGCCTCATACAATTCTCCTCCTTTCAGGGGCGCCACTGCAGTCGTATCTACAAGGGTGGATGGTGGATTAGCGTAAGAGCATTCGCAGTAAAATGTTTAAAATATAACAATAAAAAAACTTGTATTTATCTTACAAATACAATCACTTTAAATTTTATTTTACCTTTAATGCCATTTCAGGCAGTTAATTGGGGTATATATTTCCTTTCATCTGATCTTTTTTAATTCATTCAAATCACTTGCACAAACTAATATACTTTTTTTTTCTTTTGGTTTTAAAACTTTGGTTTTAATTACCATATTCTAGGAATTAACTATACATTTTTAGGATAAAAGACATACTTTTAATAAGCAATTTATTGTCTGTATTATTTTACGTATAATATACAGGGTGGGCAAAAACAAAATAAAGTTCCTCTTCTTATGGTGCCTCCTCTCGGTCTTGTATGGCTCTAAAGAGTGCATGGGCATCGAGGTTTGTCCAGTCCCTCATGTTTTTAAGCCATGAGTATTTCTTTCTTCCGATGCCCCGTTTTCCTTCTATCTTCCCTTCCATAATAAGCTTTAAGAACTGGTACTTGGAATTTCGAAATATATGACCCAGATAAGCAGTTCTTCTTCTTTTTATTATTGGCAGCAATTCTCGTTCTCTGCTCATTCGATTTAATACTTCGACATTTGTTGTGATCTGTCCAGGGAATTTTAAGTAGTCTTCTAAATACCCACATTTCAAAGGCCTCCAATCGGTTCATCACATTGGCCTTTATGATCCAAGTTTCTACACCATATAGTAGTATGGAGTAAATGTAACATTTTACAAAGCGATATCGAAGCGTTAAGTTAAGGCTGCTGTTGCTTAGCAAGATTCTGATATTAGTAAATGCTGTTCTGGCTTGCTCAATCCTGCTACGTATCTATGTCTGGTTCTAGATCTTCAGTTATCCAACTACCGAGATATCTGAGCTTGGGGACCTTTTGGATGTTCTTATTGTTTACTCTTATATTTAATTGCATATTTCGTGTTCTGCTAACCACCATTACCTTCGTCTTGTCTATATTAATCTTCAAGCCCAGTCGTTCTCCTTTAGTGTAATAAAGTTCAGAACTGTCAATTTTTATTATATCTAGAGGGACACATTGTGTAAATATGTCTTTATCTCTAAAATATTAAATAGAAAGGGATATCGTGTCATACATGATTTTAAAAATTAGTTATTTATTTTTTCAACGCCACCTCGTATTTTCATTTTGGATGGCCAGTCTTTAAGAAATTAAGTGAAGAATTTATTTTAGTTAACATTTAGATTATCAGTTGTATATATTTCAATTAGCCATTCATTATTTTATTAGATGTTTGAAATGCCTTTTACTAACCTACTTGCAGGGGTATGGGTAGTGACATTGCTCAAAGTGTTATCTAACATTGTGAAGAATTTCGGGAGTAATATTGCTACTCTAGAGTACGATGCGTTGCCGCATATCTAGTAATGATACTTTGCATAAATTTTATCTTTAAATCGCCCCCACAAAAAAAATCCAATGGAGACAAATCTGATAAACATGCCGGCCATTTAGTAGTTCTCCATTATTGAAATCTCTCGTTTAAAAATGATCTCACAGGTACAGCGAAATGCGGAAGATCTTCATATTGTTGAAAAGTTAAATATTCTTAATCAATATCTGTTGTCTTGTTTAATTATGGCGGTTAAAGCAAGATTAATGGTATTTTCCAACAAACCCATGTACATTTCGCCATTTAAAGTTCTAGATAAAAAGACTGGTCCAACAATATGATCAAAGAAAATTGCTGCCCAAACTTTCTGTGAATGGATATGCACTTCATGCAATATTTTCGAATTGTCCAACCAATAAGGAAGTTGTGACTGTTAACTTCACCGTTTAGGTAAAAGGAGCACTCATTGGAAAAACAAATATTAAAAACATTAGGATTAAATAAGATATGGTTGAATGCTCGAATATATGAATTTTACAAATAAAAGGCAGATATCGAGCACAGTTCTTTTATTAAATCTTGCCCTGAAGTAATGTCGCTCCTGAAGATGCTTTGAAAGCGAAAGTACTTGGGCAAGATTTAATAAAAGAACTGAACTTCTTTACTAGTCTGTTCCCTTCCATTCTAATATGTGTCTATACCAGTTCAGTTTTCTTTTTTTCTATTTTTTGCTTTATTTGTTCCTGTTTTAGGTCTTTTCTGATGTTTTCGTTTCTTTCCCTGTCCAGCTTCGTCTTTCAAGTTATCTTTCTCGGTTGTTTTATTTCTGCTGCATTGATGTTACTTTCGTGTCTTTTATTTGTAATTAATTTCATATCCTGAAACTTCTGACAGTTTTCTTGTATTGAAGGTAGGTTCCATTGTAGCATGGCCCAAAATAGCTACCTGAACTGCTTCATTGATTAGCGGATTTTCGATTACTCTTTTTTTGTTTGCCACAGATCAAGTTTTTTAAAATTTTCTCACTAGTTCACCGACATAACTATTAGCCCAGTCTGGTTAAAAAAAAGGTGGAAAAATGTTTCGCAGATATCTGAAGCTTTTAAGACGTAGATGGGGGATACTAGATGATGAATAGATGAAAAGATACTCCTAGTTTTACCTTGCGTTTTTTTTAAGCAATAATTTATGGTCACAATTTGATTTTTTGTCTATAAATTTTTTCCCTTATATTTTAAATAAACAATATTTATGTCATTTTTTTATATCAAGAATATCTTTATTTTCCCGTTTTTTTAATTAAAATTGATAAATAATTTACAGAGATAATTACAAAAAAGCAGTTTTTTGCACTAATTTATAAATTTTATTAATTTTTTTATTAACAAAATAAAATGGTATTAATACATTTAAACATCAAGGAATTACCATCTTTTAGGTTTGTGCGAAATTTCACCCCGATCAGTCAAATATTTTATAAGTTATTTAATTTATTTATCCCTGAGGCTAATTATTTAAACTAGTAAGCTTGCCCTATGCATGTTGCTAGACACATTCAGCAAATTTCATAGGATTCTTTAAGACTTAGACTATCTCAGAAGTTAAATGCATATTGAGTTTTCATCGAAATTATTTACAAAATAAACGTTTGAAAAAGGGGTATGTTTTTTACTTATAAACAATTGTAATAACTTCTATATTTTTCAAGCTACAGACTTGTACGTACAACCATTGGATAGCTGGTAAAAAAGCTCACATTAATAAATAAAAAACCTTCTATGACCAATAGGAACGAAGTTGGTGACTATTTTTAAAAAAAATCATATCTCCATTGTTTATAAACATTAAGAAGTAAAATTTGCACAAATTTTAAATGAAAATCTAAACTTTATATTGAAACTTATAGTTATAAAATTTATCTAATTTTTCGAAACGACGGTATTTTCGAAAGATCGACTTAGGAAAGTGGAGAGGATATCTGTTTCAGCTCCGTTTTTTTTTTCGGCATCGGAACTTCAAATTGCAACACGTAGGAAAAATTTACATTATCTCGGCTTCCTTTGCAGCTGCAAGCCTCTTTTTTTATTCTGGGGTAGCTCGTCGAAATATGAATAACTACATAGTTTTCACTGGCCGGAAAATATGGGAAAACTCGGAAAAATTGAGTCCATTTGAAATTCACCCTAAATACTTACTTTTTTTTTTAATTTGCTCGAATAGTCTGTCGCAGTATTAATAATGATGACATAATTTTCACCCCCCATAAATCTCGGAAAATCCCGGAAAATCAACATATGTTTTTCATTTTATATCAATGATGTAATAATACTTATTAATTTGTAAATTAAATTTCAGGTAATTTTTTACACATTATGTTATTATATTCCTTATATTAATTATAATTGTTTGTATTTTTATAATTAACAATATTGATTTTTATTCTATTTTTCTTACAAATATGATATACAATATTAATCTAATCTGCCTTACTGCTTTGATAAAATAAGTCGATTTTTTCATCAATTGCCTTATTAAATTTTGCAATGTTTATTGAACTTTACTTTTTTTATTTTCTTTACATACATTGGTTTAAAAGTTAAAATTTGGTTCATTTATTCGACTTCACTGTCACATCTGAACCTTTTTGTTGCAGATTGTTTGTCTTCACTTATTAAGTCAGTCTTTCCATACATTAACATAATAATGGGCGATCTTAATGCCAAGGTGGGTCAAGGTAAGGTAGGAGAATAAGTAGGAAAATATAGGCTTGAAAACAGAAATGAAGGAGATCGATTGATTTAATTTTGCCAAAGTGAAGACTTCGTAATAACAAATACCTTTTTCAAATTACCTCCTCGACGGTTATATACATGGACATCTCCACAACATACCAAAGAAAAAATAGTGAGAAATCAAATAGACTACATTATGATAGCAAGGAGGTATCATAATGCTGTTAAATGTACTAAGACGTACCCAGGAGCTGATATAGGCTCAGATCATAACCCGGTAGTTACTGTGATAGAGGCGAGGCCATTTACAAAAACAACAACAAAGAATAAGAGGTGGATGACACAAGATATACTAGACTTGATGGAACAAAGAAGAAATATGAAGAATTACCCAGACAAATACAAAGAAATAAATAAACTTATAAAAAAGGGAATAAAAGAAGCCAAAGAGGAGTGGATTAAAGAACAATGTGAAGAAATGGAAACCTATGAGAAAGAGTACGATGCGTTCAATATACACAAAAAAGTAAAAGAGATAACAGGAAGCATAAAGAAATGCCAAATAGGTTAACTTAAAGACAAAGATGGAAATCTTAATGTAGATCTAGAGAATAAAATAAAAAGATGGACAGAATACCTGAATGAATTATTTGAAGACGATAGAAACAACTTAACTCAGATAATCAATGCAACTGGGCCAGACATATTGAAAGAAGAAGTAGGATACGCAATAAGAAACGCTAAAAATGGAAAAGCAAATGGACCTGATGAAATTTCTACAGAACTGTTGAAGCTTTTAAATGATAAATCCGTAACCATAATATTAAATTTTGCAGCGAGGAGCTAAAACAGTTTCCCCTCCACTTTCCTATGTCGATCTTTCGAAAGTAACTTCGTTTCGAAAGGTTTTAAGTTTCGAAAAATTGGATGAATTTTATAGCTATAAAATTCAATATAAAGTTTAGATTTTCATTCAAAATTAGTGCAAAGTTTACTTTTTAATATTTATAAACAATGGAGATATAATTAACAAAAAAATTGTCGCTAACTTCGTTCCTATTGTTCATAGGAGGTTTATTTTTTTGTTAAATGTGAGTTTTTTTACCAGCTATCTAATGGTTGTACGTACAAGTCTGTAGCTTGAAAAATATAGAAGTTATTACAATTGTTTATAAGTAAAAAACATACCCCTTTTTCAAACGTTTATTTTGTAAATAATTTCGATAAAAACTCAATATTCATTTAACTTCTGTGATAGTATAAGTCTTAAAGAATCCTATGAAATTTGTTAAATGTGTCTAGCATTATTCATAGGGCAAGTTCAATGGTTTAAATAATTAGTCCCAGGGATAAACAAATTGAATAACTTTTAAACTATTCGACCGATCGGGGGGAAATTTCACACAAATTTAAAGGACGGTAATTCCTCAATGTTGAAATGTACTAATAACATTTTATTTTATTAATAAAAAAATTAATTAAATTTATAAATTAGTACAAAAAACTGCTTTTTTGCAAATATCTCCGTAAATTATTTATCAATTTTAATTGAAAAAACGGGAAAATAAAGATATTCTTGATATAAAAAAATGGTATAAATATTGTTTATTTAAATTATAAGGGAAAAAACTTATAGATAAAAAATCAAATTGTGACCATAAATTATTGTTTAAAAAAAACGCAAGGTAAAAATAGGAGTATCTTTTTATCTATTCGTCATCTAGTAACCCCCACCTATGTCTTAAAAGCTTCAGATATCTGCGAAACATTTTGCCGTGAAATCGTTGATTTTTGTATAACCAGACTGGGCTATATGGACACTTCGCTATCGCGATGTAGTTCATTAAATTAATTTGTAACAGGTATCGTTTTTTCGAAAGAAAAGAGAGACAGACAATTCAAACTCGTTATTGAATAGTGTACACCATTTTGATAATAAACGTTAACGTTTGTAGAAACCAATGAAGGACTAAACTATTTATTTCTTAAATTTACTCCATTCCATTTTTTGTGACTTACTAAAATTTTTATCAGTCAACTTTTTTAATTCCAAATATTAAGAATTAACTTCCCAACAACAACTGGCCATCCAAAATAAAAATACGATGTATTTTTTCAAAATACCAAAATAAATAATCTTTAAAATGATATATCACATAATACCCCTTTCTGCTTAAGATTTTAGGGATGAAGGCCACCCCGCTTTTGGGGGTTGAAATTTAAGAATGATTATATTTACAAAATACGTTTCCCTAAAATAGACGCGTTCTTGCGTTTTTTGTTGTTTACATCAATAAGAACATTTAATCAATATGTAGGGTTTTTTCAACTTTGTACGTTTATTTTACTGTTTTTTTAAGAAATCACTATCATCTACTCTTATAAAAGGATATAAGAATATCACTTTCTGTTTTTAATCTTCGGGTAGTGGCGCTATAATTTCTTACAAGTGTAGTTGCCCCGGTGTCATAGACCAGGTGGGTCTAAAAATAGAAATAAATAATTTTTCTTTTTTATTTTGTTGGAATTTAGAATAGGTAAATATATTAAGACTTTTTAGTTAAAAAAAAAGTAATTTAAACTTTATTAAACTAAACAGAACAGTGATTTGAATAGTTATTGACAAAAATGTCATGTGTATTAATTTTTCCTTATAAAATAAAAATAAACAAACGTAACACAATAAACATACTTAAAAAATGTTAAATGAACATAAATGCAACAAATAGCTACAAAAAACAAAACGATATACTTTTATTGTAGTTCCCTACAGTTCTGACATACACCTGTGATATGCTCTAAACACATAAATGTATTGCATTTTTAGCAGATAAAACGAGTTTTTGTATTCTTTCTCCAGCCGCAGTAGATGCACCTTCCAGAAGTTAATGGCGTTTCTTGATTTTCGGTGCATTACTCTCGACACCCCCTTTTGTGTTATCTATTATAAGTATTGATTATTACTGGTTTAGATTTATTACCACTGTTTATGTCAATATCATCATGATGGTGCATGCTTGATATTAAAATCACATTTTTGTGTTGCTTTGGGTATAAGAGACAATTGTGATATCCTCTATAAAGCCAAACATGCTTTTATGGATAATATGGATTGGACGTTTAGTAGGGTTTGAAACTTGACTGGCAGTTCTGTTTTATTTTTTCTTAACGTTCCAATTGTAGTTATTTTGTAATCCCGAAGCAACTTTTCACAAGTGGACCTGATGTAAACCAGTTATCCATTGTCAAGTTAACGCGTAAACTAGAAATGTGGTTAGGTTAGGAAACCTATGGTTGTTAGAAAATCTATATGGGTCATCGGGTTGAGATCCCACGTAGACTTCCATTTTTGAAGTGTAAAATACTTTTGAATCACAAACTGCAAATATCTTGAGTCCGTATTTATTAGGTTTTGAGGGAATGTACTGACGGAACGAACATTTCCATCTGAATGCAGGGAGCATCTCATCAATGGTAACAAATGCTGAGTGATTATAATCATTTTGACAAATTTTTACGAACTGGTCAAACATCATACGAATGGGAGCGAGCTTGTCAATTTTCGATCGCTCTGCACGGAGTTTCCTTATCATCATCAAACCTAATGCAACGAAGAAAAAATCGAAACCTTAAAGCGATAAATTGGATATTGAATTCATATCAATCAGGAAAAGTGTTGGTCCCAATATAGACCCTTAAGGAACTTCACATGCAATATCTTCTGCGCATTGTTACATAGCACTTCTTGTATTCTGCCACTCAAATAGTCCTTCAACCAAACTAAAACCACTCCAGTAATTCCATATTGTTCAAGCACTAAAATAAGTATGTCATGGTCAACCGTATCGAAAGGTTTTTGCAAATCCAATGATACAAATACACAACTTAACCCTTTGTCTAATTTATTGTACATGTCTGTAATTAAGGCTGTTTTATCGGTGCATCAAAACCTAGGGACAGTGTTTTCTCTGTTATTTACTGACAAAATGTCTTGAAATTTGGACACGTTATTCGAAATTATGTTGCCTTTAAACTGATGGTTTTACTTTTTTTATTTTTTTGAAACTTCTGTTGAAAAATTGGAATATACTGTTTAACGTTCTATTATAACCAAACTTTTTACGCCCATCACTCGAAAGAGTTTTTTTTCTGTAATCGTTGATTTTTGTTTCACCTTTCTGTGTCCAGTAACAATCGAGAAAAGCGTGTTCCAACTTTAAAGAAAATTGCTAAAAAATACTGAAATCTAATAGTGAAACGTGTTACTCATTATTGGGCTTAGTTTCATCGTTATCGCCTTCGTGACGTCAAATCTCATGAACGTACGGTCAGTTAGTTCGTTTTAAAATTAATTTGAATGGAGAATAATGTATTTGTTGTCATTAAACTACCCGTCGGCCGGCGGCACTGAGTAAAGATGGTCTCGCGTAAGCAGTGTAGAAAAGTAAGTGATACGCCCATTTCAAATCGCAGTTGGCTTGAACTGCTAAAACAGCCTTAAGTCAGTAGCAGCTGAGACTGTGCTTGAATCATGTCTAAAACCTGTTAAACCAGAGTCACTGGATGAATCAAAGAATTATACAATTTGGTTATTTACACATGATTCCAAGATCTTTGACATGGCTGTTAAAAGAGATATTGACGATAACTTCTAGGTTGCTTTGAGTCCTCTCCTTTATACAACGGTACCACTATCGTCAGTTTCATAAAGTTTGGGATGAATCCAGTGAAAAGAGATAGCTTAATTAATTTAGTTAAAATCGATAACGGTTCTTCTGCAAGCTCTGTAATAATATCCACACTAAAGCCATTGCAGCCTGGAGATTTTCCGTTTTTATCTTCCTTGTATCTCTAATATAGTTTTCTGAGAATTTTTGCCATTCGAATATGTATTTTCCTTGCTCTATATTTATTGTAGGTTTTGATGGAAGTGGTATGTCATTTGCTAGAGATTTTCCTACATGTGCACAATATTGATTTAATTGATTAGATATGTCCTGAGCTCTATTGATTGTTACTCAGAATTATGATATTGTAACTCATTAATTGTTACTGTCTTTCTTGTATGTTAAGTTGTGGATAATATGATTTAATGTTGACCATACTTTTTTTGGCGTTTATTTGTGCCTCTGATATTTTGAGAAATAATCTTTTTTTGCTTTAGCCACTGCTTCAATTAACTGTTTTTGTGCAGATTTATAGGTATCCTGTAGAAACTTACTATTTGGAAACTGTTTATTCTTTCTGTAGTGGAAATCTCATTTTGAAACAAGATTATGTAATATTAAACCAAGGTCGAAAACGGTTTTTTATTGTTTTTGTACTAAGATTATTTAAGTAAATTCTTATGATTTCGTCACACAA
This sequence comes from Diabrotica undecimpunctata, assembly GCF_040954645.1. Lineage (NCBI taxonomy): Eukaryota > Metazoa > Arthropoda > Insecta > Coleoptera > Chrysomelidae > Diabrotica > Diabrotica undecimpunctata. The sequence goes on from NC_092805.1 coordinate 103,970,459, forward strand.
GGAATTAGGTTCACTCCACATTTGATTTCTCAGTGTTTGTTTGAATTCTAAAGTTTATTTTTGTTACTGTATATTTCTCGGTAGACTTACGTGATGAGTTTGCCAATTTGAATAACTGGATTTGATGATCAACTAAGCCCTCATCCACTATATAAAGCTTAGCATCATAATTTAAGGTTGGTCACTATATAATCGATACAAGTAGCCGAGTGGCACTTAGTTTTTGTAGGAACAGTGTTTTTCAATATTGTTTGGAAATTAATGTTTAAGGACATATTCACTACCCCCAAAAGATCATTGCGATGGAAATCATGAGGTCTATACACTCTTCCCACTATCAAATGCCTATCAATCTGTAAGAAAAGTATTGAACATTTTGTGTTATATCTATAGACTTCAGAATAATCAAACAGTCTTTAATAAATATCCCTACACATCCACCTTCCTTGTCTCTACACACATACACTGCACTATATCCATTCACAGTAAAATATGGTTCTTCACCAGTTCTCAACCAATTTTCAGCTACCACAATTGCATCTGCCATATTCAACTTAACCACCAATCCTTTCAGTACTAAAATTGTATTCCTTATTGATTGAGCATTTAAGTAAAGTATACTAAACTCAGTACTATTACTATATTGAGCGTCAACTATCCTAAATTGAATTTGTAGTTTACATTCATTGGCCATTTTTAATTTAAAAACTTTACCATAATTTTTACTGACCTGTATTACTTAGTTTCTTTATTATTCATTATGGATATAAATTGGCTCCGAACCATCAGATTTTCTCAAATAGACTCTACCATTTTTTATCCAACAATATTTGAATAAGCCATGTTGAATAAACTTCTGTTTAAAAAAGTTAGTTTTTCATTTATGTATATGTTTGAAATATTACTTTTGTCTTTAATACAACTTATCATATTTGAGTTTGTCTATCTTACGATTTTTTCTTGCTTTAATAACTTTTGTTTTAATATCTCAGACCTCAATTTTACCACAATTGCTGATCCGTTTTTAGTTTCCTGGTTCTAACAGTCTGACACATCCTGACGAGTCAAATTAAATGGTAAAAGATCATTAGCATTTTCCATTAGAACCTTTTTAAGATCTTCATTTTTAATTTAACTTCCATGAATCTCCAGATTACAGGAAAATTCTTTAATTTCTAATTCGCACATTCTTTTCTCTAGCTGTATGACTGTTTTTTTATTGGATATTTTCTTTCTTCATATCTTCTTACTACTACTAGTTCTTTTAGTGCACTCTGGTTTTCCAACATGAAAGAATCAAATTTACTACTTAAGAAAGCCATAGAATCTTCAATCTTCCGAAAAGATTTTTGAACCTCAATGTTTTCATTTGGTTTCAATGATGAAATTTCAGTTTCTGCTGACTTAACCTTCTTTTTGCACATCGACCATCTTGCGTAAACATTGACCATATTTTACTGTATTTCCTTTCATTGTGCCGGATTTCCTAGCACAACTATTGTGGTAGTAATTTCTCATGCATATGCTACAAAACTTTTTTTGCGATTTTTCTATAGAGCACATTTTCGCAATGTTTACTTTAACTTAACCTCCTTAATAATTAGGAATATTTGGAGTATTCGGACTCCCTTTCATGTTCCAGTTCATTTTAAGGTGATGAATAGATTTACACATACATTCTTATGATAAAAGTCATGGGAATCATGCGTCAACGAGCATAGCGGTTAATGCGCCTATTGTTTTTTTACCAAATAATGTATATGCAAATCTATTCGTCAATTAATCAATCTATTCTCCTGTTTAGTTCTACTATAGTTCCAACTACATTATATTGAGGAATTTACTCCGCAGTTTGCTTCATTTAATAAAATGAGAAAGGCTTAAAGTTTGTTTAGCAGATAATGGTTGACTTCAATTGTGCGGTCGTAAATATTATTAAATTTATCTGACTTGGCCCATTGTTAAGACCTTGTACCTCAGGTAAACCATTGTTACCTGAAACTGAGCCTTTTATATAGTATTTTTCATATAAAAATGCGTGTGCAAGCCACAATTTATATAAAGTGACGTCACTTATATTTAAAATTTCCAGAACGTCAACCTTAGAGTTCAAATTTTCCTAACACAGCTAGTAATAGGAAACCCATACGGAACTGCTCGATCTTTCATAGGCGTCAACATGGTATAATAATCAGAAAAATGTAATCATCATTATATTGGGAATTTTAGAATTATATTAATTAAATAACCAAAAACATTTGTTATTATTACTAATATAAATTATATGAAATAACTCTTTTAATAATCTGTGAAATAAGACTAATATTCTGCAAAATAATAATTTTAATTAAATATATTAGACAATATATTTAATTATATACGCAACTGATATCGGAATACTTCAAATTTTTTGACAGTTCAGCGTGTGGTAAAATTGTTCAAAGTGTTGCCGCTTTTTTAGAGTAAGAATTTTGTTTATATTTATAAATACATATTAAATTTAGATTGATAGCTTTAAAAACTAATTATTGTTGTGTATTGTGATTGTGCTATGCCAAAAAAACTAAATAGTCTGTAGAAAGCTAATAAGCTTTCATATAACATAGATTATTTTGAACAAGAAATAATGGCGGGACGTTTTTATTATTAATGCTCTAAAAGTAGTAAGTTTCAAATTTAGAATATATAATTTTGTATTAAAATGTTTTCTTATATGTGTTGCAGTAATCTTAAAACTAAGTGTATTTACTTTTAATATAATAGTTTGACAAATAGTTAACATTTTAAACATTCCTCATTTACTAACTATTCTGATGTTTTGGCAACGGTGTGGGGTTCTAACGTCGTAAATCTTGAATTACGTGCACGCATTTTTATATGAAAAATACTATACTATTATCGGTTAACCCAGGATGTTTATATTCGGTACTAATTGAAGTCAACCATTTACTGCTAAACAAACTTTACACATATTTATTCTGATATTTAGTAGTGTTGAGGTTTTACCAAAATAAAGTTTTTCGCATTCACAATTTTCATGTAAAGTTTCATGTTTTATAGACTATATATTTCTTTGTTTTTACTGGTTCATTTTTTGATTTAGTTTTAGACGTAGTTTTTCTTATTGTACTATTATTGTCTAATGTAAACTGTTAGTAATTTCTTCATTTCTTATTTTTTCTTACTTTGGTCTACCTATCTCCCTGCTGTATACAGAGTGTCCCATAATTAATTAGACATTAGCTAATGGCTAATAGCTAATAGCTGACATCAAAATAAAGCGTTTGAGCTCAAATTGCTTAGGCAAAATGTTGCTAGTTTTCGTTCTACAGGGTGATTCATTAATATTTTTTTATATTATTTTTAGGGATATATTGAAATCTATCCAACCGATTTAAGTGAAATTTGGTATCTTGCAATTATTTAATATGCTTAATATGAAAATGATATTAGTTTTACCATTTACCCTAGGTGGCGCCACCTACTATAACATTGGTTCATTAATGTGGCCATAATTTTGTTTTAGGACAAAAAATGTTTGATTTATTTATTTCTACAATTGATTTACTAATTCTAAAATAGAGATTAATTATAAAACTACAATGTTGCTCTTTTTATATGCATACAAAATATACGAGTAACTTTTAAAAAAATAATAGGCATCTATTATCGGCCATTAAAGAAGAAACCATTTGGTTATTTTCATTTTGATAAAGTGCCGTTTTTCAACTTCAAGTGCTAATTATCCAATAACAATTGATCAAAATAAACTTGTAAAAGCTTAAATTAACTCTTATCCGATGTACTTTGATGATTTTATGGCTATATTTTATAAAGTTACGTACCTTAGACTTTGCAACAATCTGAATCAAAAAGTGCATATTTTACCACGTCAAAGTCTCATAAATAAATAATAACCAAAAAAAATTGCTGTTCCACGGACTGGGAAGTTGTTTCTTTTTTTTTACCCACAGCTTGGGCTAAAGGTGAATAAATTCAAACTATATTAGTGTCTTACTTATACATGACATGTCACACGACAGACTCGATATTTCTGTATTAGGAGTCAGCGAAACAAGGTGGCCAAACGACGGAGCTTAAAATTCTGAAGACTATCCCTCTAGAGTAGATATAAACATAATACAAGTATACGCAAACACGACAGGCAAAGGAAATACCGTGATTGAAATATTTTAGCAACTACACCAGAAGGATTAACTAACAAAACACGGACTTACTCGTACATAGGCGACTTCAATGCAAAAGTTGAATCATAAAGTACTCTCAATACTACTGGAAGTTTGGTCTAGGACAACGAAATAAAAGACGAGAACGCTTGGTGCACTTCTGCCAAGAGGAAAAATTGGAAGTACACTTAGAAGTCTCCAAGTGATTGAGGAGACAATATTCTAAGAAATCAAATTGTTTATATAAAAGTCAGCGAGTGATTTAAAAACTGTATAAAATCAGTAAAGATTGGGAGTTTTAAAGTTCAGAAAATTGGGAATTGAAACGTACCATTGGAAATGACAGAATTTGGTGCTGAAAGAAGGGGAAAAATAAAGGGTGCCACCTAGTCCTTTGTCGAAGGAGGAGGAAAACTCGACACTTGACCTATGAGAAGATTGGTTTAAGAAATATTCCAAAAAATGACAGATGGGTTAAACCTCTCTAAGAAAACCAAAATGCATACATAGTCAAAAAGAAGGAGAAATAATAACACTTACCTTATATTTTCGTTCTACATTCCTGTCAGATTTACCGTCTTATTAGTTACCAGAAGAAAGGAAGATTATGAGAGAAGAATAAACAAATAATTGCTACAAATTAACAATTTTTATTTCTTTAAAAGTTCTTCTGGGTAAAAGTATTATAGAATTTCAACACATTCGCAAAGTAGACTTAAATCAAACAAGGCAAATAGCAAAAATCAAAAATGTAAATTTAGACCAATAAGGTATTAAACAAATATTCCTAAAATTAGATGGAATGCCTTTATAACTGGATAAAGCTAGAGTGTGAATTCAAACAGCAAAACTTAACAAAAATATTTTGACATTGCCTCAGTTATAGTATAATTATCATGATATTATCGGTATTATAACTTACTATCTAATAAAAAAATACCTACAAATTAGCTGAACAAAAAGTATAACAATTCCTTTTGATCACTAGAGTACTGAACATAAAAACTTTTAAGTTGTACACAAAAATAAAAGATAATTACGGAATACAAAAAAATTTGAGAGATATATCCTATTAAGAAAAACTGGGCACTGCACTGCATTAAATGCGTATGTAATAAAAGTTATAGATGAAATCAGGTATATTTATGTGTTCCCCAGATAGAAAACATTCTGAGATTGTATCTCCAAACATTTTGACAAATCTTTAAACTAAATTAAACTTACATCGGGCTCCAGTCGGCACTGACTCTAAACTTTTAACTTAATTAATCTTTAACATTTATTTCATCTATGTTCAGCTATTTTCTATTTCTCGATATTAGACATTATTATGTACTTATTACTAGTACTGCACTTTAATATGGATTTTCACATTTTTTACTGGCCACGTACTTAACTGCGGAAAAAAAAACAAACAACCCTTCCGGGCTGGACCCCACATCTTACCTTGACGGTCGTCAACATGGAAGTGACTTGTGATAAAATTCATTCTCTCACAATTGACGACAAAAAAATTCTTAAGTGGACGTTTATTTATTTCATGCGTAAATAGTCCATATGAAAACTCAGCATTTTATTTTAAACTCTATAGGCGGAACTGAGATCAAACGAATTAGAAACGCAAAAAAGAATATGAACCATGTTCGGTTCTTAGTTTAACTTAAGTTTAAGGAAATCGTAGAGCAACATGTGATGCCATTGGTCTCATTTCATGGAAATATTTGCCACCAGAATCTATTTGAAAGGAATCAATTAGTTAGTTGAGCATTACATACCTCTGCTTATGTATAAATTCAGGAAATAATGCAATTTGTTCCTAAATGGAAGCATATTTTCATGGAAAACGTTTACCACGTACTCATTTGCTCGATCTCGCGTACGGCAGCAAGCATGAGGGCTATAAGCTAAAGAAATACACATAATTTGTACTTAAATGTATTAAACTCTTAATTCATAATTTTTTGTTTGCACTTGACATTGTTTTTTTGGCGTGTATTTATGCCACTTACAGAAATGTCTTTCAAATTTATTAAACATTAGTTGAAATGATAGAATTCCTCAAGTAGTAAGATGCATCTTTCCAAAAAAATTTTTATTGATTCGTTAATTTTGTTGAGGAGTGTATATAATTAGTCACTGTCGTGACACTTGTCACCGAGCAGTGACGCACCCTTAAACTCTCTTCGAGCGACTTAACTCAATAATAGCTGGTAATTTTCGCAAAATGTACGCAAGATATTAAGTAAATTAGGGGTCTTGGAGCACATAATTACCCTTTCGGAGCCCTGCAAGGTTCGCCAATGCATCATTCATGGCCGCTTTGCCTTGCCTAGTGGAAGGGCTTTTGCTTCACACTTTTCCAAAGCTATAAATAGATAATACTGATGCCGTGCACCGTGTTTTTAGCTCGGGCCATACTGGGTAGAGTTCCACCGTGACCCAAATCGAGCCTTTACCAGGGGTTGATACCCTTTATTACAGCCATTCATGCCCGCAACGCAACTGGGTCACTTGAACATGCACTAGTCCGGTCAACGGCAGCAAACATTGCAGCATTTGCTGACACTCAGAGAACTTACGTCATTGCGATATCGAGTTTTTAAAAAGCAGACTGCAAATATACATCCATTTTACATTATCGTTGTTGTCACATTTTTTTAAATTAAATAACGTGACTTTTCCGGGATTTTCCGAGAAGTAGTTTCCATTTAAGTGCATTGCTATGCAAAAGAATTTGCATATATTTTTCTTGTTAGTATATTATATGATTACTGTTTCTCATAAATTGTATATCGTATTAATTCTATTCATTTCTACATGATATCTTTATTTAATTTGTCCAGTATAGACCAGAGAAATTAGCAAACAAAAAGCATTTTTCGTGACACTCTTTGATACAGGTACCCAATAAATGTTTTTGTTAAAAATCCTTTAAAATGAATGTTTGTAAAGTTATTTTTGTTAATTTGTTGTTTAGTTATTGAAAAAATAGCTTCGAAAGCTTTTTTTTGAAAATTATTAATTACTTACTAAAAATGCACAAGAAACTATAATTTCGCGTTATAATAGGGACATTACCATAAGTATTCAGCTTTTATAAAAATTTCAAGAAGTTCTACTTAACAGTTATTGCAAAATTGAAATTGTTTATCCCAGAAAGCTTTTATTTACAACGTTAATATGCGTAAACTATTGGGTCTACATGAATTTTGAAAGCACCAAATTGAAGTGAAAGGATTAGTTTATCAAATTAAATCATTTAATGATTAAAAAATGTATGTTAAATATTGTAAAATAGGCTTAACAAAAGTACTGTGATTTTAAGCTTATAAATATTTAAAATAACTCAGACGCATCAACATAAAGGAAGTTAATTTTTATTCGGAATGCCGACATTTTTACACGAATTTGAAAAAAAAAAAATTCAATGACTTACGACCCTTAGAACCCGAGATAACATTTTTTTTATTTCTTGATTATAGTATTTTAAAAACGGAATTCATAAATTCAAAATAAAAGTCGCGATGTCTCTGGAATCGTTTATTGAACGAATAATTTGTTTAAACAATTTAAAATAAATATTTATTTTGCAAAATTTTACCTTTTTCTTATGGCTATCTCTACATACCAAAAAAATAGAAAGTATTGAATAAAGAAGAAATAGATAAATTTTTATCAGAAGCCTAAGATAAGATCTACTTAATGTGAAAGGTTATATATTTAATTAAATATAATTTCTCTTTTTTTTATTATTTTTTTTTTTTTGTAAATATTAGGTTGCATTAATAATTGCTTTGGCAGGCGCTTGTCGTCGTGAGGAGCTTTGCAAAATGAGTTTAGATGATATAGAAGATAAGATAACCATGTTAGTGATTAAAATTCCTAATTCTAAAACGAACATGGAAAGAACCTTTGTGGTTATTGGAGAAAATAACATTTCTTTATACAGAAAATATTTGTCATTGCGCCAAGCAAACACACCGCATCGTAGATTATTTGTATATTACAAAAATGGAAGGTGTACTATACAACCTATTAGTATTCACCATGTATTCACTTTTGGAAAAATAGCCTGCACTATTGCTGAATTCTTAAATTACCGCATCCCAATGAATACACCGGGCACTGTCTACGAAGGAGCTCAGCCACTTTACTGGCTGATAGTGGTGGTACTATAACCAACTTGAAAAGACACGGAGGATGGAAATCAACTATTGTAGCAGAGGGATACGTAGAAAATTCTTTCAGAAATAAAATTCACATACCTTCACAGATTGAAAACACGATAATTTAAATATAATAACGTTGTAGATAAAAGCTTTTTGGGATAAACAATTTCAATTTTGCAACAACTATTAATTGAAACTCCTTGAAAGTTTTAAAGATGAAATATTTGTGAGATTGTTCTTATTCTTAAGAAAAATCGAAAGTTTTTTGTGCAGTTTTACAAAAGTTATTAATAATTTTCAAAAAATCAACTTTTCAAGTTATTTTTGCAATAATTAAGCAACAACCTAACAAAAATAACTTTGCAAACTCTCATTTTAAAGGATTTTCTATACTTTTTAGTAAAATTGTGTCACGTTTCCATATAATTTACTGGTCTTGACCGACCTTCAGTATTTAAAATCAAATTGCGATCTTACATTGTTTATATCTATATTGTTTATAAGTAAAAAATGACGTTCAGTATTTTGCATATTCTCCTTATTACATATTGGTATCTTCAAATTTATCAAAAGCAATTGTTAGTTACTTGTATCAACGAATGAAGGGAAAATCCTCAATTCTCTGGTCTAGTAACAAATAAAACACTTGCAATATGCCATTTATGGAAATTGCATATTGCAGAGTGTTTAATTTTCACCGAATAGAACTGACTTGACAAGTTTAGCCTAAAAAAAAATAAGCTAACAAATAAAAAAAGCGCGAAGCATCATCGTCGGTCAATAAGTCCCTAACTACCAGATCAACATTTTTTTCCAAAAATTATTCTTTACTCACAAAAATGATCTGCTTTAGCGGCAATAAAATCACTCCAACGCTTTTCTATTTTTTCGATTCCGTCCTTGTAAAACGATTTATCATTGCCTTCAAAATAGGCTTCAGTTTCGGCGATTATTTCCACATCGGAGCGATATTTCTTACTACAGAGCATTTTTTAGATCCAAAAAAGGTGGTAGTCGCTGGGGGCCAGATCTGGACCGTACGGTGGGTTCGGAAGCAATTCAAAGCCCAATTCGTGTATTTTTGTCATGGTTTTCATAGACTTGTGACACGATGCATCGTCTTGGTGAAACAATTTTTATTTCAACAAATGAAGTCTTTGCTTTGTGGTTTCGGTCTTCAAATGCTTTAATAAACCAATGTAGTAGTCGCCGTTGATTGTTACTCCTTATTTGAAATAGTCAATGAAAATAATTCATTGCGGGTCCCAAAATACAGAGGCCAAAACAGTTCCGGCAGTTTGTTGCATATTTGATCCACTCAGATGACTGCCAATTTGATTTCGAAGTGAAGTGATGGATCCATGTTTCATCCATTGTGACATACCGACACAAAACTTCGACTTATTTCGATTAAACATGTCCAAACAGCGCCGAGACTCATTAATTGGTTGTTGCTTTTGCTCTGGTGTGAGAAAACGTGGCACCAATTTGGAAAATAGCTTTCTTACATCTAAATGTACATTTAGGTGTAAGATATACACTATCTCTTGCAACTTTTTTCCGGTTTTCCGTAATAATCTTGGGCGTTTTTTTATGTATTCGGGAATTATTGCGTCATTTGGCCTTCCAGAGCGCTCAGCATCATTGGTGTCGGTACGACCGAGTTTAAATTCAGCAAACCTTCGTTAATTGTTGTAATCAATGGAGCAGAATCCCGGTAACAATATTTGAGCCATTGCTCAGTTCGGACGGTATTTTTTTGATAAATCAACAACGAAACTGCTTTGAATCCATTGTTAATAAAAATTACAAAAGTAATGTCAACCTTTTGAACGTTGACACTACCGAAATGTCATGTGGCTAAATCATTAGAGTCACCTTCTCATGGTTAGGTCCGTGACTTATTGACGGACGAAGTAGGTCAAAAGTAAAAAGTGCAAGGGATCAAAATATTTTGAGATTACTGAAGGAGACTATTTAAATGTATTCTTTATATTTTTCGCTACTAAAAATTTTTTTAGACTTAATTTAAAAATATAAAATTGATCAAAGGAGAGCTTATGTAAAGAAAGAAATATCAGTAGCTGTTATGATTTAACCCAGAATATATAAAAACTGAACCATAGACATATAATACAAATATAATGAGTGCTACAATACAGTCGCGTTCCCCCTGTGCAACAGAGAAAACTGACGCAAAGCAGTCCTTGCATCGCTTTCTAATTTGCCAGGTTTATCGACCACGTGACCTAAATGACCAATGAGAAGGTCACGTGGTCGATAAACCGGCCCATTAGAAAAAGATGCAGGCGCTGCTTTGCGTCAGTTTTCTCTGTCGCACTGGGGGAACGCGACTGTATGGCAGCAGTCAGTCTATTTGTATTATGTATATGAACTGAACTGAACATAACATAAAAAACTGAATAACAAGAATACAAGCAAAGCGAGACCTTGGCGACAAATGCAGAAGTAGAAACGTAAGTATACAAAGAGGATATGTGGAAATATCTGAAAGATCTTCACTATAAAATAGGAAATTAAAAAAAAAAAAAAGTGAAAAAACATTAGGTGGGTACCTGGTTACGTTGACCAATTGAAGCATCTTCTGGCATAAAACAAAAGGTGGTGCCAAGTCTGGTGTTCCTATTTTTGAAGGATGTTTATTATTGCTATCAAATGTTGCTATTTAATACATATTTGTCACCATAATTGCATATAGTGAAAATATAGATAGCTACAATACATTTTAATGTGAGTTGCCTACCATAGCACCCAATTAATTCAGATTAATTTAGTGTTGATAAGGAAATATTTTTAGTTGATTAGAATTTCCTTTAATCACAATAATTGCAATAGCAATATATTTTTCTTCAAACTATAGGTATAAAAAGTATCTTAAAATCTCATTTGTGTATACATTTTACTTTGCTTTTTTAGCCAAATGTTAAACGGACCAACACATTTGTAGGGCTTTTAATTTGACAATTTTAATCTATACTTTTGGCCTGCAATCTAAACTTGTTATTATTGTTTACTACTTATAAGTATTACTTATTTGCTAACTGTTACATTTTTACACATACGTTAAACACTATCTTTGTTGCATAGTATTAAATTTTATAGCATACGTTTTAATTGCCGTTTGAAATAATAAGCCTCCTATAACAGAAACTGCCGTTAGTAAAGTCGACAAATTTTCATGAGTCATTTCCTCCCTAATCAGAACTTTTTCGTGAATCATCAGGAACCGGAATTTTATAGACATTCCTGACACCTGATTTAATTTATGTGTTTTATTATTACAAAAGCACATTATTATAGTGTAGTGTTTGTTATATGTTAGTTAAATTGTCCTGACGTTAATTTTTTGAGATAGTCGGTTTGTATCTCTTGTATTCACTAATAATTCGCATAATATTAAAAAACTTACCACGTTGTTAAACCATACATAAAATATTATCCAAAACTATGTTGGAACCGTCAGAAGTTAGGATAATCTGAAAACTAGGAAAACCTAATGAAGTATCATAATTTAGACCAATATCACTACTACTCATTCTTTGAACCCTTTGTCAGGTCGTGCTGACACTCTAAATATTACTATTCCGATACTCCATTTGCTGCGATCCGGTGCCAGAGGAAGGTTTCATGTATTAATTTTCCCACTAGACTCTTCATTTAATACTGAAGTTTTCCATCTTTTCCGAACGAGTATGTAGTCGAGTTGATTTTTGTGTTCTTTATTTGGACTAGACCACGTTGATAGCCTTCTTGGGTGGTATACTAGTAATGTCAAAATTGTTTGAAGAACTGTTTTTGAAAAGATAATAGGAACAAAAATCTGAGTCCAAATCATCAATTTGGGTTTAGAAATAAGCGTTGTGCAATAGACTAAGGTCATATAAGAACCAGTATAAAGAAATCTTTAGAAAATAAGAAAGTCTGCTTCTTTGAACTGTTGATAAAGTTTGATATCTTCTTCCTTTATAAGCAATTTTGCTTGATCATTGGCTGGTTGTTGACTCTATGGAAGATTGTCACTCCATCTCTTGCATGATATTTCTTCTGTCACTGGGGTGATTTGCCTCGTACTATTTTAACGATTCTTGTCTCCTCCATTGTACTGATGTGATTATTCCATTCTTTGTTTCTCTTTAGTGTCCACTCGTTTATACCATGTACGTTACATTTTGTTCTGAGCTTATCACTCTTTTCTCGGTCTCTTAGCAAGTTTACTGTAATTCTTCTGAGCATTCTCATTTCTGTTATTTCCAGCACTCTCAGTCTTTTGGCTGTGTCGAGTCTTGTTTCTGATGTGTACTTCATTATTGGTCTTATACTGGCTTTCTTGATTTCTTGGTTTCATCTCAGTTACTGCTAATCTATTTGCTCTTTGTACTTAATCTCTTACTTCTTTTTCAACGTTTCCATAGCTGGACAGGTAATCCGTAGGTGCTTTATTTCCAAGTTTGATCCAAGTTTCCTAGTTTGATATGAAGGTTTAAATTACCGATTAAAATTCGTCTAAATAGTGCTCAGAAACCTCAAAATCACAGGAACACAAAAAAAACACAAAAAGCACGATTGTTTTGCTCGCTCCTCTATCAGTACCAACGACCCGCGAGTAAAACCGACGTTCTTTAAAACCGCGGTATAGCTCGTACGTGGATCACACCTTTAATACGGCGCTGGAAAATCCACGTTAAAAATAAAAGAGAAGAACTTGGTACTTCATACAGATGAATGTATTATATTACTACTACACTAGTTTATAACCGAATACTAAGACCAGTGTAGGTAGGTGATAGCTAACCCTTGCACTGAGCCGAAGCTATTAATGTGGCAGTCATATAGAGATTTCAGAATAAAGTCCTAAGGAATATCGTTGATCCTTCTTGGTATATACGTATCAGTGATATCCAACAAGGCATGGAGCTTGGAGACGATAAAATAATCAAGAAGCTAGCTACTAACGAGAGGAGACTCCACGGTCATGTGAATTTTGAGCTCCTTGACACCACTGGACTAAAAAGGAGACTCAAAAGAACAAAACTCTTTAAGTTGGTTTGTGTTTAGTATGGAAGCATAGCATGTTATATCCTAAGGAATATTGTTGATCCTTATTGGTATATACGTAACAGTGATATCCAACAAGGCATAGAGCATGGAGACGATAAAATAATCAAGAAGGTAGCTACTGACGAGAAGAGACTCCAGCGCCATGTGAATTTTGAGCTCCTTGACACCACTAGACTAAAAAGGAGACTCGAAAGAACAAAACCTTTTAAGTTTGTTTGTGTTTAGAAGTATATCATGTTAATCCAGTACATTATTGATCAGTTCTGATAAGAATACTCCTTATGATAATCTCTTGGTTTTAGGATATCGTACGTAAATCGTTGGACAGCGTTTTTCCAAATGGCAACCGTAAAAAATGTTGATAAGGTGTTTTTACGAAAGAAAAAATATATTCCCTGATTATTTAAATTATTTCTTCTATTTAGAAGATTTTATATTTAGTTTTAGTTTGTATTTATATCATTTTTTATTTATATTTTTATACATTTCTTTCTAAAGATGGTGTTGTTTATTGCATACTTGATATTTGATATCTTTGTATATCATCATATCATTTGAATATTATATTCCCAGTATCTTGGCATATTAACACAATATGAATGATAGATATTGCAGTATTAGTTTATAAATAACTATATGTGTCAGCTGATGTATCTACCTCAACAATTCTAGTTATCAACAATCTAATCGCTCCAGTTTTTCCATATACAGAAACTTGTTGAAGAGGTCAAGATTTGCGTCATTCTATTTCAACACGATCAACCCAAAATCAGCTACAACCCCTGCAAAACTAGACTATAAATTACAATAAGCTGTTTACATCCCCACCATTGCTTCTTCGCATTCTTTTCACCCCACCCTTAACTATTCACGTTCATGTTCTCCCTTCCTTAGTGTCAAGCACGTTGATTTTATGGAGTGCAACTCCGCCTCTCGAAAAGCTAGCCCAATAAAAATCCAGTACTGTAGATTCTCCTGCGTTGTCATCGCTGACGTCATCAACCCTCTCCACTAAGGGAGCACGTGGCCTACTTTGTTTTTAGTGCGAAACGTTTATTGATGTTTTGGTCAGAGACGTGGACTTCCTGTGCTTTTATTCATTGAATCAACAGAATTTCTAAAACCATGAAAGGGAATAACTTCTGTATTTCGCCAAATCTACCGCGGTATTGTTCTAGAAACCCCTTAAAAATTCGGTTGTTGCAATATAATATTTATCAGCAGCGCTTGAGAATGATTAAACTCTTTGTTCGTATGTGATATTACAAGTAGAATACCGAGTACATAATATATTTCAAATATTACCATGGACAGTGACGGAGTTGTAAAAAATCATAGGTTAAGTAAAAAATAGGCAAAAACAACTGTTCCAAAATGCAAAAAAAATCAAACTACGAAAGTTATTTTTGTAATTTGTAAAAGAACTAATAGTTAATCGGTGATGAAGAAAATATAGTAAATGAAACAAAATAGAATAATGGTTTAAAATAACAGTTAACAATACCTTTAATAGAAACTTTTGCAAATTTAAATATTATAATATTATACTCGTATATAGTAAGAAATCTATATTGCTACCGTCAATCCCATTATACTCCAGTCGTCAGAGACGAAAATGCCACTGAACCTCTAAAAATCATACGAATTTTGCTGAGAATGTCAATTTTAGGACGCCAAAAAAGATGCAAAAAAGTTTACCACTTTCACCCCCGGGCTTCCCCCTAAAACTCCCCTCGCGTTGAGTATAAACGCAAAAAAATCTATTTACCAAGAATCTGTACACCGTAGAAAAAAATGTTTCAAATAAAAAATGTAGCTGAGATAATTTTAAACAAAAATGTTGATAAGCATTTTTTGTGTAGAATGAACCGTTCTCTTAGAAACAACGCTTGAAGCGACCATCGATTTTGCATGTCAGTTACGCGCTCGAAATCAATGTTCAATAAAAATTGTATCAGCTCGACGGTAAAAATTCGATATCATTTGATTCAAGTGACCTATCGACAAAAATCAAGATGCGTTTTAAAGGTAAAGAGTTTAGCTTTCGCATGCAGTTTTTGTATTTTGCCGCAACTAAACTCCAATTTTATACAGCTGTTAAATAAATAAACGTGGCTCGATTTTTGTCATTTTTTATAATTCTGACGAGATCAATACAATCTATCCTTTTCATTGACTGGCCACTATGAATTTTCGATTACTAGAGCCTAACCTTTAAAACCTATAGCATGAAATTTTAGCTTTGAGTTTTGGCAACAAATTTGAGGCATTTGAAATATGTTTAAAAAACGCTGGATTTAAACATTCACACAACAAACGATCTAAAACAAAGAACAAAACTTCTGCAATAAACTACACCCAAAACCGTCTTCTTAAATGCATTTCCCGTGGCGTGTGATCGTTTGTAATGTAAAACATTAAATTCTGCGCTTTTATTCATATTTGAAATGCCTCATATTTATTACCACAATTCAAAATTGAAATTTAATGTCCATAGGTTTTAAAGATTAATCTCCAAAAATGGAAATTTTATTACAACTGATCAATGAAAGTGATCAACTTTATTGATATCCATTAAGATCTTCATGAGATAGACCATTTCTATTACGTTTAATTTTCTTAACATTTTCTTTAGTTTTAGCATTTAAGATGCACACTTCACTTTCATACGCTATGACCGTATGCACCGAGTCTGAAAGGAGTCGTTCAAATGTCTAGTTTGCTCTTTTCCCAACCCCTCTAATTGCTCCTTGATACTTAAAGTATTTTACTTGTGTTATCTACACGTTATTATCGGTTACAACCTCAAAATTGGCTTCCGAGTTTACCACTAACTATTTTTTTGTTTTTTGCAAGCTGATGTTCAGTCCCGATTCTTTATACTGCATAAATTCTAGATTGTAGGATGCATAAATTCCAGATTGTAGGAGGCCTCTCCAACAATAGTTTGGTCATCTTCAAAGTTGATGCTAGTTAAGTATTCATCTCCTACTGATATCTCTATACCCCCAAGTTATGTCTCCACTGATGTAGAATTCTTAGTAAATAAAGGTTGAGTAGTAGAGGAGATATACTGCATCCTTGTCTTAACGCTTTAGTAATGTATAAAAAAATTTAAAAATTAAAAAATATCACACATCATAATTACCACTGGTTCTACAGCCTTAAAGTAGAGCTTCGACCTTTTCAAGCCTTCTTCGTTAATCAGTTATATCCATTTGAAAAATTGTCGAACCAATTTTCTTAGGACTCCCATTTGAACCATTCTTCCATCTAACTATATTGACCCACTTTATCCGGACTGTGACAAAAGGCGTAGCAAGAGAGGATTGTACTCTTGTGATTGTCAATTTGCCTTCCTAATTTTTGTGAGAGATATCACGTCTTTTTCAACTGGCATTTCTCCTAAAGATGTAATGTTCACAGAATAACCATTTTCATCTGTTTTGGAGATTGCTCATGTTTCTAATCATCTCCAAGCTCTTCATCAGATATATAATTATTATACAAGACAGGACTATATTTGATGGTGAGTTCATGCTTCCTAGAATATTATTTGGATTGCAAAATACATGTGATCGGGTTAACTTCGTGTAGATCACTACGAGGTCCACTACAAGAACAAGAGAATTGTAAAAAATTAAAACTACAATAAATAATGTAGTCTAATATAATCTAAACGTTCAAGATGAGTCGTTGCTTAAAATAAACGACAGTTAGACAATATTTATAGACTGAACATAAATAAATGAGAAAGAATAATAAAAAAAATGGATAAAGGAAAATAAAACTGAATACTTATATTGAAATAAACCGAAATGAATCAAATTGGTCACAAAAATGTTTATTTAAAGAATTTGTAATGTTAAACAAACAAAACCAATCAACCTATTAGTTGTGTCAGAAAAATAAAGAATATGTATCTAATGTGAAACATGACTTACTATATAGTCATGGCCGAGAGGTGAGTAATCATCAAGTATTTACAAGTATAATATAAGTGGATTTTATATACATTTTCTTCTTCTTCTACTTGTTCTTCCTCTTTATAAACAATTCTGCTTGTTCATTGGCGGATTAGTACCTCTATGGAAGGTCACTCCATCTTTTGCGCGATCGTTTGATACTTCTTCTGCCGATTGGTGACTTATCTTCTATTTTGACTACAAGGTCTCCCCCGTTCTGCTTATGTGGTTATTCCATTCTTTTTTTCTATTTAGTGTACATTCGTTTATACACTGTACTTTACTTCTAATTTTCTTCTAGCTTCTTCACTTCTCTTTCGATCTCTTAGTGTATTTCCTGTAATTCTTCTCAGTACTCTCATCTCTGCTGTTTCCAGTAGCCTTTGTGTTGTTGCTGTGTCAGGTCTTGTTTCTGAGGCATAAGTCATTATTGGTCTTACACTGGCTTTATAAATTCTTGACTTCATCTCAGTGTTAATGTGTCTGTTTCGCCATATAGTGTTATTAAGGCATCCTGCCAGTCTATTTGCCTTTTGCACTTAATCTCTCATTTCTTTGTCTAGGTCTCCGTAGCTGGACAGTGTAATTCCAAGGTATTTTATTTCCATTACTGATGCCATCAATTTCTATTTTACATCTGGTTGGTTCTTTGCTGATTACTATTGTTTAGTTTTCTGGGATGAGATTGTCATATTAAATTCTTTTGCTCTTTTATTAAATCTGTGGACCAGTCTTTGCAGACTATCTTCATCTTGAGCTATCAAAATAGCGGCGTCTGAGTAACACAGTATTTTTATTTCTTTGTTTCCCATTCGGTATCCTCTTCCTTTGTTAACACTTTTGATGATTTCATCCATGATTAAATTCAAGAGCATAGGGCTCAATGAGTCTCCTGTCTTATTCCGCTGCCTATTTCTATAGGTTCTGTAAGTTGTCCATTTATTCTGACTTCCATTTTGTTGTTTTGGTAGATGTTTTCAACAGTTTTTATAATATTTAGAGGAACTTCTTTATTATACGGAAGATGGATTACATCTTTGAGTCTTACTCTGTCAAATGCTTTCTTTAAGTCAATCAGACACAGAAATGCTGGTCTTATATACCCTAGTAATTCCTCAGTAATTTGCTTTATGACGAATATTGCATCATTTTAAACGTGAAAATTGTCATCCTCTTCCCCATTCTGTATCCAAGAATGAGGAACGACGAAATTAAAATTCTTAGAAAACTAGAACAGTAGTAATCAGTAACGAACGAATAAGATGTAAACTGGAAGTCGATGGAGTTAGCATTGAACAAGTAATGGAAATAAAGTACCTATAAATTACACTGTCCAAGCTATGGAGAGGTTGAGAAAGAAGAAAGAGATCCAGTACAAAGAGCAAATAGCTTAGCAGTATGCCTTAATAACACTATATGGCGTAACCGACACATCAACCTTGAGATGAAATGTTTATGTTTTTTTGTTCTATTTTTTTTCCTTAAGAGTTTTGTCAAATCATCATTTGGAACTTTATCGAAGGCTTTATATAACTCAACGACGTAAAAAACATATATTCATCATTTTTTCTAATACTAATTGTTTTTGTTATTCTCCGATACATAATTATTTCGTTTTGTTTACATTTACTTCTATACCTCATTCGTTGCTTTTCAATTATTTTTGTAATAGAGCATTGAGCAAGTTTTATATGAATTACTTCCTTTCGTTGTGAATTTACGAAAGTTTGTTTTCTACGTTTAGTATGTCTAAATCATGTGTAACAAACTGTTGTAATGACTCACCTCCTTCATTGTTGTTTGTACGACCCCAGTTTAGATGGTGCGCATTCACATCACAACTGATAATCAATTGTAGTTCATTTTTCCCGCAAACTCTAACCATTTCTTCCAAGTCACTAGGTGGTGGTTATTCGGGATCATATGGAGGGTATGCTGATCCGAAAATTATCTCCTTTATATGTATTTTATCTATCTATGATCTTCATCTTTACCGTCGTTAAATCCCTGGAACAAAGATTCATCAATGGAAATGTTTTGATATGTCGTTTGACTCTTATACAGGTCCTCGGGAATTCGGCAGATGAGCTATATGAGCTCTCCACCAATGCCCGATAGACCTCTTATTTTAATCTTGTAAACCTTCTCATAACAACAGTAAGTTCTTCTGCAATCGTCTTACTGGAAGTTCGCCTGCGGGACTTTAGACAGATCCTGATAATTGTATTAGTCTCTCGGGGACGCGATGGGGCGCTTGGGCATATTATTGGGATCGACTACATTTAAGTCTATTCACAGTTTATCCACTAGGTCCCGGCATTTAACGATGATTTATGGAGTTAACTCTGACTTCCGAGAGGAGCCTCATCCACTGCTTGTTTCAGTTGGTTGATGATCAGGTCTTCTTGAGCCTGATCTTGTTGACTGTGTTGTGCCATCTCCATCCTAAATACTTTTGTAATATTGCTATATGATTGTATATGATAACTAGTCTCCCCGTTTTAGTTACTTGGTTTTTTTACAATCCTTTGTTGTATTGGAGCAATGCTTATTTACTCTAAACAGATGATTCTATTTTCTTACTGGTAACTTTTGTATTAAATTTGAAAACAATAACATTATTGAATAGATATGGAAAACATCTTTTAAATGACGAGTCACAATACCCGCTTCCAATTTAAAAACTTAGGGAATGCAACTTCTACTCCATGTGTGTCAAAGGGATACAATTTTTATGCAACAGGATGTAATTTTAAAATCTCAAATTGATGTGTTTGGGGATTTTTTTTTAATTTGCTTTATTATTGAAATATCGAATTTATTCCATTTGGCTCTTCCGCTCTTTTTTTGCGATAAAAAAATATTTGTGATTAATATAAAATTAAATAATGGTTCTGTTGGAGAATTGTTTTTTGTTATATCCGCATAATTGGCTGTATACTTTCAGAAGACACGATGTTTTTGATTACGATTTTTCCGGTTATTTAACACAATGAAATATTAATTTAAATATTTAGTTTTTACGTTTAATTAATATATAGATAAATTCTCTTATATTGCTGGAGCGCCACGTATGGTGCATATATTTTAAAGATATCAAATATTTTTGTGACATCTTCCTAAAATTCGAAAACGTTCATTTTTGATTCGGCGTCGATATGACGCAAGGCACAGTATTTCATACTTTTCCAACAATGAAAATTTTCTCCATTCTAAATATAGCTCGTCTCCGTCCGGGGAAGTGATATAGGGTCGAGATCGACCTATTTTCAGCATGGGGTTGTCGCCCTATAGCTAGGCCATTCATACCTTTATGTAGGTCACTGGAACCCCGCCGGCCCCCCTCGCTATGCTCCGTTCCTATCGTAGTGACGTCAGTACATGACCCCCTCATTATTTTCCCCTGAATTTTCGTAGCCGCGGTGTACTGACGTCATTCGCGACCCATTTTTGCTGTATATATAGATATAGCTACCGATAGATAAATCATTGAATATTATAATATGCATGGTTCGAATAGTTTCTGAAAGATTTAATTGAGAGTGAGGATCAAACCGATAAGTGACGGATTTTATCAGCCAAAGAAAATTATTTTTGATAATTAATCAAAGAGAAGTTGGTTAGATTGTTCCAATCTATTTGTGAAATAAAATATGTATAAAATTGTTCTTTAGTAAAGGCACACACCGATCTTATGTATTCCTTAAATATAAATATTTCTATTTAGGTTGACTTTTTTAGACCATATATGTTTATATTAAAAAATATTCTTTTTAAATGTTTTCTATAAATTCTGTATTTGTGATTGGGAATAATATTTTTTTTTATTAGCATTACTTAACCAATAGAGAACTCTGTATATACTTAATTAAGCATATGAAAGTAGACTATTCATAATTTTTAAAGAAATTTTTTTTTCCATGTTAAACTTTATTAAAAAGTGTAAACATGAAATTTAATTGTAAAATGTAATGTTTATAAAATAAAGTGCTTATTGAAAATGGCAAATTTGCCGAAACGTTTTTTTTTTGTTGGAAAGGGCTTTAGTGACTAGGTGATTATTAATATACATGGATATATTGGGTTTTGTAGTCAAATACTGGCCTTTAAGTAAAACTCTTTTAGGTTTGTTCAGCTTTCGAGTTTATTTAACTCTTTCTCAAAACATGCCTTGTGAGAATTGTAATATAAAATTAGCAAAATTACTTAACATTTGACATTATATTATTGTTTTGAGAATGAGTTAAATAAACTCGAAAGCTTCACAAACCTAAAAGATTTTTACTTAAAGGCCAGTATTTGACTACAAAACCCAATATATCCATATATATATATATATATATATATATATATATATATATATATATGTATATATATATATATATATATATATATATATATATATATATATATATATATATATATATATGTATATATGTATTTATAAGTATTTAATTTTGCATTACTTTGCTACAATTTACTTTGTTCCTATGTTTCGTCGATAAACAAAACTTATCTGTATCATTTTGTATAATTACAACATAAACCATTACACTAACTTTACTTTTACCGTGAACGAAATGAAATGAAAGTGGTTAACACAATTTTCATAGAAACAATTACTCTATTGTTCTCGATTAAGAATCCGACGCAACTTTCCCATAGGATATTTAATTATATACTATTACGTTTTTCAGTGCAACAGAATTACTTACAAATTAAAGGAAATATAGGTCAGTCGTACACAATGAATGGCATGAAAAAAATATAACTCTCAATTAGTATAAAATGAGTTAAATCTTTTTTTATATAATTTGTGGTCTCCAACTATCTTCAGACTTATTAAAAAAATATTTAATATAAAACAGGAGACGTATTTCCTGGTTGTCTAATTTGAGTACCTGGTTTATACATTTTCTTATGATATCTCTGCTTAAAATCAGACGAAAATATTGTTGAAGTCAAAAGTTCTAAAGATACGCTTGAGAAAAATATACTTTTTTAGATGAGGAAAAGATTGAAGCAAGGATTGTTGTTGCCTGCCCCCCACTTTATTTAAAATATACCTCGAAAGAGCTTTAAAAAATGGAAACAAAAGAGTAGAACAACAAGGATACCAATCACTAACACTAATATATATACGCTGTACTTTGCAGGCGATCAAGTAATAGTGCCCCAAGACTATGACGGTTTAAACTATATTGCCCGAAAATGACTTGAAGAGTATGATAAAGGGGGTCTATAAAATTCAGTAAAAAGAAAATCGAATACTTGTGTATTGGAGGACAACAAAAAGATCTCATATTAAAATTATATAAAAAAGAGAAAGAAATATGGCACGTAGAAAAGCTATTACGTTATTATATTAAATAGTATTTTATGGGACCAATCCGTCAGCAAAGAAAATATATGAGACTATAGTGAAAAGTATAACTCTATCCAGCTGTGCAAGAAAAAACGAGATTATGTTGGAGAGAAGGAATAGACAAAGAGCTGAAAGAAAGAAACGGAAGAAGACCTATGGAACGATCGGACAAAGTGGCGATTGCAAGTCAGAAAACGCCGGAGAACGTTATAAACCGACATATTGTAGTAGTAGATGATTTTTAGAATTTTGGTAGAATTCGGGTCTTGAATTAAGCGCTTCCTACCTTTAAATCTAAATAAAACAAAATTTATGTGAGATACCAGGGAAATTTTTGATTCGTTTTAAAAGGCCTCTCGATGCCATTTGTATGGAATATAACATATTTCAATTGTCCCTCGCAATCACGCTGCATTTGGCCGATGAAATGGGTTGGTTAAGAAAACCCTACAAGAAAGAATCCAACGGGGTCAAATCGAAAGATCACGGTAGCCAGTTCACATCACCCAAAGTGTGAGATAACCATGCCCTTAAATCACGCGTGCCTCGTCCAATGTAGCATGCTCTGTGTAGGTAGTTCCGTCTTATTAAAATCACCACCAATAAAACCACATATCGTTGGGGTCCATATCATCCACTGCAGGCCAAAAGAAGTTAATAATAATCGATCTATAGTGCTCACTGTTGACGTTTATCTGGCTAACGTCGTTCTCAAAGAAATATGGATTGATGATGCCGCCAGTCCAAAATCTACATGAAACAGTGACTTTTTCGGGATGCATTAACAACCCTAGAACCTCATCTGGATTGGTATCATCCCAAGTTGACGATATTAGTATAGGTTTCCTATACCAATCAACTACTATTCTATTGTCTGTAGAACGAATGAGACGTGTATCTAAAAAGGGATTAGAATATTCATCATCTTCCATTCCAACAGTAAATTGAATGTAAGGATCATAACTGTTAAAGGTAATTCATCCACTCCATCTTTAGGTAATGCCAATATGATATCATCTAGATACTTTTTCATGAAAATGACTTTGAAAGATAGAGTTGGTAGTACTATATCTAATAAATCATCCATGACATATGTGGCAAGGATAGACAGCAAAAGTGAAATATGTGTTTTCAAACAAAAAAGTAACCATATCAAATAATTTGTCAGTAGTAATTTTGCAATGTTTTGTAATATCAGACCGTTTTTTGTCTATAGATCTTAGACAAAAATTTAAATATGCATTGCTAAAAAGTGATACCACATCTAAGCTAGCCAATACATAGTTTTGAGGTAGAGACATATCATTGAAAAGATTACTAACTTCAAAAGAATGTTTAATATAATATGGGTTATTAATATCATATGCTTCAGTAAGAATATCAGTTAAAATCATTGCTATAACTTCAGTAGGTGCTCCAACCAAGCAACAATAGGACGAACAGACAGTGTTGGTTTGTGAATTTTAGGAAGTGAGTAAAACTTTGGTATAATACTATTGTATATCGTGTATTTCTTCTTTGTAACTTCATCTATTAGTCCGGTGGTCACTAATGATTTAACTATACAATTAGCTTTTCGTTGTGTTAGGTCATTTTTAATTTGTGTATATGAGTTGTCATTCAGAATAAGAATGTTAGAAAGATCTGAATATTGTTGTTTTAACATAATTACTGTCACGTTTCCTTTGTCTGATCTAGTTACTATTATTTCTAAATGGTTTTTAAGAAACTTGTTTGTTTTATTAAATAACTGATGGTAATATGTTGTTTTGTTCTTGTTTTTATAAAATCATTCTTAAGGACATTGGTAGTTTGTGCAATATTCTTTATATATATATATATATATATATATATATATATATATATATATATATATATATATATATATATATATATATATATATATATATAATATTATATTATATTGTTTCTTTGGTTTCTGTCTATTATTGATGAGGTTATATAATCAATATCACTTAATAAGTTTTTTATGTTGACATCACTTTTCTGGATGGCTCTCTACTGAAGTTCGGACCAAGAGCCCAAAATTCTAAAATATCATTAGGAATAACAATGTTATGAAGGTGTTTTATCCAATTTTGGTTTGTTTTTAAGGATTTAAGGGGGTATGTTCACGCCGCAGTTAAAATGAGTGGCATTCAAATAAACTAACGTTTAACAATTCTTTGAGTAGATGGCAGCACGTGCATCATATTCTAATTTTTTAATTTTCCCGAAATTTACTTCTCTGACCAGCGACATACTCGACATAGTTGCCAGTGAGGGCAAGTACTGGGAGTTTTAATATAATACGATCGGTACAGTTCGCTCTCAATCGGCAGTCTGCGGCAGTCTTGTTCAATGTAAGTTGATATGAGCTATTAGTAGAAATTTCAGAAATTTTTAATTTCGGATTGGATCATCCCATATATTTTTTTAATTTTGAATCGTGTTTTGTTGTTATTTATTTACCTTTGAGGTTGCTGTTTTGATTTTGAGTGTTGTTTTTTTAGTTTTATAAACATTTTAAATAGTGTATACCAGTCTTGTTTCCTACTATTGAAGAAAATAGATATTAATAGTACTTTGTAGTATATGTTAATGATACAGAGCCCCTATTTATTGAAAAGATTGAGCGAGATGAAGAACTTTGGGCTCGAATGATAGAAAAACTCAATAGTTTTTTTTATTTAACTGTTTTTTACCGAAAATGGTCGATAGAAACAAAAAATGTCAGAATAAAAATCATTAAATTTCTGATATGCTTTGTTTTTTTTAACATTTCTAAGTATTGAAACTAGATGTAAACACTAAAAAGTGTATTTATTGATACGTGTGGAACGTCCCGCAGCTACTTTCCATAAACCTCATAATTTATTAACCCAGCAGCGGTCGCTAAGGGCCGATCAGTTCCTTGCTTAGGTAATTTTACATTTTTCTTGGCAACAAGGTTATTGAATTTATATTTATTTTCAGTCGGTAAACCAAAACCTTCCGTTGCTAAATCAATTTCTTCTTTATTTTGAAATTCACTCTGTAAAAAGCTCATTAGCCCACTCAATCTTGTTTCTAAAGATGTAACTTCTGCAGTTTCTCAACAACAAACAAGATGTTATAGTCGAATGGTATGTTTTGTCAAACCTGACTCAATAAGAGGATACAATATCGCCGAAAACTTGTCAGCAGGTTTTGTCTAAGGTCTCAAGTGAACGAAGTTGACTCTCAATCATATCATAAAGAGCAGAAATCTTACAAGGACTACTAGAAACTCGACTGAAAATTATCTTTAAGAGCTCTCTAATGTAAACTTCAATCTGGAGATCCTCTCTGCCAAACCTAGGTTACAAACTCTTAATAATTTATTAACTCGATTGGAGGTAATTTAAATTTGCGCTTACCTTTTACAATTCATGACTCAAAGTACCTTGCACTGTATTTATCCGTTGCCTCCATCTCACTGATTATCTCTTCTTCGGAAACTTCTTCGAATATACTTTTAAGTACCGCACTTTCCACTTCACAAAGCTCATTGTACTTTACTTGTAAGGCTTACAACTTACAAGTAAAGCTATTGTAACAAACTGTCCAAAACATTGACAATTTTCGTAAATGCACTATACGAAGTACCGTTCTGCTTTTTCTATCTGATTTCATTTTCCGAGGTTAACTTTGGCCGACCCTTACGGCAAAAACAAAATTATTTGCCAGAAAAAAAGTTTGCACTAAAATAAGCGAAAACAACTAACTTCCCGTATATAAGTCCTGTCACGTCCCGCAGTTATTTTTCACGAAAGATGCGGGGTTCGAAATAATACAAAATTAAATTTTAAACAAAAAACCTGTTTTGTATTAAATTACACAAGTGTGGTTTTATTACAGCTTGCTCTTGTGGTAAAAAATCGACTAACTATATATATGCAATTCTAATACATATTATCAACAGTTATTGATATGATACATGATACTCAATACATTCTCAGACGAAAAAGGTCGTAAAATTTAATTATCTTACACCAGCACTTAGCCGGATGTGCTGACTGGGAATTTTTTTAGTAAACATATTAATTACTTGATATTTTTTATACTACTACATACACACAAAACGTTCATTCATTTGGAAATATTTATGACAATTCTGAATTCTTTATCTGCCCAAAAATATTTATTCCAAACTGATAAAGAAATTTGGAATTGTTTGAAAAGCAGGTAAATAATAATCAAAAAAGGAATTATGGTAATTAGACCATTTATTTATAAGAACAGTATTTTTAAGAAATCTAAAATATGTTAGTCAGTTGAAAAACAGCGTCACTACAATAATAACTTTTTTCATATCAAATGTTAACAGTGGAAGTTTTTTCCTCAGAAAATTTCAGGTTTTCATCTGATTTCTAATTATGACTCAAGTTCTTGATAATTGAAAGTCAAACGAAGCCAAAATATTAACTGGGAGGGGCCGCTTTGCTAAACAAAACCACGTGATTCGTATTACCATGGTTACTGCATAACAAATAGACAATTGGCATAACCACAAAACTAGGTTTTAATGTTTTGCAGATTTTTCTTAAATTCGGCAAACACGCATTTGTCGCTATGTAATACATCACTGCTGCCTTCTACTAAATGACACGTGAACTTATTTTCCCATCTATTAAGTGATAGCCGAACTAATTTCTCACTATCAAAATGCCAACTTATAATGGTAACATCAACAAAATCCCTAGTTTGCAGCTTTTAATTGTAATTTTATCTTTAGGTACAGTTAATTTAAAAATTAGGGCAGTATGGATAACGAACATTTGCTTAAAATAAAGGTTTTTGGATAGTTAATCATTTAACGTAGTTATTTTGTACCTAAGTTCAAAAATTATTACACAATACCAATTTTTAGGCACGTTACCACGTAAGTTATGACATCGATTTATTTAAGTACAGTTATAAAAAAATTACTGCTTTCTTTGGAAATTTTAACTAGATATCATTAAAATAGAAGGTGTACAGTTTACGTACATAATCATAAGTTGAAGATTTGTTTTGAAATAGTGACGATAACTGTACCTAAAAAGTATATAAATTTTAACATTGTGACATACCACCTTAGTGCTTTACTCTTAAGATCCTCAAGTTTTCGCATTTGTTTCATTTTATAACGGTGGAATAGTTTATTATAAACCTTAATTATAGTGTTTTTTAGTGTAGTTAAGCAACTTTCTAATCTTGCTATTGTCTTATGATTATTATTTATCTCTAATCATCTAAATCATCTCTTACTTGATGAACACTGTCCCGTCTATTTCTGAGAGCAAGAAGTCTAAGATGGCGTACATCACGGCCTTGCAATATTTTAGGACGTCCAGACCCTCCACGATGCCGATAAGTCTCATCATTGGACCATCTCCTACAAACTCTTAACACCTTCAACTCTTTGTGAAATTTTCCGTAAACCAAAACCGGCCTTTTCATGCCTACAATGCGTCCTTTTTTGAAGTCGCTGAAATGACGAAATTGCCGACGACCGCGAACTCTTGACATTTTAAATTTTTTGGGCAAATCAAAAACAATCCAAAATGACTACAAATTACAAATAAACTACAGTTATATTATATACACAAATATAAACTTTCTTATTTTTTGTTTTTTTGCGAAAAAAAAAGAAAGAAAAAAACTTCAGTTAAAGAAAAAATAAAGGTAAAAACTGTAATAAATCTAGGATTGGAGCTAAAGGATGCTTAGCACTGTCACCACTGAAATATCCCCTGTGTTTAAAGGAGATTTAGCTGTCCGAGCGAATTTGAGGCATACTGGTCCACTAGTTCGAATAGGTCGTGATTTCGTCCCCGCGGATTTACAAGAGGGTAGGAAGAGAAACAGGATAGGGGCTGAAGGGGGGTACTCCGATGCAGGCCCTGTAAAGAGTCAGAGGCTATGGGCTTGCGTTAGAAGCCAGGAAGATGTACAAAGCAAAAATGTGTTCCCTTCTTGTCTCTATCTAACGGTAAAATAAAACAAGCCACTTTCAACTTACTGTATAATTAACAAATCGTAATTTTACAACTACTACACAAAGCGTACAATGAGCTATTAGTGGTTATTATTGTTTGCGAAGGGAGACGAGAAGAGATTTTACTAAGGGAATTTAAAAGGCGGACAACCTACTATTAATTGTTCCCAAAATGGTTAGTAAACATTGTTCGTTACCTTAGCGTACTTAGGCCCTAGCTAATGAATACGCGTTGTAGTCCAAACTGGAACTCTGGAATAGTCTGGATGAACGCTGGAATTCACTGTACGCTATGGCGGTACTGAGCGAGACGAAAAATTCGTATTTTCGAATCTCTACCTTCCGTCGCACACGAATATCACGATAATTGAGCTAAAGGTCCGTACACATATACGAGCCAAACGGTATGCATACGGTATGCGAACGCTATATTCGTTAATGTGTATGGCAGAAAAAACCGCTTGGGTACTGTTTCATCGTGACTCGTCGCGAACCAAATTGTTGCGGTTTATTTCACGACTTTAAAGGAAGCTCGTCTTTCAGTTTGGACGGCGCTTACTAGACGCAGCGAACATTTTTATTGTGTCATCAAATCGACATTGTGTGAATGACGTGTTCCTTCCTAGAGAGATGTGAGAAAACAGTAAACTGATTATTGTACATATTTTTATTTTTGTTAAACAAGCAAAAACAGGAACATAAATCAGTACCCAAATTATAAATAAAATGAATCATTTCGCACGTGTGTGTTCGTTGTTGGTTTGTCGCTTTCCATGGATCGAGATAAGTATGCGATCAGTACGATGTAGAATATTTTTCAAGGATCTGTACGCGTACGGTACGTATACCGTTCGACTCGCATATGTGTACCCACCTTAACGCTTGCCGCGCTGACTGCTGACTGCCGAGGTAGAGATAATGCAAGCACTCCTGACCACGGCGCAGTAGACGAAATTTGGTTTAGTCCCCACTTCCATGCGAAACGCATTGTACTATGCACTGTATAATTCCACTTACAATAGAACCTTTCTGCCTTTACGTGAATTTGACTCCGCCTTCGCGCAGCTCCATGGTCAGGAGTGTTTGAACTATCTTTACCACTGGCACCGGACGCGCCAGCATTACCCTCTGGCTCGGTTGCCAGAACGCTACTCCTCGTTTGACCAACTTCTGTTTGTTTTTATCTCTCATCAACTCGTACCTGTCCTTTGTCACGTCCGAAGTGGAGGTTTGTTTCTACGTTTTCGCTGATTATGCCATCTATTCCATGTGTTAAACTGGATCACGCCATGTAAAACTTCTTAGTCAGCTCAATTCTTATTTATCACTTGTTTAACAATTCGTACCTTGTATTCTTTTCCAACAAGATCTAAAGTGTCGTAATTTTTTAAACATTCAGGCTTGTGTTAAACTAGGCCAATTGTTATTCTTTGTTTTTAATTTGAAATGTATACGTTAAACTGTGTCGAATTTATTCTTATTAATTTGGATATTGGAATATTATTTAATTAATTTTAATTATTCTTTTCTAGGCTAACTACCCCTTATTTTGTTTCTTTTTTACTTGCTATGTTGACTTCTACATACCGGCTAACTGATTAACGATTGCATTTGGGGGTGGGGTTGTTTCCCTTGGGTATGTGGCTGATACATTACAAAACTATCACATATATATTTTTAGATAAGACTTACAAAGAAATACTTTTGATCCAAATAAATAATCGTATACAAAGTGTTGCATTTTTTTTGCCACCAGTATATGTTCATTCACATATATGTGTGCAATTTTTGATTATTAATATGGGTAGCTTTGCTCTTTCAAATCCTTTAACCTAGTGTTATTTCCTTTCTTTGGATGTTTCTCATATTCCATGTTCCCAGTTTTATTATATACTTTGTAGTACTAACTTGTTTTATGTTTTTAATTCGTAATCGTCTATTAAACCTTGTCTTTACTTTATCTTTGACTACCCGTTATTTAAACCTATTTTTTGATGGTTTTTAACTATTTGAAGTTTTTCTGTACGTTATTCCATTTCCAAATGTGTTTTTCTTATTATCTTAACCTGTTCTAGTCTATCATCTGTTCTTATATAATCTTTACTAAAATTTTATTTATATAAATATTCCGCAATTTATTTTTATTTATCATGACTTTTTTGTTTTTCACTATAGTTGTCATATAACATGTTTTGTTTATTTTTCTTCTGATTTTTATATCCACGTAAATTTTTTCATCACACTGGGCATCTTGTTTAATGTTTCTAGTTTCCTTTATCCTAACGGTTTTTAAGAAGTGCGGTCCTGATTACTTTGACTTTCTACCGATAAGGAAAAAAACCCGATTGAACACCTCGAAGGTTTTGTTTGCTCCCTTTGTAAAATTTGAATTATTTTTATTCTTTTATAATTTCTAAAAACACTTACCAAATTTTACTATATGTGGTTGGGTTGATCGTTTTAAGCACAATACTTCTGTACTAAAAAATTTTGTAGTATTAGGCTGAGAACCACCTCAAATCGAGTTTAATTACACGTGTTTGTACTTTTACTGTAGAGGATCGAATCATCATACCGGATAAAGTTTGAATAATATCGACCTCCATATTTATTAAGTTTCTGAAAATTGTTTATTGGAATTATTTATTGCGTTTATTAATCAATTAGCCCGGCTTTGTCTGTATCTAAATTCATTTAAAAATACAGATCTATTTCGAATCAAAGACAAATTGACAACTTTTACAATTTCCGTATATGTACAAGTTTGAGAATCTTTAAAATTACGATTTTAACGTTATTTTATAGAACTTAAACTGTACAATTTTTATTTATTTTTTGATGAATATTGAAGACGTCGGCAAAATTACAAATATTAAATTCAGTAATTGCCGCGCCTCCGGTAAAATTTTAACTATGAACATGAAAGTGATTCCGCTACTACTACGGAAGTTCGACATTAATCTAGTCTTCGATAGATGGGGCTCGGTGTGAAAGAATTGCTCTCGATATTTACATCGGTCATCTAACGCACGACGCTTTTCAAAGTTTCGAGAAAAAACAACAATTAGTTAGGTTTTAATAGTTAATAGTCTTAAGCAACTTTCGTTTTTTTATAGAAAAAATCGATTCTAAAGTACCATTCACTTGAAAGCAAAATCACAAATCAAAGCCAAACTAGATGCTGATTATGGGGAGTCTGCATCGTCATTACCAAGAGTTCAATTTAGGAAAGCTGAATTTATTCATGGTCGTTACAAGTGTGCACATCGTCGATTGAAAATTTGTGAGATAGCAGATTCACTATACCAGCCTTTATCTCGATATCTTTTTTATTTTCCTATTTCGCTTTGTCCTTTTATTATTTCTGTATTTTGGCTTCATCCTCAATGAAATACTGCTATACTCTTTATTTGTTATTATTCTTCAAAGTTTTTAATCCTTTGTGGTGTCGATTTTCACTATTGTCCGAGCTGGAAATAAACGAAGAAAAAACAACGTATATCAAGATAAACAACATATAAGGAATCATTTATAATATCTAATCCAAATAAGGATCTTAACACAATGCTTTAATTAAAATCGGGAGCGGAAGATTTTTAGAAGAATACGAGTATATGGGGTTTAAGAATAGTACTGTAAGGCAAAGAAAAACAAACAATAAATTAACACACACACGTACATGCGATTTATTTTAAGGCTGCCAGCAAGCGTCTTCTTTTAAAAAAAATCTTGTTGTGTTAGGCCTATGCTTGCCATTGCTTCGATGATGTACCTTTTACTCCGTGGTATTTAAAAGTTTATCTTCCTTTTATTACGTGTGCCCCCATGTGAAGATCATTTCCTTCGTTTCCTACTACTAGATATTCAATTTTTAAATTGTTTATGTGAGAATAACCTGATCGTCCCCATAGTAAAAAGCCTCTGATCTCCAATGGGAATATCCATACTATAGCAATTTTTTCGCCAAGTGGTAAAAGCTTCATAGAGGTAATTTTGAACAAAGTAGGAGCTATGAGCAGCCTTGCTTTAGACTTTAGACCCTTGTTGGTACTAATTGTGCTGCTTAATTTTCTTCCGACTTTACCTCTCCGTTGTACCTCTGTACAACTTCTTTACAGCATTTATATTTTTGGAGCTTACGCCTTGATTGCCATGGCGGTCCACAGTTTAGAAAGCTTTAAGCTATTATAAGCCTTAGTCAAGTCAACAAATACCCATTGAGTCTGGAGATCATATACTAATCTTTTCTCTACTACTCGTTTCAAACAATTAAATAACGCAATTATGTGGACAGCCAAAAATAACAGTACTTGCGAAGGTTCAAGGATGGAAGCTGTTCTGACATGTAGCTAGAATGAGAGAAGGGATAATATCTAGAGAGTTCGTTGAAACTGAAGCTGGTACAAAAACAAAAAGGGGATGCCCTGGAAGAAAATAAATCGAGTGATACAAAAAGTTCTGAAATTTCTAAAAGTCAAAGATTGAATCTAGCACAAGATAGGAAAAATATGAAGAAAATTATTGAAGCCATTGGCCTGTATGATGAGTGATTTTTTAAAACAAAACTGAAATAAAATTTTTGCATTTCTTAGACCGTGCAGTTGTGAAAATGCAGCCATTAGTTTATATCTTTCCAATTTGTTAACACCAAAAAATTACACATTACTTTCAACAGTCATTTAGTCTTGTAATGGTCTTTATATAAAATTTGTGATCGATTAGTTGTACAATTGTGCAAAACCGACACTGTAATGAAACTCTCGGCGTTATTGGTTCATCATAATTGACCTCAATTTTTTGTTCACCATGGTATATGGATATTATCTAAAAGTACATGTAAACACACTTAATATAATTTCATCCTACTATAACTAGACCAATCGTATTACGATCAAAGTTTCGCCTACATTCATTCTCGATTTATCAGAATGTATTGCAATAATTTTCCCTATCACTCATCGAACTCCACGATGTTTAATTGAATTTTAGCCACTTTGAAACAGCTGTAGCACTAAAAGCAGTTTGCTTATGACAAAGACCTTTTCCTGTAGGTGTAATATGCTGTTAAAAGCATCCTAATATTCTGAGAGAAGAAAAAAATGTATGATACAGTGTTTATTTAAAATTTATAAATAAAATCATACAGCTTTTCTAGTAGGAACAACAGCATCATTATTCAAAATAAGTAAATCATTGTATATTGGTAAATAATTATAAAATAAGGAGTATCTAAAATATTTTTTCGTCAGAAAAATAAAACACATTGTTGATATGGATTTATATTTACTTGTCTTACTAATTTTTTTTATTAGCAAAAATAGCATGAGCCAAATTGGCTATTAGCGAAACAATAGTAGCGAACAATAATTTGTATTGCATTTATATATTTAGATAACGTTTAGAATGTTAATTGAACTTAAGAAACTTTTTAGGTTTGACATATTGCACTGTAGACCTAAAATATCACTTAGTTTGTTGGGTATATTGTACAACATGCGCTTTGTCGTTAATGTTGGGCATTTCTCTAATATATGTTTGATTGTTATCTTTTCTTCACAGTTGTCACATCTTGGTTCTTGTTTGTTGAAAAACACATGGCTACATGTTTACTAATTTTGCCAATAAATAAATGAATAGAGAATTCTATACGCGTATAGTCATGGACAAAATCAACGCACCAACAAAACTTTTAGCCAAGCCCCAAGAAAGAGGAACCAGAGGAAGGTCCCATAAAATATAGACGGATGGTATAGGGGTGGTTCTAAAAACTATGACGATCGGACAGTAAAGAAAAAAAGGAATGATAGAGCAGAATGTTGTTAGAAGAAACAAATTTTTTTATCAATGTTTATTTTAGCAATTTTTTTTAAATTATTTACGAAATACGAAGTGTGGCAATTAAATATCTGGTCTAGTGCTACAAAATGCTTTATTAATCACCAATTACATTACAAAGTTTATCCCATTCAATGTACGGCTGCGGTCACTGAATAGTTAACACAGAGCCGGCGATAACGGCCTGCAAGGGATGCACTGAATGCAGACGCCTCTGTTAGGAAGCGCCAAAATGAGCTTTTTTTCTGCTAGTGTTATACAAAATAGTAAAATAGAAAAATTAATTATTTAAATGTCGTTTCAATTTCAGTCATAATACGCTAATCTGTGTTTGTTATTTTTGCATGTCACACGTAGAGCACAAAATTTTTACCGTTTTGTAATATAATTTGTTGGTAAATATATTATGTTTAAAAAAGAAACAACTTTGCAATTATTTAAGTTAAGATGTTAAGAAGTTATGTTAAGATGAGGTGTTAGTAAATTATTTGAGAGAAACTGCTTTTGCCACAGCTCGAAAAGTGAATTAATAAATTGTGCAGCTGCAAGGAAACCTTTTTTCACTAAGGATCACAAGAGGAGACGAGTTGCGTTTTGTAATGAATTCATAAACCGCGAAGACAATTTTTGGTCTAACGTGCATTTTCCGATGAAAAAGTGCTTCAATTATATAGCAATGGTTGAATAAGAGTTTATAGGCCGAGAAATCAGGTTTGATGAACGGTATATTAATAATTTAAGAAATAGTGGAGGATTCTCCGTCAACGTATGGAGATGGATAAGTGCTGAAGGCCCTGGAGTTTATTCTCATATAGAAGAAAAAATAACAGGATTGTATTACAAACATATTTTTGAGAACATAATATTGACATCATAATGTTCTTCAGTGGCCTTCCCGGAGTGCGGATCTTAACCCCATCGAAAATGTGTGGGCAGAGTTGACAAAGAAAGAAACCTTAGGTCATGGAAAAGAATTGAACTAGGGGAAATAATGAGCAGGCATGGGGGGAGCTTTTTGAATATAACATGAGGAGATTGGTGCTATACGAGCCCCTTACCATATCAGTTGGCCCAACGCTAGATTCACAAGAAAATTAAATTTTAGAGAACAAAAATAAAAGCGCAGCGTAAATT
This sequence comes from Diabrotica undecimpunctata, assembly GCF_040954645.1. Taxonomy (NCBI): domain Eukaryota; kingdom Metazoa; phylum Arthropoda; class Insecta; order Coleoptera; family Chrysomelidae; genus Diabrotica; species Diabrotica undecimpunctata. Next base: position 104,006,194 of record NC_092805.1, read on the forward strand.
TTAGTAGTATTAATGCATCGAACAACATTTTTGAATTTCCTAATTATAGAAAATATTTTATAACGTAATGAAAACTATTTTGGGTCCGTCACTGGTAATTAACGTCACTTTGACGTAAAATGTGCGTTTAAAATATAAATAGATAAAAAGATTAAAAGTAGGTTTTTATCCGACATAAAGATAAAAATTTAAAAATTCGGCTACTGGATATGTAAGAGTGTAAACTATTCAATGGCCGCAACCGTACTTTCCTTGCGGATGTCCACAACGCTGTATATGATTTTTCCATTGTTGAACGTAGTGCTCAGAAGTTCGGTTTTGTCAGCTTCTTGAGAACTTCTATCGCTCACGCTTTCACTACTTTCACCCTGTCAAATATTGTCCCCTTAGGCTCCGAGTTTACCTTAGCAAATAATAAGAGAAAGTCACAGAGGGTCAGGTCGAGCGCTGGTAGTGGTAAAATTATCGATACCTTTTACTATGGAGTAAGGAGTTTTAGCGCACAAATTTTTCGCATATTTATTAATGATTCATGCAAAATCTGACCTTTCTTTATTAATTCCTGAGATTTCATCAAGAATTGGACACTCAGATCACGAGCTTTTAATCTACCAATTTTCTGGATGTTTTCTGTTCTTGATGTTGAGCATCGTCCAGGGCGCAGAACGTCTTTGTTCGTTTCAGGTCCCTCCTTAAACCTCACATTACTAGTAGGTACTAAGGATTTTCACAGTGTCACTGTATTCATTATCTCAACCTTTCTCTTGTCGCTATCTTTATCTTGCGTGTTTCTTGTTTCCAATGCTCCATCTTCTTCGTATGATTTTCGGTTTTTACTCGTTTTCGCTCTCCTATCAGACTCCATTATGTAATTTTGTGTATCCAGCATTATCCATATTCATTGCTTGTCAAGAAAAACTAGTGCCGTCAAAGAAATTCCACCGGGACAGGAACAAATCCTCTTCCAAATGCAACACTTGAAGTCATTTGGCCAAGGTATCTCTTTCGACGTTCCCTTCAAGCAGAATACAACCAAGTATGATACTCAGGCAAAATCTGTATATTCCATTATGCTGTAGTCCAATACCGATGTTGAGTAAATCAAACTCTACGGATAAGACGATTACCCTTGTTATCTAGGGATGTCAACCACATCGTCTGGCTCTAGGTCCACTTTCATGTAATCTTGAATGATGAATATTTGGGCCACTTATTATTGAGTGCGATTACAATGTAGCAAAAAGGTTACTACGGCGGCAAAATTATCGGCCTTTGTATTAGCATAAAACAGAACTAGGTACAAGATAGTAACAGTTATACGTAAAGCCGCTTATTAGAACTAAAATTTTTATAAAATTCTTACTTTGGTTGCAAAGTATTTTTATAAAAACAGTGTTTAATATGTTTTAAACAATTTAAAGACATTTCAGACAAAACATATAGGGATAATCAAAATATACACATCAAAAGACAGTAGTTTATTTAAGAAAGTAAAATTCATGTATTTGGTCACTTTGCCATGATTGGATAGAATATACAGTTTATGTCTGATCTTTGTTTCTTTTCTTTGTTTCAAGTTCCATCACGGACATCTGTTAAATCTATTGAGGCTAATTTTTGGAAAGCAACCGCGCAAGTCTTTTATTGACAACTGAACTTTAGGTTTATTATATTATAAATTAAGTAAAACTGAATAATCATAGTCCTCTATCAAAATAGGTTACTCCTCCAGACACACTACCAGTCTAATCAAGGAGACAAAAAAATATTTGCATCATTATCGTTTCATAGCTATATTAAAAACTTGGCTTCGAGAAGAAATATACATGTTCGTAACACTCTCCGTATTTATTAATTTCTCCCCATCTAACCAAATCTATCGTCATTCCGCCTACATTAAAAAAATGAATTAAATGATAGATCGACTCCGCTGTCTTCCTTTGGTGACTTTCTATCAAACTTTAAATTGATTCTCGAACACAAACTCGATATAGGGATCTATATTTAGAGGGAGTTAGTATTTGACCAATCAAGCGGTATATTTAAGTGATTATTTCCTTTTGAGATAAATATAACCGCCCAGAGATCTCGAAATTCGTATCAGCCGATGCAAATAAAAATAATTAAAATCTCTTTAGAAAAAGAAATAAATGGGTGAATCGTTGTTCACATCCAGGAAAATCGCTTCTCCGTAAAGAGTAGTTATTTTTAACTGTTAATAAAGTATAAACAATTTTATTTCATCTTAAACAAACTAGGTACATACATATAAATATACAGTACTAGCCAAAAGTCCTCTCCTCCCGCGTATCCTTTGAACGGTTATACTTATAATAGTGACATTTGGAGGGAGGAAATAAACGGACGTGGGCTTCTCAACTAGTCATAGCAGGTGACGTAATAGTCTTAGCTGACGTTACAGAGCCACTGTGACCGATAATTTTAAACCTTATCGTGGGGCCTTGGACTTTATTCCAAATGATACCTCGTTTGAAAGGTATTTAAAATACCTGTTCAGTCATACTAATTTTGTTTGGGTTTAAGCTGATTTTGATGAATAAATTAAATAAATACTAAAATTGTAGTTTCGCATTTAATTAATAAAGAATTAAGAGTTAGTTCTTATATTAAGTGTTCAAAATGTGCTCCATCTATTTCCTAACAGTAATACATCCTATTTCTATACTCTTGTCGTACTTGTTCAAATGTGTCCGGGGAAATTGTCCCACATTCTTTAACAATCACCATAATAGTGTGCAGGAGCATCATCTTGTTGACACGTTATTTCCAAGTTGCCGAATTCACCTTAATTATTTTCCAGAATTTCAAGAATTAACGCCTCAATTGCTTTTGTAACATCTCCAGATACACTTTACCGCATTGAGCATTGAGGAAAACAGGCCCAACTATATGGTTTCCCAAAATACCTGCCCAAACATTTACTTTTTCTGTAAATTGAGTATGTTTTTTGTGTCATTTCAAGATCTCACATTGTGTGTGCTAACATTTCCATTGAGGTGAAAAAGTACTTTCGTCACTAAATCAAATTGTTTTTATGTAATCTGACTGTTGGTTAATTTGATTGGACATATTTTCACAGAATTCTAGTATTCGGTCGGGAGCATCATTGAAAGTTGGTACAAAATTTTTAATTTGTATGGATGAAATTTGTTTCTAGTTAACACTCGGTATACTGTCCTTTGACTGATTTCATAGATAGACGCAATTTGCATTGCTTTTGCAATTGCTTTTCTTTTTCTTTCATTCTAAATTGTCATCAGGTGTAGTCAAGTTAGAGCAGAAAAAAATTAACTTAGGAAAGGATTTATGCAACCAATTTGTGACAATACAACACCTTGAGATATCAGAGCAACAACTAACAAATGCGCGGAAGAAGCTACAGCTATTCGTGAAACGTTTAGAACGTTCAAAACAAAATGAAAAGGTTAGTGCGAATAAATAGTGCAAACTAAAGTAAAGAGTAAGGTCATAGCTTTCAACAGTTATGGCATGGATTTTATGACCATTATATTATTATTTTTGGAAGGAAATACATTATGAATTAATGATTTTTATGAAAATAGATTCATCCAGATTATAATCAAATCGAGAGACAATATTTTGTTCTGATGATAGATGCTATGAACTCAGGATTAATTTAAATCTTAGAATTGATTTCAGTAACTCCATTTCCTCATTTCACCACATATCAATGGCACCACTGCAATTTTTGATTGTGGAGTACTTACTTTCGTATTAAGCACAGGGTGTAAATTCTGCAAATTTTCCATATGCTTAAGAACTTTTGAGAAATACTTAGAATCGCCTAGACATGAGATGAATGAGTTTTAATCTAAAATTATTGTTTGTTAGATTTATTACATTTCTGACAAATAACTCCTGTATTTATGCTATAAAGGTATCTAAAGGAATATTGTCATAAGGGTATCCAAACTTTTTTAAATTAAAATTCTTTAAATTTATGTTTTACAGAAAGCAGAAAATTGTAAATATCAAGTTAGGTTATGGATAAAGTATTTATTTGTGAAAGTGACTATAATGCCAACCGAAATACGAAATATTTATTGCGGGGCCTTAATTAAGTTTTTTAGGTGGGACTATGGATAATCCATTACGATCTTTTTTGACTCTACCCAAGCACGAATTTCACCGTTTATGGGATTTTTTAGCTGGAACAAATTATCATTGTATGATTTGAACGAATTTTATTTTACGTCATCTTTCGTAAATACGTCATAATTTTCATCACAACTCCAAATTTATCTCTATCAGTGTTGACCAATCTTTCACCTTTTTCCAGCTCTCTGACTAATATCCCTCCTGTAATGGGGGTTTTTTACTTTAAAACACACAAGTGAGATATTTTCGAGTCATATCACAGCAAGCTTTGATCATTTCGACTACCCAGCTGTAAACATTTCTGTATAAAACATTGTGGAAACGATCCTATCTGTGACGTAGTTCCACCCCCCTCGTTCCATTCATTAGAGGGGTAAGACAAACGGTGTTAAAGATTGGGCTACAGGACCGGCCGTATAAGATTGGAATGTCACCACTAAATTCAGATTTGGTACACCTGAATACCTGATTAAAAATATGTTCAAACTAAACACAATTAAAAAAGTCTTTTGAAGTATGTTCACTGATTATATAAAAATTAAGGTGCACAAACCACATAATAAAATAATATGGAATTAACGGTGGGTAGGGTTTATTCCCTTTTAAGGAATACTCCCTAGGGTTTGTTAGGGAAATCGTGAAAAAAATGTAAAGGTCTGATTTTGTCACCACATCCCAAAAGGGATTAGGACTGAGGAGGAGGAGGGTTTATTTTCAACATTTGTAAACATTTTTTTTTTGAAAATTGTTTAATATAAATTTATTTATAACATTAGTACTTCATAGTACAACGTTTCAACAGTATTATCTGAAATTTTGGTACAAAAGTATTAAAAATTAAGAAATTTTTTAAGATAAAAAAAAATTACTTTGCGGTGTTCATTATAACTTATAACCAGATCCTATTGACTATAACTTATAACTAGATCCTATTAACAAAAAACCAAAAATATTTCGTTAGTTTGAGTTTTCGTAGGTCACAATGTAGAGATATTGTTCATTTTATCGTTTTTTTTTTTAATTTTAGAATTTATCTATAAAATAAGTGCGCTTTTTTTCCGAGAAAAACGCGTTAAAAAAAAGCTCTTTTTAATATTTACACAGTATCGTTTATTCTAGGCCCAGATAGCGACGTGCTTCCTGGTAAAATATCTAGAGCATCTTTTTGCTCCTACTTTCGACGAACTCTGCGTTTTCTGTTCCATCTGCAGTCATTTTATCCGCTCTAGTAATTCGATTATTACCTGTGGCAATTTTTATGTGAGTGCTCACTCACATCACTCGCTCATCTCACTCGCTCTTCTCACTCGCTTATCTCACTAATCTCACTAATCTCACTTAATCACTGAGCTCATTTTCCTTACTCCTCATTTCACTCACTCACTCACCTGAATCATTCACCTCAATCATTCACCTCAATCATTCACCTCAATCATTCACTTCACTCACTCACTCACTCACTCACCTCACTCACTCACCTCACTCACTCACTCACCTCACTCACTCACTCACATCACTCACCTCAATAACTCACTCACCTCACTCACTCACTTCACTCACTCATCTCACTCATTCACCGGACTCACTTAACTCACTCACTCCTAAATGCTTAAAACTCCATCAATTTTGCACCGATCACTCTGAAATTTTAACTGGAGACTCTTGAAGAGTCGTATTATAGAATAAAAAAGTCGTCAACTGATGTATAAGGGTTAAATAAATAAACCGCTATCCCGAATATCATATTCTGACCATTTTTTTTTCTTTGCCGTATATTTAACCAAAATATACTGTGTAAATTTGAAGAGGCAGCCAAAATCAAAACATTTTAATAATTTGTCCCCTCTAACCTTAATACTTTCCTCAACTCTCCGAGGTATGCTTTGAATAATACGGAAACCATAATTTAGACAGGAAGTTGACCCTTACTTAGAACTTATAGTATAGCCAAAAAGAGATCAAAGATATCTGAGATATTATCTGGCTATCGCTCGCACTAGCTCAGTTAACGTTACCTAGGGTGAACGTGCAAAAAGGATTGAGTTTTCTTTCACAAATTGTACTATAACAAAAAAAATTAATAAATACCAAAAAGCGAGCACACTATGGGAGACTCAAAGATAATAATGGTAAACTCATTGCAGACATCAAAGATAAACTAAGATTTTGGCAAGAATACATAATGAACCCAGATATGCTCTCCTTCAAGCCATCCTGCAAGGAAAAATATTTGGAAAACGAGGTTCAGGAAGAAGAACATCTTGGTTAAAGAACCTCAGAATCTGGTTCAATACAACATCTGTGCAGCTTTTCCGCGCTGCTGCAGATAAGATAAAGATTGTCATGATGATCGCCAACATTTTTAACGGATAGGCACAACAAGAAGAAGAAGACATAATGAAACTATTCGACGATGGTAGAATGATAAAAGAAGAACCACAGGAACAAACAGGACCGAAAATAATAATGTGCGAATTAGAACAGACAATTAGAAATGCAAAGACCGCAAAATCCCAGACCAGATACCCACTGAGCTAATTAAATGCATTGACGAAGAAACACTGCATATACTTCTAGATCTGTTCAACAAAGTATATACATACAACAGGAGTAATACCCGAAGATTGGCTGCTGTCCACGTTTGTAACACTACCAAAGTCAGTACATGCGACAGAATGCTCCCAGTACAGAACAATTTTCTTAATAAGCCACACACTTAAGATATTTCTCAAGATAATACATGGAAAACTATACAAAAAAATAGAAGAAGATATAGATGACACCCAGTTTGGACTCAGAGGAGGACTAGGAACGAGAGAGGCTCTGTTCGCTTTTAACGTTCTCGCGCAAAGACGACTAGATATAAACCAGGATCTCGATGTTTGCTTTATAGATTATCAAAAGGCTTTTGATAGAGTACGACATCAGAAACTCGTAAAACTGTTAAAAGAACAGAATGTGGATAGTCGAGATATACGGATTATTGTAAGTCTGTACTGGAATCAAAAAGCAAAGGTTAGAATCGAAAATGTCAATACAGAAACTATACAAATCAAAAGAGGTGTTAGACAGGGTTGCGTGCTGTCCCCATTGTTATTCAATCTGTACAGCGAAGCTATTTTTAAGGAAGCAATATCAGAGGAACAACAGGGTATATCAATAAACGGAAAAATCTTGAACAACATAAGATTCGCAGACGACTCCGCTGTTTTTGCAAACAGTCTAGAATCACTGCAACGCTTAGTAAATAGATTACATCAAGTCAGTATAAAATATGGACTACAAATGAACGTTAAGAAAACCAAGTGCATGATTATTTCTAAGCAACATACAGTAGGAAGGCTAGATATCGAGGGAAAACAAGTAGAAAGAGCGAATAACTACAAATATCTGGGAACCTGGGTAAATGAAAACTACGACCAAGGTAGAGAAATAAGGACACGCATTGAAATTGCAAGACAAGCATTTATAAAAATGAAAACAATATTTGTTAATCGAGACCTTCCTCTGGAGCTGAAGATAAGAGTCTTAAGATGCTACGTGTCCTCGACTTTGTTGTATCGAATGGAAAGCTGGACACTAAAAGTGGATAATATGAAGAAGTTGGAATCATTTGAGATGTGGTGCTATATAAGGATTTTGAAAATACCATGGACCCAACGAGTTACAAATGCAGAAGTGTTAAGAAGGCTACAAAAGGATTGCGAGGTCGTAAAGCACATCTAAACAAGAAATCTGGAATATTTAGGCCACATTTCTAGAGGTGCGAAATATGAGATATTAAGGCTCATAATGCAAGGTAAAATCAAGGGTAAAAGATCCATAGGAAGCTGAGTAGATCTTTTCAGAGTTGCCGCTAATAAGGTATGGATAGCTGTGATGATAGCCAACCTCCGATAGGAGAAGGAACTACAAGAAGAAGAAGCTTCTTCTTCTTTGAGTGCCTCTCCTATCGGAAATTGGATATCATTAGGGCGATTCTAATTTTATTTACTGCTGTTTTGAATAATTCGTTAGTGGTACAGCCAAACCACTCTCTTAAATGTCTCATCCAGGACATTCTTCTACGGCCTGGATTTCTGCGTCCTTGGATTTTTCCTTGTATTATATTTTGTAGGAATGTGTACTTTTGTCCTCTCATCAGGTGTCCAAAGTATTCAAGTTTTCTCTTTTTTATATTCAGTAAGAAGAAGCTATATTTCGTAAAATACTGAAAAAAAAAGAAGCTATATTTCGTAAAATACTGAAAAAAATTTTCAGTAAGGGTCAGTGTGGTTTGACCCTCGAAAGAGCTTAAACCAACATTCAAATGAAGCCATCGGTTAAAATTAAATGAACAATAGTGTTCTTACAGTTTTTCTTGTATTTTTTTGTTTCGTTTCTCTCGTTTAGTTATTAATCTTTAATGTTAAGTTATCGTAGAGATTTCATAACATCTAAAAAAAACCTATTTTGAACTGATGATGCTTTTAAAAATAAAAGCGAAACGTATTCGAATAAATCAATAAAGTAGTTGACTACTTTCATTATATATATATATATATATATATATATATATATATATATATATATATTCTTTGAACATCAACGTTTTAATTTAATTATCATCACAGTAGCTTACTCGAACCGTCTCTGCTGAGAGCAAAATTGTATACCCCTCTTACAAAACAGACGTAACATACCTATAGCTTTATTATTTATAAATTAAAGTGGAAGTCGTTCGGTCCTCTTTCCTAGCGAGTTAACTGTTGCTGACATGGAATGAATGAATGAACATCAAAACTGGATTCGCCCACATACAATAAAAACTAATTGAATGGAATAACTTCGAAAACTTGGCAACTACGCAAATGTATAATGCCTATACGAATCGATGGAGATCTCGCGCGAGAAAGATAATGGATGGGCGAGTGTGGAGAATGTGCAAATTGGTGGAATGTTTGCGAAAGCGAAAATTTCGTAGAGGAAATTGGGTGCTCGGTACATCGAGTACAAGTGGAACTAATTTGCTAATCCGAAAAATATTGTAATGTAGACTATACAAAAACGTACGAAAATACGGATTTTGAACCAATACAGAGCGAAATATGTGCTAAGTAAAACTTTAGTACGTTAAAACAAATCTAACGATGAAACTAACTGTCCATTCAACATCTTAGGATTTGTTGGAGCTCCTAAGTGTACATCAAATTCCCTAACTTGTGAGTCGTCTTCGTCTATATCTTCTTCGTCTATTATTAATTTGCTCTCGAAATTTTAATTTAATGTATTTTGTATACTTTGAAATAATTACAATCAATTAGTTTCATTTCTCCCAAATTTATTTTTTATTTTTTTTTTGGTTTTACTTACAATATTTGTAGATCCTGATCCATTCTTGTTCCACAAGAAGTTAAGAAATGCTATCCGAAGCTGAGGCGACCTTAGCTTCTACTTTTCGTGCTGATCTTCCATAATTATAGAAAACCACCGAGCATAACACTCCACCATAACAAGATCTTACGGCTGTCTTACTGACTAAATTACTGGCTAAATCAAGATCTTATAATAATATAGACCCTTACTTTAGGAGTTAAAATTGTGTTAATTTATATTCATAAATCAAGTGTATAAGGAAAATCAAAAAGGAAGAGTGGCCTTAAAACGCACCCCCTGTAACACGATGGAGTTAAAGTCAAACTGGTAGTACCATCTACCGAGAGTGTGTGCCATCAACGACTTAAATAAACATAAAGCTTTTAATAACCATTAAGCAACATTGGGGGGCATTGGGGGGGCAAGAGCATCAATGGGGTTGCAATTATAATACCACCCACATTCCAGAACTACGTAAATGGATATGATGCAGTTAATGACAGAATTATACATCTGAGACTAAAGTGCTCAACATCCATCCTCCACATCATACAAATATATGCCCCGACAGCCACGGCAGAACAAGCAACACTAGAAGACTTTTATATGGCTCTCGAAGGTGTACTTGATAAAATACCAAACAAAGACATAGTGGTGATACTAGGCGACTTTAATGCCAAACTTGGAAGAACGAATCTAGATGACCACATGAAGATGATTGTAGGGCCATATGGTCTAGGAGATAGGAATGAGCGAGGAGACCGACTATTAGAATTCTGCAACCAAAGGAAATTCTCTGTAATGAACACGCATTTCAAGCATCATCCGCGTAGACTCTATACCTGGAAATCACCTGGAGATAGAACAAGAAATCAAATAGACTTTATTCTGATCAGTTCGAGATGGAAGTCTTCAATTACCAACGCAAAAACATTTCCAGGAGCAGAATGCGGAAGCGATCACCAGCTCTTGATGGCTGATTACAGAATACGTTTCAAGAACATACGCAAAGCTTCTCCCCGTTCTTTTAGGCTAACGGACCCCGAATTAGCTATCTTTAAAGAGAGAATTGAACCAGCACTAACCAGAATAGAGAACAATCGGGCAGAACAAAGTGTGGATGAAGCCTGGACAGATATTAAAGAAACCATCGTAACAACAGTGAACCAATGTCGCCAACCATCTATAAATAATAGCATTAAACCGTGGATCAGCAGAAACACGTGGAAAGTGATTGAACAAAGAAAGCAACTTAAAGTTGGCCCCTGTGATCAACAGACATATAAAGCTCTCTCCAGAGATATTCAACAAAGATGCCGAAAAGACAAACAAGAATACATCTCTGAAATCTGTCAAGAAATAGAAAATCACGGATATCGAAATGAAACCAAAGACCTCTTCCGGAAAGTGAAAATTCTTGCGAGAGAATTTAAACCCAAGAACTATGCAATAGAGGACAAACAGGGTATTATCATAAGTGATATCGACAGAGTGTTGGAAACATGGAAAAACTATTGTTCAGATCTCTACAGGGAAGAACACGTAAATCTAGGCCACACTTCGGCCCTCGAAAACATCGCATACAACCCTGAACCTGAAATTCTGCTGTCCGAGATTGAAGAAGCTGTAACTCACCTCAAGAAGAATAAATCCCCTGGCTGCGATGATATCACGGGAGAGCTCCTTCAGAACATGGGAGACAAAGGATGTTACATAATGTGGAAACTTTGTAATAAAATTTGGAGATGCGGAAAGTGGCCCAGAGAATGGCGCACATCATTGTGCATACCAATCCATAAAAAAGGAACAACTACAAAGTGTAGTAATTATCGTACCATCTCACTGATTTCCCATCCAAGCAAAATATTACTAAGAATCATTAAACGCCGTTTGCAACAATACTTAGACAAACAAATTCCCCAAGAACAAGCAGGCTTTGTCAAAGGGAAGGGTACGAGAGAGCAAATCCTTAATATGCGGCAGCTCATAGAAAAGGCCCGCGAATTTAAAATTCCAATAATAATCTGTTTTCTAGACTACCAAAAGGCATTTGATTGTGTGAAGTGGGAAGTTCTCTGGACAGTTCTTCATGAGATGGGAGTTCCAGATCATTTGGCAATATTAATTAAAAACTTATACGAAGATAACTCAGTTAAAATAAGAATTGAAAACCAGCAATCTGATACCTTCAAAACCAGCAGAGGTGTACGACAAGGGTGCATACTATCTCCAGACCTGTTCAATTTATATGGAGAATACATAATGAGGAACGCACTCGATGGATGGAGAGGCGGCATCTCCATTGCAGGAAAAAAGATCTCAAACTTAAGATTCGTAGACGATACAACACTGATAGCAACATCTGAAGAGGAGATGTCGAGACTGATAAAGAGAGTAGAAACCGAAAGCAACAAATGTGGGCTCAAGATTAATAATCAGAAAACAAAAATCATGATTGTGGACCACGCGAATATCCTCCAAACAACAGGCGCCCTAAATCAATTCGAGAAAGTAGACGAGTTCACGTATCTAGGATCTTCCTTAAGCAATGCAGCCTCCTCCCATACGGAAATTCGCAGAAGAATAGGGATGGCCAAGAACGCGATGAGTCGACTGTCAAAAATATGGAAGGACCGCTCTTTATCCAAAAAACTCAAAATGAGACTGGTACGGACACTCATTTTTTCAATCTTCAGTTACGGTGCCGAAACATGGACAATAAAATCAGAGGATAGGAAAAGGATTGACGCATTCGAAATGTGGTGCTGGAGACGAATGCTACGCTACTCGTGGACGGAGCACAGATCCAATCAGTCGATTCTCGAAGAGCTAAACATTCAGACCAGACTCTCCTCTCAGTGTCTTGCAAATATTTTAAAGTTTTTTGGCCACATTGCGAGAAGAGACAATGACAACTTAGAAAGATTAATTGTATGCGGAAACGTAGAAGGACGTAGAGGCAGAGGACGCTCACCTATCCGATGGTCAGATCAAGTACAGAAAGCCACTGGAGAGACGTTTTCCGAGTCCATGAGAGCAGCCCAAAATCGCAAGAGATGGAGAGAATTGACAGCCCGCATTGTAGGAAATCACGATCCTCAGCAATGAGGAAACGACAAGAGAGAATAAGCAACATTAGTACCTTTTGATTACGATTTTTGGAGCTGTAGGATGCTAGATACCTTACATAGCGAATTTATTGTAGTTAGGTACGAAGTATTGTATATTTCGTGATTTGATGGTGATCAGTACCTCTCAGTTCTTTTTCATTCTCATTCTCATTCTCATTTTTCATTCTCAGCACCATAAAAAAAACCAGGAAAGGCGTAGCATTGCTCTTGAAGAAGGAATCCGGTTGAAGGTGATCAGAAATGTAATGTTCTTCCGTTGATTGGCCGGTGAAAGGTTAGAATCAAATATCGGGGACATGATATCCAACTGGCATGTGACGCACGTCACATCTATGTCGGATCATTTATACATTTGCTTTGAAGTAGAAAGAGTTTATGCAATGATCTTAAAAGGTGCTGGATGTGGAAACATGGATGCTAAGGTATTTAAAGAGGCCCAAGAGCAATTTGAAGGCAGAAGAGTTGCCAAAGGATTGGCTACAACAAGCAATCATCGCACCATTTGGGGAGAACTGCCCACTATTTAATATATGTCTCCATAATAGCAAAATCGCTAAAGGGTGGAACTAAACTAAAGTCTAGTAATACTTTTACACAAAAAAGAGAATAAATGCGACAAAGAAAGATAAACCTATATCGATGCTTAGTCAAGTGTACAAACTGTTTATGAGAGTTATTAACAATAGGTTGACTTACAAAATGGATAATTAATTATTTATTCCCGCCTGTTCTACCAACCGGTAGAACAGGCGGGCTTGCGCAAAGGATATAGTACATCAGATGATCTGCTGACAATGCGAACGTTGAGAAGGCAACTGAAAACCAACTACCCGTATTTCTTGCCTTCATAGACTATGGAAAGGCATTTGACAGTATCGAGATGTGGGCTATAGGACAAGCTATTAATAATTGTAGAATAGATTCGAGATATAGGCAACTAATACATAATATATATGAAAATTATGAAGTACAACTAGACCTAGAAGACGTTAATGGCAACGAGTTAAACCACTTCAAATTCGAGGTGATTATAGCGAGCACATTCGAGGAACTACAAACTATGATGGAGGAACTAGCAGGCACCTCTCAGGTAATATTGCCAAATATAGCCCTAGAAGACGTCAATGGCAACAAGTTAAACCACCTTAAATTCTAGGTGATTATAGCGAGCACATTCGAGGAACTACAAACTATGATGGAGGAACTAGCAGGTACCTCTCAATATGTTGGCCTAAAATAAAATGAGATAGAATAAATCCAAGAATATATCTATAGAAGCCAAATTCTGAAACTTGACAAAGAGAACCAAAATGCGAAAATCACTAGAAGAGTAAGACTGGTACGGACATGATTTGGAAAGCTCTTAAGCAGGATGGTTAAGAACCGCAAAATACCTCAATATTTGAGGAGCAAAGTGTTCAACCAGTGCATCCTTCCTACTATGACAAATGTATGTCAAACCTGGCCCCTAATCCAGGCAAAAATGAATAAACTAGCCACACCAGAAAGGGCCATATTAGGTATACGACTGTTGTAATAAAAAGACGAACGACGGGGTAAGATGAAAAACAAAAATCTTGGATATCACAACAAAAATTGCCAAACTCAAATGGAGCCTCGCAGGCCACACTGTTAGACAAAAACACCAATGTTGGAACGTTACAATACAGTACTGGAGTCCTTAAACGACCAAGAGGAAAATCATGGATGAGATGGGTAGATGACATTAAACAAATTGCCAGAACAAATTGGAAGTATGTTGCTGAACATAAATATCGATGGAACTAGTTGGAACTAGTTGACCTTCAAGACAGGCTACGTGGTACTTAAGGGCAAAGAACTCATCTAAACGGAGGGCATATAAGATTAACCTGAACACCTACAATAAAACCATAAACAAATAAGGAAAATTTTTGTTGTCAGAGAAAGGACTTTTCTGACAACATCGAAATTTCACCCGACAGTGCCAAGGTAAACAGAATTCTTAAGGGAGGTGATAACAAGGGACGGAATTTAGTAAAACTACCAAATGGAAAGTACTCAGACTCTTTCCAGGCAACTTTCGAGTCTTAAGTGTCCACTTCCTGGTTGGGTTAGGACAAGGTGGAGCAATTAAACTATCACACAGCCAGCGCTGTCTAGATGACCTTGGATGAGATCTTAGATTCTCTTAAAATTAGACGGCCTATGGAAACGTTGGAATAGGAACTTGAGGCCATTAGTGGTCCTACTATTCAAGTTTAAAGCGATTTGAAGGAGGATAAAAAGTCATGAACTGGTTTTTCATAGTTTGCATCCTCTTATGCATTATTTTTAACTAAAAAGTGGTTCACAATACTTCTTAAAAACTTTTTTTTTTGATCGTATGAAAATAAATAGGCTTTTTTCACATGTTCAGAAAATGGTCTGCTGTCACTTTACCAGAAGTTCTCTTCCCACAAATATAACAAAATTTCACTTAAAAGTTGTTAAAAGAGCCTACGGAAAAGTTGACGTCTTAGGACTTTGTGTATCGTTTCTATTGCGTATTAGAAAGATATTAGTAATATGAAAATAATGGGCTGAATTGTCATAAAAATCGTGTCGGCTAGTGTACAATTGAAAATAGATGCTTCTTCTTCTGAAACATTCTTATAAAAAATTTGGAAAAATGAAAATGCTGATATTATTTTAAATTTTTAATAACACGCCATATATATATATATATATATATATATATATATATATATATATATATATATATATATATATATATTATATATATATATATATATGTATGTATGTATGTATGTATGTATGTATGTATATATGTGTGTGTGTTATAGCAATTAATTTAAACTAACCGATTGAGATTGAAAGTAGAGATAAACGAAGAACCTGTTTGCTATACATATATTATAATATATCTAAACAAAAAAGGAATTATTTTCAATGCGTTTCTTTGTCATATTTTGAGGTTTGGCTGGTATACTAAAGGGATTTGAATAAACCGCATCAATGAAAATCTACATCGACCGACTGCAGCATCCCCGGAAAACTCAAAATGAAAATCCAAATTTTCCCTCAAAATGGGCCGATGAACTTAACACCTAGTTACCTACATTTCATCCACACGTGGACTGCATAACGGAGGGTGCGGCGAGGGGGATGATTTTGTGGTGGGGACAGATATGACGTCAATGATGCCCTGCGCCCTCATTGAAGGGGAGATTTCTCCTCAGTGATCGGGAATTTGTGGCGGAGCAGTTCGAGAAGTTTTGACTTGATAGGCAGAAGTGCTTGGCCGTAGTCTTGAAAGTGTTTCGAGTTTTTAAAGGTTGTTTAATCATTTCGCGTGGTTATATTTTTCTGCGAAGGTGGATATAGATGAAGATATGAAAATTCAAGCTCATAATTAGTAAGTTTTATAGAAAACTTTTTGTTAATTTATTAAACAGATCATTTCATTTTTTACAAGAAATACACAATTTTTACTGCTTTGAGGACAAATAGTGTTCCATTTTCTTGATTGATGTTAAAATTTCTTTAAAATAATTATTAAACAATTGAATCACAAACTACTTCTACATAAACATTTTTTTATAAATTTACTACAACTCTTGAGAATCCAAGATCAGGTACAACAGCTTGTTTTATTGTTGGTTATCTTAATTAGTAAAAAATTGACAGTCGGTTAAATTGGTGGTAATACTTATGTTCTATGATTTTAACAGATGACTAGACAGTCAGTTAATTTATAGTTAAGCCTTACCTACAGTTGTAAACAGATAAATTTCCAAAACGAAATAATACAAAACCACATCTTCCAGTTTTAAACTTTCAAATTTACGTTGTTACGATGTCTTTTAGCATTGAATTCCTTGTCTAAATATAATGTCAGTAAATCGCACAAATGGCTGCAGGGTAAAACAGTTCTAACAGTATATATATATATATATATATATATATATATACAAATTGTAATTTGCAATATATTGGCCACGCATCAAAACGTTTAAAGGACCGTATTATCTCGCACAGAAGTGATACCAGGAAATATCCAGATAGGTGTAGTTTAGCTACGCATCCCAATCAAAATGCTCATGTAATGAATTATACAGGAGTCAAGGTATTAGCAACAGAGAATAATTATTTTAAGAGATTGTTTCTTGAGATAACTTTTATCTCTGCAACAGAGAAAACCATTAATAAAAGGTCTGACATTAACCATTTAAATGCTCACATTGATTATATTTAGACAAGGAATCCAATGCTAAAAAGATATGGCAACAACTTAAATTTGAATGTTTAAAAATGAAAGATGTGGTTTTCTATTGTTTCGTACATCTGTTTACAACTGTAGGTAGAGGCTATCTATAAATGAACACAACACAAAACAGACTGACCAAGTCATATCAGTCGTGGTCAACTTCATATGTTAAAATTACAGAATATAAGTATTACCTCCAATATAACCCACTATCAACTTTTTACTAATTAAAAGAACCAACAATAACCAAAAATTACACGTTTTGCCTGATCTTGGATTCTCAAGAGTTTAGTATTAAATTAAGAAACCATTTTTTTAAAGTGTTATGTAGAAGTAGTTTCTGATTCAATTGTTAAATAATTATTTTAAAGAAATTTTAATATCAATCAAGAAAATGAAACGCTATTTGTCAATGGAATTTTAAAATATATTTATATTATATTCCCCTGTTATGGCCGTAATCTCACTTTTGTATGGTTTAATCTTTGATTATTGTTCAATATGTAACTCATCCAATAACATTTTAGCTATCACTGCTGATGGTATAAAGTATAGCGAAATATATTTGACTTGATTAATTCAGCTGCTGACCCGTTATAATTTACGTAAAATATTCTAAAAATGTTCACCATTTACGTACTGGTATAATCAAGACGATGGTAAAATTATATGTCTTCCGTGGATTTCACGTAAACTGTTTTTAGCCCTAAGTATTTATCCCCATAAACAAAGGTCGAGTGAGGTAAGGTCAGGAAATTGTGCTGGCCATTCTATCGTAAATTTTCTACCAACCAATTCATATATTTGGAAAAAAATCGTCCAAGTATTGACGCACGTCACCAGCGTAATGTGAGGCATATATGTGTCTTGAGTATAAAGCAGATAAGGGCGAAACTAGTTCGTTTTGAAGAAAGTGCTGATACCATCCTCCAGTCAATTTATCATCAAAGAATATAGGACCCCGCGTCCAAACATTAATTTTTACTGGGTGCTGAATGTGAGTTTTCCTCATCCAATGGAGTTTAACGTCAGAACAATAGCGACATTTCGGCTATTAACGAGATCACTTTGTCTTATCAGAAAAAAAAATCCATCCCCGAAACATAAGCTAGTCCAAATTCTACAAACATAACTTATAAACAATAGAGATTTAAAAATGATGATACAGTTTTACTGGAATCAGTTCATAGAAATGGTAATATATAATGAAATCCGTGCAAAAATTAAAATCAGGTCAGTGAGTAAATCTATAATAAACGAAAAAACTGTCAACAACATAATTTTTTCGAATACTGTGGTACCTGAGAAAATTCAACGGTACTTCCATCTACGTCCCATACGACGATAGAAGACGATACTTAAGGAAGAAGGTGAAGCTCAACATTTGAATATGTTTTTGTCCACAAAACCAAACAATCTATATCATAGTATATTTTATTTACCTTTAAATAATTGAAACATACTTTATAATCTTTTTTCTCTACACACTCTACAGCATATACAGGGTGTTTAAAAAATAACACCGTCTCTAGGATAGGTAAAAAACTGAAACATAATTGGTGTTTGCTTAGTAAAAATTTTTTGTAACGCCATCCGTTTTCAAGATATAGGGCGTTGAAGAAAAAAATTACACATTTTTTATGATTTTTTATTTTATTTATTTATTTACGGATATACAACATTACGTTTTTAACATTACATGACGTTACATTTTTACAAAAATATAACGTCAACCTGTACAAAGCATAAGTTGTGTTAAAAAAAAACACACTAAAGTTAAAAGTAAGTTAAATTAATTTTTATTAGGTAATCATACTCAAAACCTTAAGTGATTTCTTAAATGTTGTTGTAGGTATTCCAAATAACTCCAAACTTTTGCTGTGCTCATTTGCATTTCTTAGAATTCTTGTAATATGCTCATTTTGACCATAGTTTGTAGTATAAAAAGAAATGTTGAAAATCTCAGTATTACTAGTCCTTCTAGTATTAATATTAAAACTTTTAAACTTAGTAACTCTGGATCTTCAACGTATCCATTCATAATCTTATGAAACCTTCTATGATGTAGTGACGAAATATTAAGTATTGAACGTATACCATCATATGTATGTTATTGTCTGATAAAACCAATCTTGTAAGCACATACTCTCAAAAATTTATTTTGAACTCTCTCGATAAAACTAAATTAAAGTATAACATTTTTAAAGTTTGTACTGAAAACTGATTACAATTTCTAAGAATAAATCCCAACATATTAAAAGCTTAAGTTGAAGTTTCATTAATATGATATTTAAAAGTTAATTTAGAATCAAAGTTTATACCCAAATCAGTGATATTATTACGTGCCTCTAAAGGTACATTATTTATACAATAGCAATAACTTACCAACTCCCTTGATCTACCAAAAGTAATTTAAAACATTTGTTTATATGTAAGTATAGCATATTTACGTCACACCAACTAGCTAAGCTTTTAAGGTCCTTATGTAACAAAGAGACATCAACTAAGTTATTAGCTATTCGAAATATTTTAAGATCTTACTACTTTTAATGACTGATGATATAATATCATTAACAAATATATTAAATAAGAGAGGCCCAATATGGGACCCCTGAGGAACTCCTGAGGTCACGCTGAGATAAGCAATTTCCATATTTTACCTCCATAGCCTCGTAATTTAGCAATCCATAGCAGACAATGGTTAACTCTATCGAAGGCTTTAGAGAAGTCCGTGTAGAATTATTAATCAAAATTCCAAGTGAACTTAAACATCATACAATTTTACGCCAAGAAGGTATTATTCAAAATTTTCGGAGATTGGAAATTCTATACAAGAAGGTATTCATGATAAAACTCGGAATATTTTAATTTGCAAATTATGAAGTAATAACCGATGCTGGTATAAAGTAATGATAAAGTTATTAATTAAAAAAGACTAAGAACATAAAATAAAATTCAATTAAATTAAGTGATCAAAATGTCCCCCGTTTTCACAAATACACAAGTCTATAATCTAGAGATTTCATTAATCTTCTAAACGGTTGGGAATCAGCTAGACTTTTTCCCTAATTTACTACCAAACTGTGTAATCGAAATGTGTGAATCGGAGCTTCTACACCTCTACCAATCCATCGATTCGGAAAATTTTTATTCAACCAATTATGGCACCTTCTATCAAAGTGCGATACAGCTCATCGTGCATAAAAAATTAAGATCTTCACTCATTTAGCGTTATATCTTCTACTATCACGAATAAGCGATTGTTTAAAAAATCAAGGTACATATTATCACCATTTAAATTTAAAGGTAGAATATGATAACATATTAATTTTCTTTATTACTAATATTATTACTGTTTATTTGAACTTTGTTAGGTTAATATTTTTGGAACAAAAAAGTTCATTCGTAGTGGGAGAATTTATTTGATTATTGAAGAAGGAGGTTCCTCCTCTGGATTGGAAGAGAGTCTACCTATTCTAGTCCGCTCAAGCTCATCATTTTCCAGTTCCTGTAACTCCTCATTGGTCAGTTCTAGATTGTGTTCTTCCACATAATTATCACATACATCAGGTTCCATGGATCTCTCTAAAGAAACAAGATTCTCCACTATGCATACCCTAGATTCTACGTCATTTTCGGATAGAGCTTGTAGCCACAGATTTCTTCATGTAGAGGTAGTTTATCGTTCTATGGCAACGTTTTTGTCAAGTTTTGCCACTGTGTAGGATATACGATAATAAAGTGATTTTTCCAGAACTCTCTCGGGGTTAATCCTGTCTGTGGTAAATGGAACATTAAACAATTCTCTGAAATATTGCTATTACGCCAGCCTCGTTGCCTGATCTTCACATAAAAGGCAGCTGTTACTTCTATACTGTATGTTTTTAAGTACCTTTAGGTTTTCAGAGTTGTAGATCAACCTCAAGACTTTATTTACATTACCACAATATTCCATAATAGTTGGTCTGTCCTGGCTTCTGTCGCTGCAATGACTTCTCTTCTTGTGTGATATAGATCCTGTTTAACTTTTTTATTCCAAAGTAGATCAATTTCATCACGATTGCATACTTGTTAGGGAGTAAAATGAGCGTTTTCTATAACCTCTTGACAACCTAAGCATTTATGACAAAAACTCAACAAACGATCGTTATTTGTTCAGGCTCTGACTTTTGGTTATTTTTAAAATTAGCTCTTTGTTGTTTCTTCTCCAAGGATTCAAACTTAGAACAGTAAATAAACCTCACACCGTTTAGTTCGGTATTTAAAAAATTGAAAATACCAATATAACAATAAACGTATTGAATTTTGAAAATATAAATTTGTTATGTGTTTTTTTTTGTTGGAAAAAAGATAATTAGTTACCTGCACATTATTCTTTACACTAATGACTGTTGTAAAATGAATGCAAGTACTCAATTAAAAATAATGACCTATAGTATTTGAAAACTTTATAACGATGTCTATTGTATAATTAGTATTAAACAGTATCTTTACTCAGAAGTTATTCTACCTACATAAAAACTTAACCAAACATGCGTAATGATGGCGAAAATAAAGAAATGAGTACCATCAAAGAAAACCAATTAGAACAAAATAACGCTAAGGAAAATGTAATAACTAATATAGTTGAAGGAACTGAAGAAATATTTAACGAAGGTGAAGACAACGATGAGGATAGGTGATACAATATTTTCTTGTCTAATTTTTTGTTTAGTATTTCTTAAATTATTTTCTTTTTATTGTATAGATTGGTTTTTGGGGCTTTTTACACTGCTGAATATTATAATTTTGGTATGTAAAGTTGTATGTAATGCGCATTGAAGTTAGGTGGTAAAACTACATAATATCATATTTAGGATACGTATATAAATCAAGTAAGATTTTTTTCCATATTTATTTATATTTTCCATATATATTTTCAATAGATTATCGAATAAGAATTTATAGGCCGAAAAATCATAAGTTTGATGAACGGTATACTCATCACTTAAGAAATGTGGGGGATTCCCGGTCAACGTATGGAGATGGATAAGTTCTGAAGGCCCGGACGTTTCTTCTCATATAGAAGCAAAATGAACAGGATCGTATTACAAACACATTCTTGAGAACATAATGTTACCATCAGCGATCCAGAGATTCCCCAATAACAAATTCAATCTCCTCTCAGCTATTCTTCATCTGTTTTATGATGCAGAAACACCTGTGGCCAAGCCCCTGTTACGTTAGGAAAATACCAGAAATACTCGTTATTATAACTTCTACTACGTACTCTTTTATTTCTCTATGAGCAATTATACCAACTCTATTCGTAGTGCTATTTTTCCGTGCATACCAAAATTTGTGTCTTTCTCCTACTTCTTTCGACCTTTGTTATTTCCACTTTTTCTCTTAAATGCAAGAAATTTTATTCTATTTGGTCTACCTCCTGTCTATCACTAAGGATACACGTTAAGGCAGATTTAATACAATAATAAATTCATTTCTATCAAAATTAACGCGTGTCCATTCCAACCGAATGCCTAATTCTTACTAGGAACAAAGGCTAAAATCACGGATCCGAGATTGGATTCGACCTGCCGAAAGGAAAATTTTAGTAATCAGCTGAATATGCCGCAAGATTTTTTGGAAAGCTAATGTGCATAGTCGATAATCTAAATTTTAATTTGGCCAAAATACTAATTCAGATTTTTTTGTTTCAGTGGAAATTATTTGGTGCGCGTGCGAGCGCAGGTGATGTCGAGGGATGACAGCTCGGGTGGATGGGTTCCGTTGGGTGGCGGGGGGCTCAGCAACGTGTCGGTACGGAAAAGGCCGCGACCCACCCCGTCGGCTGGGCCCGGAGGAGGGGGGCCGTTGCCCCCCGACGCCCAACCCACCAAACCCAAACACGATTACCTCATTTACGGCAAGAGAATAAGTGATAATTCGGTAAGTGTACTTTATTTCAGTTCTATATTGATCTGTAAAACTATATACATAATATATCCTTTAAAATAACAGCTGATCTGGTAGATGAAAAGGGGGTTGAGGTTAATTGGGTATACAGCGATTGAAAGACAAGTGTACTCTGTTTAACAGTTCATTATATTTCGCCAATTTTCATTGGCATCATCAGATGAGAGCTACAATCATTTAAAACATGGTACGACTTAATAATTAGTTGTTATTTTATATCTTACTTGATTGAGGTTAACGGCAGTGTGATTTTTAATAACATCAAGTACAATGCTTTATGGATGAAATGTGGATTGCAATCAAGCATACAAGCATTGTATTTGATTTTAATAAAAATTACACTGACGTTAACCACAATCAAGTAAGATATAAAATAACAACTAATTATCAAGTCGTACCAAGTAGCTCTCATCTGATGATGCCAATGAAAATTGGCGAAATATAATGAACTGTTAAACAGAGTACACTTGGCTTTCAATTAGCTCTATACACAATTAACCTCAACCCCCCTTGAATGAATGAATCGACATCAAAATTATGAACGAATATATTTATGGAATACTTCGAAACAAATATTTCTGACCAATATTGAATACCCACAATTTGGTGGAGATATGTAAATGATCTGTTCTCTATGTGGACTCATGGATCAGAGTTGTTGGACACATTCCTAATGAACATTCACGTTAGAGAAGAGTGGATAACATTTACCAGGGTAAAGGAATATAGTAACTCATTATCTTTCCTGGATGTTTTAATCACAAAGGAGGATATATCACACCAACATAATCTAAATTACAAATCAAGCCATAGCATGGATGTTAAAAAGGGAATCATTAAAGCATTCAATTATAATGCCACAATTGTTATAACGAAAATTTTTTCTTAGATGCGAAAAATATTTTACCTATTTTAATAAAAAATGATTATAAATAAGGTATTTTAAAAAATAGGGAAGATGAAACAGAAGAACATAGAACGGGATTCTATAAAATTTACAGTACACGATAAGAGGAAAACAACGATACTATACATAAAAGTATTATTAGAACAGCTTAAAAGAATAGGAAATAAATTCAATATTACAACAACATTTAAAACATCACACATTGAGATTGATTTTACCTAAAATCAAACCTAATTACGAATAAGTCAGAACAAAGAATTGTATTTATAAAATACCTTGTGAATGCGAACATTTTTATTTGGGTGAAACATCAAGACCATTAAATGTTAGAATAAGTGAACATCGATCTTATATCAAAAATAGAGAATTTGGCAGATCTCAAATATATTAACACACATGGTAAAATGGACATAGAATTCTGTGGAATGGTTCACGTGTAGTCCTCAAAGAAACACATGGTAAAAAAAATCAAAGAAGCTGATCTTATTATGTTAAATGAAACCAATTGCATCGCAAATTCCTCGGTAGAAAGCAATAGGAGCTGGTTACTTACTCACTCGGTGGCGTTACCCTTCGTGGGTTTAGGCCGACTTGACAACGTGCCTTCATTCGTTTCTGTCTTGAGCAAGGTTAGGATCTGGTTACCAATATTAAAAGAAGAAATTATTAAAAAAATACCACTATTATTAAATCAATAACATATTGAGATTACGTTATATATGTTTTAAAGTGACATACATATAAAATTAAAGTTTGATGTTAATATTGACAGTAAACTAAATATAAGAACAAATACTTACCATTTCGAGATCGTATGAGGTTTGTTTCTGGTTTTTTCCTCATGATCTACAATGGAATCACTAACGAGAGAATTCTATTGTCATTATTGTGCGTGGTTGTCTTTTTAAAGATGAATCACATGCTATGATTTTTCTGACGGGTAATTGTGGTTAATTATCATTAAAGATAATAAATAATATTAAAATGCCACAACAAAATAGCTTCTGAAAAATATAATTTCATATTTTATATTTCATTTTATTGAGTTGTCTTAGAGTATCCTAATACTATAGGCCACCTCAAATTGTTACGTTATTGTACTTTGTTGATTAGAACGACAAATTTATTTTGGTACACCGTACTTCCTTTTATTTCGCAATATCCTGGACATAATAGTTGTTTTTTTTTATTTTGCATTCACCGCGATATTAATTATCTTTATTTCTAAACCACGAGAATTTGCCACCTTTTTATGGAAATATGAATTATGCAATTTAATATTGTTAATTTATGGCTAAACTATATTTTGTTTTTTATAACTTAAGATATGGTTTCCAATGTTTTTATTTGTTTCATCACTAATTTCATTTATTTTTTTTATTTGCAAAAAAATGAATGCTAAATTAAACTATTTATTGTAATAATCAATGACACAATGACTTACTATTTATTATAAGTCCACCATTTGGTAATAGGGAAAGTAATGGTAAACTAACGACGAACAGAACATGAAAATGGAGAAATTAATGATAAAAATGATGTGTTAAAAACCGAGAAATATCATATAGATAGGCTCGAGCAGCAGTCAACACAATTCCTGTATAAACTTCGTATGACTATATAACTGCGGATATAGTGTATTAAGGACGACAGACAGAATGGAAGTACGAATCAGTTAAAGACTGCCTTCATCGAGGGGCAAAAGAAACTCTGGGAAATAAAGAGGTATATCGAAAGAACAATCCAGAATGGTGGCCAGAAGAAATAAAATAATTGGTAGAGGGAAAAAAAGCTTATCAAACGTGGCTACTAAAGACTAATAAAATAGACGAATATATGTGTAAGATTCAACAGAAACGTTAAAAGAATGGTAGCAAAAAGAAAAAATACAAAATGTGAAGAAAACTCTGATTAGATAGAGAGATGTCTAGAAGGAACTTGCATGGAAGACCATAAAGAATCTGAAAAAAAAAGAAGAGCTGGAAACATGGAATTAATAAGTAGTATAGAATGAGAAGAACACTAGCCCTATTACAGAGAAAAGAAGTCAATTTAAAGGAGAAATAGGCGAAATTAGATTACTAGAAGGACGAGTGGAGAAAATATCGGTAGATAAGATAAAAGTGATATTAAGAGGAATGAAAAATGACAAATCTGAGGAGTCAGGAAATAATTCCATTGGTCTTCCATTATACTTGAACGTATCATAAGATCGATCTACAAAAATGGTGACAGAAATATTTGTGGGAACTAAAGAGAAATTAACAACACCAGTCAATAGGGAGATTGATTGAATATATTTACTCTTCACAGAAAAATAATAAAACGTTATGCTCAAAATCTACCTAGCCATCTCGTATTTATATATCTGGAAAAAGCATGTGATAGTGTGCCCTTGAAGAAGCTATTTAATATTTTAACAAAGACTAACCTTAGGAAAGTTTATGTTCGGGTTTTTTCGGGTTCGGTTTTTTAGATACTACATAGATTAGTTCGTTCAAATAATAAAATCATTACAAGTGATTGGTATATAAAATCAATGAGTTCAGGTAGATACATCAACTACATGTCCTACCATAAACATTCTACGAAAGTTAATTTGGTAAAACAAATGAAAAATAGGATTCTAAAAATTTCAGATAAGTTTCTTTACCAGAAAAATCTCAAAATACTTTATGATTTACTTATAAATAATTCCTATCCACTTCTCTTCTAGGGACTTTCTATATAGCACCATTGGAAACATAAGCACTCCAATAAATTTAATACCTACTATCCTACTAACATAATCACTAATATTGATACACATAACACTGTGACTACCCAAACTTCTTCAAAATATTGTGTGTTGTCTTTCATACAAAATCTAACACGTAAGCTGACAAGAATTAAAACCGAAAACTGTCATTGTTCTTTGACAGAAACTTTCGGATCTGATAACTTACAGGCTTCCATCACCTTGAGGTATTTGCTATTTAACTTATTGACCATGTGACTTCAATAGTGACAACTTCATAATGTGTTCGTCCTAATAGGTGTATTTTAATAATTGTTTGTCCATAAATGTATGTTAATTAAATAAATAATTTTAAATTGCTACATTAGATATATACACATATTGCATGGGTGGTGTATAATTTTGAAAACAGTTTTACACAGGATTTTTGTCCATTTTTTTCTATTCACTACAATGAACATCTCGAGACTTTTTTCACAACTTTTTGCTGCTACCTCACACAAGTAAGCGTTTTATATATTTTCACTATTTTGTAACACTATTGTACCAGTCGTTTCTGCCTATTTATTTGTCTCGGATCTTAGAACAAGTAGATCGTATGCACTGAATATCTTCGTTCATATTCTCAAATAAATTTTTAGGTTTTAAGGAGTGTAACAAAACGTAATCTGTAAAAAAGTCCAAATTTGTTCTAGAAGAATCAATCTCAGTCTTATTTTCTTCTTTATCTCTCTAGTTTTGTTACTTTTCAAGTTGTTTACAGAGCATGGGAGAGGAGTTGAAATGAGAACCTTTTATCGTCGAATTAGAGCATTTGACCTTTTTCGTTACTTACCGCCATGGGTATTACCTCTAATTGCAGAACATCGAAATATCTAGATTACAGAGTATAGGGAACGATTATTACGATCTTGGGAGTGGATTTCAATATTCATTAGTGACAAAACTCGGTTCTAAGGCTGGTGGCCGGGCCAGGTGTCTAAGGCAACGTGGTGAGAAAAGAATTCCACAGTATTTTGTAGAAAACCATGTTCTCCGCATTTTATGCCACCTCTCCGCGGTTATGGCGTGGAGTTTAATTACCTTATAGATCTACGTTCTTTCTAGTGTTGTGTATCAGAGATAAGATGACCGCACATCCCAATACTCCCAAATCTGATTTTTCAACAAAATAATGGTAGTTCAAATGTAGTCATATTAACAATGGACTACTTATTATTACCTTATTTTATCACAGCATTCAAGATTTCCTGATTTATCTCCAATCTTCTAAATTATGGGTAGAAGAGTCCTAAATTTAGAAATACTTGCTGATATTTCTAAGCGCATCAATGATCAATGAATGTGTAGCACTTTGTTCAAAAATGAATTGAAATTTTAATCTGTTCCTTACAATGTTTCTTTAAATAGTTACAGATAATTTAAAAAAAAAACCATATTTTACTGGGAGTTCTGTGTCCCTTACTATATTTTAAAACTATTAAAGTGGTCGCTCGTTTAGTTAGCTAATAGTGCTGAACCACCTAATCTATTATGGCCAAATACTACTGAAAACTTATGTGTCGATTTCAGATTTATTGTAAGAGTCTCTTTTGTGTTCTTCTTCTTCTTCTCATAGCACTACAACGGGGGGTTGGTCTTGGCTGAATGCACAACTTGCTTCTATCTCAAACGGTTGTCCATGATAGTTGAGTCAGTGGGTAGCCCATTGTTCTTAAATCTGACCATATCTTATCTCTCCACCGCACTTGTGGACGTCCTAAGGGCATTCTCTCCCTGTCGGGGCTTCCTTCCAGATTAACTTGGCAAGGCGGCTATTAGGGAGCTTATGGACATGGCCAGCCCATCTTACACCACGTCGCTAGCCTTTATCTCACGCTCATACATGAGCACCGGTCTAATCACTGTTTTATATATCCTGGTTTTTAATGTTCGTGGTAGGATCTTATGTGTTGTGGAGGCTATACAGACGTCTGTTTGTTGCCTGAATTCTCCCTTTTATATCTTCCTTGATATCGTTATATACGGTTTTATTGTCGCTCCGAGATATTTAAAACGCTCTTTTAAAGTTATGTGAGTGTATTGTTACATTTTGCCCAATTCTATCTCGTCTCTTTGGTCTGATATTGCACATATATTTGGTTTTCTCTTCCTTGGCCGGCTTTTTTTGCCTTTGTCTAATTTTTTTAAAGTTTTCTTTACATTGGTGACGGTGTTTACAATGTCAATGTCATCCGCATATCCTAGTGGTAATTTTGGTTTTGGTCCATTTACTGTCAGTATTTCTATTCTAATTTGTGCTCACTATTTTCATTTTCTCCAGGCTTATATTAAAGAGGAGGGGTGACAGGGCATCTCCTTGGTTCAGGCCACTGTTTATTTCAAACGATTTTGAGAGTTTTTTTACCTATCCGTACTCTGGATCTACAGCCGTTTACACATATTTTAACGAGCTGGATAAGTTTTTTTGGAACTGAAAGTTCTTCCATTGTATTCCACATCTGATCCCTTTTAATGCTATTGTATGCTTGTCGGAAATCTATGAAGAGATTAAGGATAGTTAGTTCTATTGAATTTATATCTTTTTTCAAGCCGCTGCCTTAGAGTAAAAATCTGATCTATGGTCGATCTATTTTTTTTTGTTCTATCTTTTGTTTTAACTATATAATATACGATACGTGATTATATACAATTGTAACAGTGTAATTCTTTAAAGGATAATACAAAAAGTAGTTCCATTTTGACATTTAAAATATATTTATATAGGTTTGCACATAACAAAGAAATAAATAAAGGTGGAGCACATAAAGATGACATCAATTTATAGATATAATGATTATTCTAATATATTTGTCATGTCGGCCAAACAACATGTCGCAACATATTATAACTAATACCAATTGCCAACGTTGTGATTATTTTAATCGTAACCAGCAAGTTATTTTGAAATTAAGCCAGTTTACTTTTGATCATTCCGGTGAACATGTCTAGTCCAGCCTGGACTGCTTCTTTGTAATATGGCAGCTGTTCCATATTAGTCATCCATTCAGAGATCTTGGGGTATCTGTTCGAGGCTATTGGCACCACAACATTGCAAGAGGCAACAGTGGTTACTAGACTGAAGTCAGCGATGGTGACGTTATCTCCAGCGGCGTATTTACTCGTTTCTAGTAGTGTTTCCAAGAAACTGTAACCTATAACAATAAAAAATTAATTAATTCTTCCGTTTAAATACAAAATATTGTACAGGTATAGCTTAAAAAAATATATATGAAATTGAGAACAAGACGTACCTATATTTAAATAGTACATCTGCGAATGGTACAGAACGAAGTTGAATCTGCGTTTTTATAATTTATTTTCATCTTGATAACAAAGTTGAAGACATTAACTTAAAAATAAAAGTTTAATTTCAACGTGTTTCAATTCAATAACCTTTATGCAATTTTGAAACTGTTTCAAAATTACGATTTTTCAATAAAATGTATATATTTGCTATGCTAATGACGATGTCAATAGTACTTCCCATATATTTTAATACATATTTCATCTATATTTTA
Organism: Diabrotica undecimpunctata; assembly: GCF_040954645.1. Taxonomy (NCBI): domain Eukaryota; kingdom Metazoa; phylum Arthropoda; class Insecta; order Coleoptera; family Chrysomelidae; genus Diabrotica; species Diabrotica undecimpunctata. Next base: position 104,036,228 of record NC_092805.1, read on the forward strand.
ATAAAGCATTGTGGGTTAAAAAGTGTTAAATAATCGTGTAGAACATTCTTAATAGCTCTCTAATAATATCCTTGTCTAATACTCCTCGTTGAGTATTGGATGCTTCTCCGTGTTTCTAGACCGGTAATGAGAGACAGATTTGGCAAATTTTATTTAATAGTGCTTAAGCCCATGTCTAGAAGAACTTTTCATGACCACACTGTTGAAACTTCGTGTATTTGTTATTTGGGTGGAGTCGGACAAATTTTGATCTTAGCGAAGCATGGCAATGGAGCGTTTCTCAAGCTATCAAAAAGTCATGGATTTTATACGAGAAAAAAATTTATAACCACACTGGTAATTTTTTTTCAATCTACAGTTTTTAGCATATAAAAAGCTGAACAAAATTTGTCGGACGAAAAGTTTGGGTCGTTTGACGCTTTGGACAAGCGATAAATCCGAAAGTTATGCAAAAAAATTTACTATCTCACGGCTGATTTTTACAGAATCCATCATAATTTTTATTTAAAATAATGCGGTAACCTTTTTGTCCATATTTTGAAAATATGCGTTTTGAAAATATGAACTGAGCAGATAAAAAGAAGTTTACGAACATGAAAAAAGGTTATGAACAACGTCAGAGAGAAGGGGATGGATGACACTGTGCACAATGTCCAGAAAAACAAAAAACTCGTTTTGGGAAACTCTAATACAAAAAAAATATTTGATATGCGTGTACAGAGTGTTCCAAGATGTTTTTAACAGCCTACAATTCAGGAAGTAATGAATATTTTTTTTGAAAATTGGGAAATGTCAGTTGGACCTACAATACTATCAATTGATTTATATATATACATACATATATATATATATATATATATATATATATATATATATATATATATATATATATATATATATATATATATATATATATATATATATATATATATATATAAGATCTGTGACGCCATTACAATGGAAAAAATTAAATAGATCACGGAGGTGAAGTTTAGGTCAAACGAAAAGCTTTTTATCGCAAATTCAACGGTGCACCACAATAAGGGCATTAATGTTAATAAATACGCTAAATTTTTTCTCTTGTGTTCACTCACTAATACGTGCATTGTAATTTTAAAACAGAATTTTGAAATATAGTGAGTTCATACAGTAGTAATAATGCCTTTTCTAGTCACACCTAATGAATACATAAATATGTTGTTGATTTATGGTGAATGTAGAAAAAAAAATGGTCGAAATGCTCAAGCTTTATACACGGAACGCTTTCCCGAAAGAAGAACACTGTCTTATGTAAACTCCCGAAAGAAGTACCCCGTCGGATGGTCCAAAATTATTAAAATTTGTAAGTACGGTCAAAGCGTAAACTTGTACTTTGCGCATGTATGAATCATAGCCGTTTAGATAATCTACTATCTCTACATACTGACTCTTTCTTTAGCAAGACTATCAGCAATCTCTTTATCAGCAATTCCTTTATGTCCTTACGGGTTCCGAGTTCTTACGGAGTCAGAAGTTATTGACATTACATCTTTAGTACAGCTCAGTTATCAGAAGCCATAAATATATTTATGGTAGAATTGAGGCATTTTTCAGGTAGGTACTCTTGAGCTCACAAATATGTGACACTCCATGTGGTAACTCAGCTTGGAATATTGTAGGTTTATCAATAGTCTGATATCAGTACGAATATTCCTACTCCTTCATGCTTTACTGTACTTGTAAAATTTCAATTATCAGTGAATGACCTGATCCAATTTTTTTATTAACTCATAGATCAAAATACACATGCCGAAAAAGTTCACTCTAGATAGATGCGGTGATAAAACAAAATATATTTAAAAGATTTTAAATAAATTTTGTAGTGAATTTATTAGTTAAAAAAAATAATTTTATTTAACCATATGTCTATAATATTGGTATAAATAAAATAACTAATATAAGGGAAACAATAAAAATTTCGTTATATACACTGGTGTACGATTTTTTTTTTAATCAACCATACGTTATTTTATTATTAATAATTTGAATATCCCGTTTATTTAATGTCGCTTTAGATCAAAGAATTGACTCATCATATTTTATCAATCAATTTGTTTCGGTTTTTTTTATAGACAGATTGCAGTTGTTTATTTATCATCTAAATTAAATGTAACATTCTTTAAACATAGATTAAGTTTTAGAAATAGAAATCAAAACAGATATGATAAGGTGTTGAATAAGCAATAGAGTTAATAATAAACATAATTATCACTAATTATGTAAAGTGACATGTTCTCATAATCACAAAATACGCATTTATAATATTTTTGTATATTTTAGATTAAATAAGTAGTTTACCAACTATAATAAAACACTAACAATTGAACCATTTCAAACCAAAACAAATAATATGATAAGTATTGAATAAACAATAGACTTAATAATAAAAATAATAACTATCACTAATTATGTAAAGTGATATGTTCTCATAATCAAAGACACACAATATGCATTGATTATATTGTTTATACTTTTTAGATTAAATAGTTTACAAATTGTAAAACCTTAATTAAACTATTTCAGTACAACATTAAGAGGTTTTCTAATTGAGGAATCCAGAGCAAATTCTAAAAACCGTTTTATATCATAGATCCACAGTAAATGGAAAAAAATGCAAGACCAAAGACAACGCACATTCAGATATCATCTTTGTAAAAAAAGAGGACAGCTCAGTCGGGTAACAGCTAAAGGGGTCTGTAAATACCTGGAATATGTCTGTTTAGAACGTGACACGAATGTAGCCCCAAAACGGATAATAAACTTAGATATTTTGGACCTACAAATAGATGTAGTATATATGAAAGATCTTTTAATTCGCAGTGTGGAAATGTCTAGAAGGCCAAATAACCACTTTGTAATCTAAAATCTACTATAAATCCAAACGCTTAACTTAAAGCTCCAAATAAATGTCGTATACAAGTTTAAACTACGAGAAAAAGTCAATACATGAAATTTTAGCAATACATGTTAGGGTCTTGGAAAGGTTTCTTGTGTTGGTCAGTATGTAGGAGTTTTTAGAAGACGCGGTTGTTGCAGCTACTGATTGTTTGGCTGGTCTAGATTGAGATGGATTGCTTTCCCTTCCAACTACTTTACAAATCTTGCAATTTCATTTCGTCTGAATTTAACAGGTCTGTCAGAAGTAAACGACGTATGCTTTGTTAATACGTCAACAGGTGGCGTTGGGAGCAAATATAATAATTTATTGATTTTTTTTTAAATATAAAAAATAAATAATAAAATTATTTTATTCAATTGTAAAAATTTGATTTACATTTTCAAAGTAAAGAAAACGTAGTATGAAGCTGCGCGCCAGTCTAAACTATTTTCGGTTCCAACATAGTTTACTAACGGATTGCTTAAAGAAAACAACGTTTTTGTCCTTGAAAATAAACAATTTTCCTTGATATATTAAATATTGCAAATGGACAATTTTAATTTGATATGCATTTTATTGAAACAAAAGAAATTTTAAGAATTCCAGTATTGAGTATTCTTTCCTATGGCAGTGATAACAGGTTGCAAATGACGAGGCATGCTTTGGATCACATTCTGCGGAAGATTGTTCCATTCCTGCACCAATACGTCGCGAAGCCCTTTTGAATTTATTTGGACCGGCACATGACTCCGTAAAAGTCCTCTCATCTTATCCTAAAGATGACCTATGGGAATGATATCTGAACTGACAGTAGAACAAACAAATCTTGTGATTTGAACCTCGTTAAGATACTCAATAACTATCCGAGCAAAGTGGGGCCGTGCACTGCCATGCATAAATGTTGAACTGTCACTGTCATCTCCAAGAATAACCATAATAAACGGTAAAATATAGTCATCTAGAATCTGTGTCAGATACCTGCCCGCAGTCAATGTCCCATTCTCGATAAAGACTTACTCTGTGCGAGCGTGAAACTATACGCCTCCCCATGATATAACTGATCCTCTACCAAATGGAAGTCCCTCAGCAACACATGCTTGAGCAAATCTCTCGCCTGGACGTCACCACGCTCTTACGCGTTTGTGTGAGCTCGTAAAACAAACCCGTATTTCTCGCAAACGCGCAAATCTCGATTCATCGGAAAACAATTTACGACTTCAATCCTATATTGTCCAAGCCAAGTGTTCTCGTGCAAAATTCAATCTGGTAAATAAAGTGTTCACGAGAAAGCAGCGGTCCAGTTACCCTAGTTCGACAAGATAAACCAGCAGCATGAGGTCGCCTCCTAACTGTTTATTACTTACACTTACGTTTACATTTCTCACTTTTTGCAGATGATTTCAAAGAAAAACTGCAGTGACCGTTCGGTTTCTCAAAGCACTAGAAACGACAAAGCGGTCATCTCTAGCTGTTGTAATTCTGCCTCAATCTGAACTAGGTCTTCGAGTAAGCAGCCCGTCCCCATACTCGAGAGACTTACGCCAACGTTTCTCGCAGTTTCGCGCTGACCGTGGCTATCTTCTAACGCCGTCACAACAGAAATTATGCTCATTACAGTACACTGACAGTAACAGTATTGCACAAACAATTTACAATTGACGTTAAAACCACAGAAAGAAAAACTATGCTGATAATGGTTTTTAGGAATTAGAGTAAAGGGCCCTTTTTATCTCAAACGCTTATCGAACCAGCAACAACAACAATTTTTTTAAGCAGTCCAATAGTAAAATATGTTACAACCGAAAATAGTTAATAAAGAATAATAATTTCGGAGTGACCCTAATACTTTATTCAATTTTAAAAATATTTAAATATTAAAAATACAGAATGAAGTCGCGCTAGTCGATTTTACCCTCTATTGTACCATCTTTTTTCTGTAATGATGTCTTTGTATTTTGTATAACAATTTAAAAAAAATTATTCTACAATTATAAAAATTTATAGTTTTATTATCTTTATTTGCAAACATTATCATTTCTCTAAATGGAGAGCTCCGATAAGATACATTGTATAAACGAAAAATTTAATATAACGATTCAACTTTTTCTTTTTTCCGAGATTTAATAAGATATAATCAATATTTTTGCACAGTTTAAAATTTTTCCTAATAGAGTATACGGAGTTTGTTTATTTCTTTTTTCGATTTTTTTCATTTCCAGTTTTGTTAACTTTCTACTTATTTTTTCATTTCTTCTTTTATTTTCCATTTTCTCGAAGAAAAAAAATCATATTTCAGCTGATTCATATTATTTTTTGCTGTCCAAGGATTTCTTAAAACAAAAAGTACAATAGATACGATAAAAATCCACTATTTCAGCTGCCGTATGGGTGCTAAGATTATAGCTATGTAACAGAATGACGCTCACCCCAGATTTTCTCTAGTTGAATATTTTTTTTAAATAGGTAAAAGAAATAAAATAGGACTTACTCACAATCAATTTAATTTTACTACCAAAACGACCGGTTTCGCTTTCTACACTTTGCAAAGCATCTTCAGGTCAAACGGTACAAAGTAAATTAAATGCTGAAATTATAAAAAGCCCATATTAGGGTGCTGTCTTATAAAGATATAAATATGGGCTTTTTATAATTTCAGCATTTAATTTACTTTGTACCGCTTGACCTGGAGATGCTTTGCAAAGTGTAGAAAGCGAAACCGGTCGTTTTGGTAGTAAAATTAAATTGATTGTAAGTCTTATTTTATTTCTTTTACCTATTTGAAATGGACTCACACAAGCAACACATTCATGATTTGAATATTTTTTTAATTTTCTGTTAAGAAGCATAAACTTAGGATAGCAATGTGCAGTGCCATTATGTAGATCATCAATTCTCCAGAAGGAATTACCAGTCTTTCAGAAGGAAGTTTCTCTCCTTCTGCCCTTTAGTTTACCTTGGTATTTGGCCTTATTAATATTTCATTGATCTTAACGCTTCAACATTCGTATTGTGATCCACCCATGAAATCATCAGAAGTCTATATTTCAAAGGAGTTAAATCTTCTTTGCGTCCACGATTCAACTTCATAGTATATGGCACTGTATACGTAACCATTTACTCAATCGGATAATTAGGGATGATAAATCCCCGTTGTAAAGAACGTTTTTGATTTTTATAAAGTTAGCACGTACTTTTTCAATTCTAACTTTTATTTCTATAGTGTACTCGATATTTTCTGCTATTAGTATTTCCAGTTACTTCTTTTCTTTTTCTATGTGCTGGCCTAGAATTGAAGGTCCTGAAATGTTATGTGTGGTCTATCCTATTATATGATTGTGAAACATGGACAAAAACCACAATGCTTAACAAATTAGAAGCATTCGAATTATGATGCCAACAACAGATCCTAAAAATATCATGGGTTTCGCACACTTCTAATGAAGATGTTCTTAAAATGCTGACTTCAGAACGCTTTCCCACAAACATCATAAAGAGAAGAAAAAACGGAGTACTTACGGCCATATAATTAGAGGGCTCAAAAATAGAAGTATAAGAAGAATATTCTCCACTAACTTTAATATTCCATTCAAATTATCGTCTGTGTCATCAACATATTTAATATTGTTAATTAAAAACCCATTCATCTTCATTCCTTTTATTGTTTGTTTCATCCTGTTATTTTACGCTGAATTTTTACTGCTTTCTGTACTGATACTGATTTGTCAGCTTCGTACTATGATATCATTTCAACCTTGTTTTGATCTCTTCAGGTAACGGATAGCTGAATACGAACTGAAACACCAAGCCAACAAACGTCTTCAGAACCTCAGTAGTAAGAATCGAGAGTTAGCTTCTGTCATGATGTGCTTTTTCTGACACAAATATTTTCTTCTGGGAGACAACCAATCTACTCTATTTTTCCATAGTTTGACTGGGATCTGTAGTATCAAAAAATCGCTATTTTTGGTAGACAATTTTTGTTGAAACGTGTCTTATCATGTAAACTTCATCGTTGTTGACGTAAAATCAGCAGCATATTTTACAAACATATACTGGCGCCACTTGTACTTTAACTGTACTTCTTAGAAGAGTTATAAAGGTGAATTATTTTTATCATTTTTGAATATTTAGATAAACAATATTATGTTATGTTAACATCTGATAATAGATTAAAATGTTTAAAAGGTATTTTAAGAAATTTAGTGATTTATCCTTCGGATAATTTTTTTTAACTAGCGTTTCATTGCTTTGCATACCACGTTTTTATCTTAGATTAGTATATAGCTGACGATGAAGCAAACACCTCATTAGGTGTTTTAATTGCAAAAAGTATCTAATCAAACGGCAAACCAACTAATCACACATACTACTTGTCGAGTCCCACCAGTGTTATCGAGAAAAGGAGTACCATCAATTTAAGTACAATATGTAGGGTTATCGGTCACAAGTTTGAGACTAACAGAAAGGTATTTGCTACTTCATCCTTGAAGACGTTTCGTATATGAATCCATACGCATCATCAGTTCATCTAAAATCAGTTAAATGATCATGTATCTATAGAGAAAATAGCTACAGATTTACCTTACAACAGCTGAGTTCATTTAGCGGATTTTCGATGAATTGATAATGTGTATGGATTCCTATACAAAACGTCTTCAATAAAGGATGAAGTAGCTAGTATCCCTTTTTTTTATTCTTCGACTTTTGACCGATAACTCTCCACTGTCACAGTGAACTACATATTTTATACATATACGGTATCTTCTGTTTATGTAAGAGTTTTGGTATTTCTAATAAATACCAGCAAGAAGTAAAGAACAACAAGCCATAAAAATAACGCTGGAGGGAGAATGGGGAGAACGCTGGAAAAAAGACTATACATCAATGAGTTGAATGACGAATGGATTGAATGAATTTACACAAGCAACCTATCTAATAGTAGACAATTTTAAAAAATATCAAAATTCGAAGAAACGAGAGAGATTTGCATACTTGGGGATATTATAAGTCGAAAATCAGCAAACGGGAAGATATGGCTGAAAATTGTTGCTTTGTAAAAGCTGATAAAATGCAAACATGTGTCAAGGGGGCGCAAGAGTAAAGGCCAGTTTATACACGCATGGATTTGCTGGCGCCAGTAGCCACGCCAGTAAAGATTCACACTAAATTTACAGGACAGAATATGTTGGCACGCCAGTTGAATTTTTAAGTTTGCACAGTGGAATATTCTTTTCAATTCTAATTTGTCATGGTCGTTTACACAATAGTAATATGTCAATCGAGGAAATTAAATGAGGAGTTCGTGTAGGGTGTCGTTTAATTCTAAAAAACTAAAAAGTATTGTTGAACAGATGATTAGCCGGTTGGAAAAGAGAAGAAATGATGTGCGGAGAGGCCCAATTTGAATTAGAAACTGGATTGCTACAATCTCCTGGGAATTACATTTTTTACCTCGTGAACTGCTCATTTCAAGTGGCATTTGATAAAATTGGTTAACCACAAATGTAAAAATATTATATTATAAAATATTATCTATATGTTATAGTCAAACTTCGAAACTCCGGCGCTCCTAGGCCGCCATTCCTCAGGTCTGACTTGCGGTCAAACTCCGAAATAAATTGACTAAAAAAATTTTGTCAAACCTAAGAGAGACTAATTTAGTCAGGCAAACGTCGAAACTTAATTTCATGAAATCGGGGTTTGACCAGTCGAAACTCCGTGTTAAATTAGTTTTAATAAAACGTAGGTAATGAAAATTGTGTATTTATTCTTAGGTTACAGTAAGTAATATTAGCCAAAACAGCTTTTAAAAGTTATTCAATCATCACCACCGTCGTTAGAAAAAGAATTTTCAACAGCATTATTTATATCAGCTGATATAACTTTCTACCAAAAGGACATGGCAGAATGAGGTTCGAAAATTCCTAGCTTACTTAAAAGTAATTTAATAACTTTCAACTACTCTTTCTAGATTTAATGGCATAAGGAATTTCTGTTTGGCTTAAGAGGTGACCATTTCTTTCCCCTTTTTAACAGTGTGTGATAGTGATAACATATAGAAAGATCAGAGTAGCTTGACTTGCAGCCCACTCTGCTACCTGTTATCTCTATCGATTTCATTTCTGTTATATTGAAGTCCATTTTGGATTTTATGTACCTCCTAACCAATAGTTTCCAGTCAGGAGTAAACCAGTCCTCGCCTAGGAGAATCACATATCCAAACTTTTCAAATACATATAATGTGATAATCAGTTGGTACTGATCTAATACCCGATCTACTGGCAAATAACTTGTTCTTAATCTTTTTTTCGCGGTACGACCCGTACGAGACATCTTCAAAACTAGCCATTATCGTTATTCACACAAATAAATAAAGAAAAACAATGCACGTTTGTAACACAGATGCTTGGCACTTACTGTACACATCAACTAGAAGCAAACGAGTAAACAACCATGATGAGTCACGTAACATCTATGCGCTCATAGATTGGCAAAGCGGATTTAAGACGCTTTGAAAATAAAACCAGTAGGGAGATGAGACTTTTTAAAAATAAATACAATTGTCAAATCGACTTTCAAATGATAAATAACCCGTTTGGGTGCATAAATCTTTATTTTAGGTCTGAAGAAATCTATAACGTCTTTAATAAAATACAAACATCGAAAAATTGAAATGTTGGATTTAAGACACTTTAAAAATAAGCTCGTCAATTATTATTTATATGTAATTTTGGTTTACCAAAGTATATGAATTTTATTTTAGCTGAAAGATATGAAATGGGAATACCTGGACCGGCATCGTCAACTGTGAAAGAAGATACTGCAATCGGAGAAAAAACTAAAGATGACCATACTGACAAAGCCCCTGAACCATCGTCACTAAGAGAGGAACAAAATTATTTAACAATTGAGATTACTTCTTCAGATGTGGTTTGTTGTATTTGCCAAAAAGAGTGCTCTGGCGCACATACGTGCATAATTTGTAATCAGGTTGTACATGTTGTGTACGCTGACATCACGCTTGGTGCATACCAGGAAGGCTTCGAAAGTAAAGTTATGTAACTTTATGCATGCTTTATGTAACTGTGCATGCGGTGTGCACAGACAGAAAATATAAAAATAAATAAAGAGATGGCGATTGAAGGTCTTCTTGCTCAGGCTAATGTTATGAAGCAATTAATTGAACAAAAATTTCCGCCAATTGCGATTGGAAAAACTGTAATCATACCTATTCCCAGCCTTGATAGAGCCAAAGGAGAGGCTTGAAAAGTTTTGGGTATCATAAGGATAAAATAGTTGACTATTTATACAGAGCAGGGACGACACACGGAACAATAAACACATTTTTTTCGAGGAATCAAATAAAAGAATGTAAAGAGAATTTTCTTAATTTCGCAGATGTACCCGACGTTCAGCTGCCTCTAGAGAAATCAGTGCAAAAGATTTCAAATTTGGGGGGCAAGTCTTTATAAAATGTTACTGCACTAAAAAATGGTTTTCAAAATCATGTAGATGTAAAAGGTCTAACGTATTATGCAATTCTAAATGTCATAATGCCTCACTATGTCAAGAGTAAAGACTAATTTTTTATTTTAATTACGACAATATAAAAATAATAAACATTAAAATTAAAAAATGACATTAATAACAACTAATCTTACAAACTATGACGTTTTAATACCTTATCGGAGTTTGACTGGTCAAACCCCGATCTCATGAAATTAAGTTTCGACGTTTGCCTGACCAAATTAGTCTCTCCTAGGTTTGACGAAAATTCTCTAGTCAAAGGCGGAAAATGGAATTTATTTCGGGGTTTGATTAAGACCGTAAGTCAGACCTGAGGATTGTGTAGCCAAACTAACGAGTGCCGGAGTTTCGAGGTTTGACTATAACATATATATAATAAATAATAATTATAAAAAAATATTATAATTTAAAATAACCACAAAATATAAAGGTTTATACGTGCATATTCAATTTAAAACGCCCATAATTTGCTTACTGGCGCATGAAAAGTTGGAAGATTCTAACTTTACTGGAACAATGCATGCACTTTTCGAACTGGCTCACCACTACACGCCAGAAAATCCATGCGTGTATAAGTCTACACGCCTTAATGGTGTATAATATAAGGGTGATAAGACCGATAGTTAAATAGATATGTTGAAATATAGGAAAGAAAAATATTAAGAAATATTTGGAGTAAAATATAGATGGACTATGAATGAACAGGACAAATAAGACCTACAAGTAGAAGAGCAATATTAAGATCCCATCATAATATGCGTAATAAAATCGCAAAGATTAAGATGGTTGGGATATATAAAGAATTGATATGAAAAAAATGTCAAATGGAAGGTACCAAAAAAAACCTTTAACTAACTTGATAGGAAGAAAGCAACGAAGAGGCCGGCAGAAGATGATGTGAAAAAATGAGAGCAGTAGATTTAAAGAGACGTCGTCACAAACTGAAAAGAGAAGACAATAAACAAGAACGAATGGAGGTAGACGATTAGACAGGCGATGGAAATATTAAGAAAATAATACCTACTAAGTTTCACTTGAACATGTTTCGATCCAGAGATAAAATACTACGGAAAGGAACGGATAGTATACGGATATAGCAAAGTAAATATTGTATTAGTAAGAGAGTAAGAAAAATTTGTTTGGAACTCCTAGGACCTTATTGTTAGTATAGCAACATCAAGTCATGGTCGTACATGGTCAGTAGTGCTAATTTACATAAAAACACACATTTCTTATAATTTTAATAATTTTTCTATGATTTATTTTATAATGATAATATAATCTGAACTAACTCTCTAATACCTTGTCATCGTTTTCTGTTACTTCTAGGATTTTATTTTATTAATTAACTAATAAATAAAACAAGCTTTGTATCTAATCCCTAAACCATCTAATACGGTTCTAATTATTCCCTAGTATCCATTTTTGTGTATTTTGTCCTTTTTATTGTTTTGTTTTCATGTTTAGTTTAAGTGAAGATTAATTTCAAATTAATACTTTTCGAAAAAACAGTTATAATCAATCCTCAAAGTCTGTACCTTACCCTGTATATAGCTTAAACGTAATATATGTTGTAAAAATAATTGTTTTTTTTTGCACAATTTCCGCAGAGTGCCCAGCCTAACTAACAATGTAGGCATGGGAGGAGCTAACTACAACCACGCTGGAAAACGCTCCAATTTCAGCTGCGCGTGGACTCGTGCTAGTCCCGCCTCTCATAAAGAAAAAATCGAAAATTTGAAAAATCTCACATATCTTTAAATTCTGGAGGTTGAATCATTAATTATAAGCGAATTTTCAATTTTATTCTATTTTTATTGTTAATTTTTACGAGGAAGGTTCAAATAAAAGCTCTCTTTGATCGCTTTTGCCTTGAAAACTTGTAGTCACTTAGATGACGTTTGTTACATAATGGATTTGAACAATGGATTGGGAAAGAAAAATTTATTATTATTAATATCAACACCCAATTGACCATCAATCTTCAAGATATCGAAAGTAGAATATGAACATATATTTTAAACAATAAGACCGTTCTGTTGAAATATCTTTCCTTAATTTGGGTATCTACTGTTGTTCAAGTCTAAATTTACTTCTGAAAACGAAGCATGAAAGGACAGTCTTCGAAATGTCGAATTGCTTCTACAAGCAAAAGTTTACGGCAGAACGCACCTGAAAAAAGACAAATAGGTCCTTTATTGTTAAATTGAACCTATAGAAACGTTACTAAAAGTGATAAAGTTAGGATTGCATTTTATTCCTTGTCCTCACCAAATAAAATGTCTGACAAATGCAGAAATGAAGAAAATGTTAATATTTTTTAAGAGAGGAGATCGCAGAGACCATGAAAACTACTGTGGAGTACTAGGAGGGGGAAGAGAAGAGTTAAACACTACTTTAAAACAAATAAAAATAGTCAGTAACAATGTCTGTCGAAACATGAATCTTAGCCGAGAACATTTGCGAGCAATAATTTTTTACAATTTTCGGAGATTATCCCAACAGCAATGTCTCGCTGAAATGGTTTCTGTGTTTGGAATGAAGCATCACACCAGTTAACTATTTCCCGCTGGTATTGCAAATTTCAAAGTGGTCGCTCCAGTCTCAGCGACGAATCCAGGCCAGGTCCACGCGAAACTGAAACCACACAGCAAAACATTAATGCTGTTCGTCAGCTAATTAAGAATGACCTACGTGTAACATACCGGAAGATAGAGGCATCTTTGGGTATTTCAAAGACGTCGTTCCAAAAGATTCTACATCAAAAACTGTCGAAACATGAACAATGTAGAAAAACATTGGAACAGTTCAACAAAGGGAGCTCAAAAAACGTTTATAGTATTGTTAGTGGCGATGAATCTTGAATTTATTCCTACAAAGCGGAAAATAAACGCCTCATCGTGAAACGGATGTTTCACGATTAGGAAAAACCAACAAAAGTAATCAGTTGTCGAAGTGTGTCAAAGAAAATGCTTTAGAGGATCGTAGAACGGTGACTTCTGATTGGTATATAACCGTTTGTTTACCAGAAGTTATCGCGAAACTCCGACAAAGCAACACACAAGGGCGAATCATCCTACATCAGGACAATACAAGTGCTCACACTGCCCAAAAGACAATAGAGTTTTTGGAGTTTCAAAACATCGAATTGTTAAACCATCCACCGTATAGTCCCGACCTTAGTCTTAACGACTTCTTCACGTTCCCAAAGATCAAGAATTCCATTCGTGGCTACATGCAAAACTAAAAAGACAACCCTCGTATAGAAAAAGAAAGAATAAAATGTATTTATTATACTCAATGGTAATAAAGCCACTCATTAATAGTACTGATCAAATTGTCTAATAGAATATTTGGGGGTGCTTTTAGAGTTAAAAAATTTCTTATTGTGTTAAACCCTAAACATTTTAACGCTTATGCAATCTGTTATGATATTCATTAATTTTTTTTTAAACAAGAATAAATAAATGCTTCATTCACCTTGTATTACTTGTAGGTTGCCGTGAAAGGTGCGTTTGATTGTATACCCTTGAATATTACGCTATCGATATCTGTAATCTTGTTTTAATAAAAAAAGTGAGTCATTTATATTGAGTAACGCAAATCATTTTAACCAAATTCATTAATTTCGTCGTATAACATATGATCGTCGACATACATTTATTTGCCAACGTTTACAAACAAAATAGGGCAACTTTTTTTATTATCATATTGGATTGTTTAGATAAAATCAGGTAGGGAACAACTACATGAGCCAACACGTCATTATCCAAAACCTTCGGATTAATGACAGTCACGGAGTATTGGGACAGAAATATGACGGTGCATTAAAAGGAAATCAAAAATTACGTGGAAATGGTTATTTTTGAAAGGCAATAAATAATATACAGGCAAAACAATCTCCCAGAACATATACATGAGAAATATAATGAAAATATACCAAGTTAGGTGCAGGTCCTATATCAGAGTATAAAAATAATTATTTGTCCTTAACAATTTTAAACAATATTAACAGTGCCAATGGGAAACACATCTATGAGGCTATGAAACATTTAAAAGTCTCAAAGAAATTAGTATAGTCAAAATAATTTCGATAACACTACATCATCTGAAAAGCATTAAAATCAAATTCATTTAAAAATATTATCGATCCATGCAAACAAATTAGCTATATAATGGCATTATTTAACACTAAGTTCTCCAATTCCAAATTGAGTGGATAGAACATAACAGGATATATACCACACGCCTTTACTTAGATGTACGTTCATCAACACTCTATGCTTCTCAAAGATAAGTGATACAAGGTACAGAAATACCATATTTTTATACATGTATTATATATATATATATATATATATATATATATATATATATATATTTATATATATATATATATATATATATATATATATATAATAAATGTCGGAAAAGGAGTATGATCATCAATTGGAATACAAAATGTATACACAGGATCTTGCTACTTCATCCTTTCATGAAGATGTTTCGTACCATATTATGTATATATAAAAAATGTTTTCATTAAAGGATGAAGTTACAAGATCCTTTGTTTTTTTCTCCACTTTTTGACCCACAACCCTACCACAATCCTTGTGAACTAAAGATTTCATTTAAATTGATAATCGTTCTCCTTTTTCGATATATATTTCTACGGTTGTCGCCGCCTTCCTTCTTTCAGCCAATGTCTCTAGTCCTTTCTATCCTGCCATTTCCATTGTCTTGTCCACTTCATCCCTCCATGATCTTCGGAGTCTACCTTTTTTTTTCTTTTCTATTGAAAATATTTTTCCGAAATATATATATATATATATATATAATAGCCATATAATAACAGAACAACGTTGATATAATATAATATAATATAACAATGTAATAAAAGTGATAATGCAGTATTATAAATAGCTCTAGGGCTAGGGTCATTGGGATAAGCAGATGATTATAATGACGATACAATCAAAAGTCATCATCATCATCAATTAGCCTATATTTGTCCACTGCTGAACGTAGGCCTCCCGTAAAATTTTTCACCTATTTCTATCTTGTGCTTCTTGCATCCAGTTTGTGGTGATGCGCTTGATATCATCGGTCCATCTAGTCGGTGGTCGTCCTCTGCTTCGATATGCCTCTTGCCTTGGTCGCCATTCCAGAATCTTTCTGGTCCGTCTATCATCCGTTAATCTGGAAACATGTCCGGCCCAAGCCCTTTTAGCCATGGCTATTTTTTCAACTGCATCTGTGACTCCTGTTCTTCTTCTTATTTCTAGGTTTGGTACTTTATCTCTGATGGTAATACCTAATATTGATCTTTCCATAGCGCGTTGTGTAACTCTTATTTTATCTATTGTTCTTTTTGTCAGAGTCAGTGTTTCTGCACCATATGTAAGAACCGGTAAAACGCACTGGTTAAAAACCTTTCTTTTTAAACAAACTGGGATAACAGACTTAAAAATGTTATTCAATCTACCAAAGACAGCCCATGTGAGACCTATCCTTCTTTGTATTTCAGTTGTCTGATTATCTCGGCCTAAGCGAATCTCATGCCCTAGATATTTGTAAGCTATTACTTGATCGATGCTACGGCTCTCAATCAGAATTTTACCGCTGACAAACAAGGTTGGTCATAAATTTTGTCTTTGAGGTGTTAATTTTAAGACCAATTGTTTTTGACACTTTATAGAGCGTGTGCAGCATTTTTGTAGCTTTATCAACAATCAAAAGTAACCACGACATATTCAATAAAAATTAACTATCTTAATAAATAAAATTTCAATGGTCTACGTCTGCAGCTTTATACTAGAAGTGACACAGTATTAGGAACGTTATATGAAACAGCAAAACCTGAAGTACAATAAAACTCCACGCCAAGAAAACTGGCTTGTACCATATATTTTGTATGTGGAATATTTGCGGTATTTTAAACATCACAAAGAAAAACTATTGATTCGTAAATTGTTCACTAACCTTCGATAATTTTGTCTGCCTTGTCTTTGCTAACCATTTTCACGCCTTCTCTAATGATGCCTCTGACGATATCAGACATCCTGGCAAAAAGGATGCCGGCATCGAAGAACAGTCTTTGGTGGATGGTAGCTCTCGTCTGAATGCACTTTGGATAGAGGTCGGTTTCTGGATGATACTTTTCAATCTGAAAATACATTTACCGTAAAAATAATTCTAGATATTTAATATTTAAAGGGTTCTAGATATTTAAGATTTAAAAATAATACAAGTCTAAACGCAGCAGATGAGATTCTAAAAATATTTTGTTCTTAAGTAGATTTATTGAGAATATGTTAAATTGTAAGCAGATAACTAGTCTTAGCTCGAATGATTCTTAATATATATATATATATATATATATATATATATATATATATATATATATATATATATATATATAAATAATTTACTATTTTTATTGGGAATAAGCCACAATTTTACTTTAAAATAAGATTATTTTGACATTTAGAGCAACATACTACAACCAAATTCAAGATATTGAAATGCATGCATCGAAATGTACTAAATTGGGAAACAGAAGCTGATTAATGAAAATACTCTTAAATTAATCTTTTAAGGTTTTAAAGATCACAAATCATTTTTTATATATTCAAGAATATTACCTATAGTCTTCACTGCGTTTCTCCACTCAACTTTTTCATATACTCCTGTTGTTTCCTTCCTTATCACTCTTACCATGAGAGATCACCACTGTTTCGTCTACTTAGTTTCTTCAGACGTTTCTATTCCTGTCCTCTCTTCCTTCTACACGTGGCACCATTCATTTATCCATCTGATGATGCTGGGCCTTTTTGCATGTCCGTACAATTTCAATCGTATTATTTTTTCTAGCAATGGTTTCTCTTATTTCTTTATTTCATATTCTGTATATTCTTGTTCTTAACAGCATCTTCGAAGGAAATCCATCAATGTTACTGTGTGTAATCTTGCTGCTGTGTATTTTGTATATAATTCCGTTTTCTACACCATAGGTCATAATACTTCGCACTAATGTTGTATGTATGTTATATGTTGTAATGTGTATATATATATATATATATATATATATATATATATATATATTATATGTGTGTTTTTGTTTTCATGCTCTGGTGCTTATCTCACTAGATGGGAATCAATTGTGTCATTGCTGTTCGTGTTTTGTCTATCTTTTTTTAATTTCGTTTTCTTTGAAGTTTTGTTGTCATTGTAAACTCTGTAAGCTTTTATTTAGATTTCTCCTTTATTATTATGTTGCCGTTTATACGTAAATCTTTTAACTCTTACTTCATATTGTATTCCTCACCATGTAATTCAAATAGTCAAAGTCCTGCACTATCACAACTTTATCATCTGTCAAGCTTAATGTTTATGTCGCATTTTTTCTTCCATGTTTTTTAGTGTGTTTAAACTAGTAATGAAGATGTGGAACACATCGTCTTATATTAAAACTCCCCATGATTCTCGCTACCATTTTAATGAACACTTCTATATCTTTATACAGATTTTTGTGGTGTGTACTAATTCTTTTGTATTTGCAATTTGTGAATTACTTTCCAGAGCTCTGATTTCGTACTGAGTCGTAAACCTTCCTTAAGTCCACAAACACCATATGCATATCCATTAGAACTATGATAAAACTACTAGGGAATTTAAATTCAATATCCATACAAGTAGAAAAAACCAAGTCATTATTGACGTGACCGCTTGTAAATCGGTCATCCTGCACTTACTTTGTATATATATATATATATATATATATATATATATATATATATATATATAATGTCTACTAACTAAGAGTAAATGACCTTCGGAAACACCCAACAAAATTGTAAAATTCACAAAACAATATTTGACAAATTTTGGTAATTTTTTTTATTTGCAAAGTCTAATAAAACACATGAATACACAGATTTTTGAGAGAGGTTTTTCGAAATACTGAAAAACAACCTTTTAAGTAGTTTCTAAATATTTATAAATGCCAATCCTAAAAATTATACCGATTTGTTATGAGATAGAAAAAGAATGAGATAAAAAGAGTGTTAAACGAAATAGGTGACAAAGGAGGCTAGGTGGGTACAAAGCAAAGGATGTCAAGAACTGTTTAAATTTTGTCCGTTCGATAATATAGAGCATATAAAATTATTAAGAACAGTTAAAACAATAACCTACCAGATAAATGTTAACAGCGTGACTATCCTATAAAACGAAATCTCCGTCCTGCAGTGTAGGTACTGTATGCAAAGGGTTCATTTTCAGGAAATCAGGGGTGAGTTGTTCTCCCGTTGCCAAATTAACAGGAATCAACTCAACATCCAAACCCAGAGCCTTGATCGTTAAAATAGTGGATCTGACGGTAGGACAGACCTCTGCGCAGTGTAATTTGGGAGCCATTTTCTCGATTTTGATAAAACTGTTAGGAAAATACGACTGATCAAGCTTGATGAAAGTGAATTGGTTCTAACCCCACGAAATCACTACAGCAACTTAATGTTTGTTGAAAGTTGGAGCGATCAACGGTTATATAGATAAGGTATCTGTGTATTTTGTTTATAATTTCATTTTCTGCACCATAGGTCATAATACTTTGCAATGTTATATACAGTGTGTCAATTTTAAAACTTAATGGGCTATATCTCACGAACAAAAGCTGATATCGAAAAATGCTTGAAACTGTTTCTAGAATAGTAAGGGGGAACTAAAATGACATGAAAGAGAACTCACCCCCATCAAACTCCTAGGCCCCACCCACCACAACCAAAAAAATTTAAATTGCAAACCCCTACTTTTGATACATCATTGAAAAGACTATAAAAAATGCTATCCAATGGTATAAATAATAATTATACAGGGTGAAGCAATAATTGTGAAACTTTGACTTAAATGGAAAATTTAATGAGGTTTTTGTTGATTCTGTTGATGACCCTGTATAATTATTGATGGGGGTGAATTCTCTTTCATGTCATCATGACATTGTAGTTCCCCTTTACTATCCTAGAAACTGTTTTAAGAATTTTTCAATATCAGCTTTTGTTCTTGAGATATAGCTCGTTGTAAGTTTTAAAATTGACACTCTGTTGTATATATATATATATATATATATATATATATATATATATATATATATATATATATATATATATATATATTGTATATTGTGGTTTTGATTTCATGCTCAGGTGCTTATCTCACTAGATGGGGATCAGTTGTCTAAATGCTGTTCGTGTTTTTTCTATCCTTTTTGTTGTACTTTCTTTTTCATTGAAGTTTTGTCGTCATTGTAAACCCTGTAAAATTTAGATTTCTCCTTTATTATTATTATGTTACCGTTTATACGTAAATCTTCTAACTCTTAGTCCACTATTGTTTGGTATCACGCAACGATATTCCTCACCATGAAATTCAGATGGTCACAGTCCTGCACTATCACTACTTCATTATCGCCAAGCTTGATTTTTATGTCGCATTTTTTCTTCCATGTTTTTTGTGTGTTTTTTAAACCAGTAATGGAGATGTGGGACACATCTTGTTGTATTAAAACTCCCTATGATTCTCGTTACCATTTTAATGAACGCTTCGTTATCTTTATGCCGATTTTTTTTGGCGTATATTAATTCTTTTTGTATTTGCAATTTGTGCATTGCTTTCCAGAGTTCTGATTTCGTTACTGAATCGTAAACCTTCCTTAAGTCCACAAATACCATATGCATATCCTTGTTATTTGAAAGCTCAAACCACGCAACAAAAATTAGAAAGTAAATACATTTTTGAATAACCCTTCAAGTAGAAGAAACCAAGTCATTATTGACCTGACCGGTTGTAAATTGGTCATCCTATCTTAACACAAAAGTCTTTAATATAAAACAAGACACCGCCAATATACATTAACTGCTGTGTTCCACTGACAATCAAACGGAGCACGCTTGACTTCAAGGAAGAACTCTCTGATCTCAAAATCATCCCGACCAAAAATATATCAACAGTCTTCAATTACTTAAAAGGTATAAAATTTTATTATATTATTTAATATAATAAAACTAAAATTATTGTGTATGTAAAGTAACGTAAATATTTGTTTAAATACCTTATAAAAATTGAATGTTATCATAACATGGTACTTTAAAAGACTTATTTATTAGACTAAGATAAATCTAGAAAATAATTTAATTTATATTATAGATTAGTACATGGATTATTGTGACAACATCACGATTAATATTAATATACAATTTTAAAAGTTTTAGATACTTGCTAACATACATACTTGAAACTAAAAAAAATTATTTATTGCTGTAATGAGTTGAAAGAGATTATCTTTGTTAAGCACAATGCCATAAAGATAAATATTTTTTTTTAATTTAACAATTTAAATGTTCTTCCCGTAATATCTAAAAATAGTTAATGAAATCGATTGGCATTTGACGAATTTTAAATGTTTTTACGCATTTATATATGTACATGATCTCTAGCTTTGCCCAGAAAAACTACTAGAAAAAATTATATCAACCCGCATTTACTTTATATATATATATATATATATATATATATATATATATATATATATATATATATATATATATATATATATATATATATATGTATATAATAGAAGCTACTAAATAAGAGTAAATAACCTTCGGAAACGCACAGCAAAATTCTTAAATTCACAAACAATATTTGACAAATTTTGGTAATTTTTACATTGCAGAGATTTTTTATTTGCAAATTATGAGATACAAAAATAATGAGATAAAAAGAGTGTTAAACGAAATAGACATTGACAAAGGAGGCTAGGTGGGTACAAAGCAAAGGATGCCATGAACTGTTAAATTTTGTTCGTTCGATAATATAGAGCATATAAAATTATTAAGAACAGTTAAAACAATAACCTACCAGATAAATGTTAATAGCGTGACTATCCCATACAACGAAATCTCCGTCCTGCAATGTAGGTACTGTATGCAAAGGGTTCATTTTCAGGAAATCAGGGGTGAGTTGTTCTCCCGTTGCCAAATTAACAGGAACCAACTCAACATCCAAACCCAGAGCCTTGATCGTTAAAAGAGTGGATCTGACGGCAGGACTGACCTCTGCGCAGTATAATTTGGGGGCCATTTTCTCGATTTTGTTAAAACTGTTAGGAAAATACGACTGATCAAGGTTGATGAAAGTGAATTGGTTCGAACGCCACGAAATCACTACAGCAACTGAATGTTTGTTGAAGCGATCAACCGGTTATATAGATAAGGTATCTTTTTAATTTACGGAGAATAATGGTTGTTGGTTTGTTTCGAATATTGACGGGAAGCGGAGATTGTGGGGAATGTTGGTTTGGGAAATTTCTATGGGGAAACGTTTGGTTTTGGTGAGATATGGAGCATTATACTTTACTTTTCCGCTGACTAAAATTTACTAAATCATTGCTAATAAGGTTAAAAATGATGATATATGTACACTTACATATTTTTAATTATTATTTCCAAAAAATCATTAATAATTTCTAATCAAGTTTGAAATTGTTATTTTAATATAAGCTCATGACATTTTGTGTGTGATATTTCTAATACTCAACTATTTATGATGCAAAAGTTTAATAGTTTTAAATTGTTCGAAAGATGTTTAAGAAATATTCTTCTGAAACTGATTCTTTATAGATTATTTTTTAACAAATATCTTGTTGGAAATAAACCTAAATTCCAGAATATATCACGGGGTTTGTGCAAAAACTCAAAATTTTCCTCTTTTGACATCTGTATATTTTTCTCTAAGTTCATTTGCCTTCTATAATTTTACGTTAATATTTTCCTATTTTAAAAAACCACAGCCATAAAATTGAGAATACAAAGAACAGTCATATTAGGCCAGTAAAGGAAAACAAGCTAAAAAAATCTTATACAGGTTTTTGAAGCTTTTAAAAACTATATGAGGGGTAGCTGATGACAAATCCTTGAAGATTATGCAGCTGATTTTGTTTTGTTTTCATTTTTGGTTTACATTTCTTGAAAAAATTCATTTTTTGTTAATTATTACTGATTCAATGTTAGTTATTACAGGTTCGATATTAATATTACACATGTTTTCTTCTCTAATAAACCACTGTTCAATTAATTTGTTAGTATGTTCTACAGACCTTGTCCAAGCGACATCGTTATACTTTTGAATTGCATCCTTCCACATACTAAAAACATATTCATCTCTATATCCATACCTGCCAATATATTTATTATAGTAAGTCTTCAATCTGCTCGTACTAATTCCATAGCATTCAAATCTGGTGTCCATGTTCACGTATCAATTCGGCTAGATCAATCCAAAACCGTTTTCAAAATGCTCACGGGTGGACTTAAAGCACTTCTACCGTGAGAAGAAGGTTGAGGGAATTTGGTCTAAGGGCTCGCTGTTCAGCAACAGGACCTTTGTTAACAGCAACACATCACAACTCCGACTACAATTTGCTAGAGACCACGAGCATTGGACGATAGAAGATTGGAAAAATATTTTGTTTAGTGATGTGTTCGACGAGTATGTGTTGCTTTTGGAGGAGGTTCGGTAATGTTTTGGGCAGGCATTTCATTCGAGGGCCGTACTGATCTCGTATTTATTGATAGATGAGCATTGAATGCACACCGATACATTACCGAAATTCTAGACGAGCATGTAATGCCTTTTGCTGGGTTTGTCGGCGAAAACCTTCTTTTTATGCAAGACAACGCGCGGCCACACGTAGCCAGGATGGTAGCTCAATATCTGGAAACTGTCGGTGTGCCAAAAATGAACTGGCCGGCTCAAAGTGCAGATTTGATAATAATTTCAATCTCAGTCTCAATAAAATATTATTTTGAAAGAAGTTATTTTTTGACATTTGTTATTTAAAAAATGATTGCATACTGGTTTAGAACATATTCTTAAACATTATACAAACATCTAATGACAATCTCTTTGTGGTATGATTCGTAAAAATTAAAAAATGACAAAAATTTTAGGTGGTCTGTTTTTCTTGACGCGCAGTATATTTTTCCAATTTATTTTCGACAGTACTGTGTTAAATATTGATTTATAGTATCAGTAGGAATCGGTCTGTAGGAAATAAAACTCTATTTGTTCTATGTCTCAATATTTTTTCACGATTTTGTGACTTCTTTGTTTACATATAATAATGAATTCACTTTTTTTACATATAATAATTATAATAAATTTACAGTTTTCTCCTGAAGAAGTCACAAAATCGTGACGAAATATTGAGACATAGAACAAATAGAGTTTTATTTCCTACAGACCATATATATATATATATATATATATATATATATATATATATATATATATATATATATATATATATATATATTCGGAAGAAATCTTTCAAATCGCATTATTTCTCACAAAAGTGATTGCAGAATTAAAAAACCATCTTGTGCTTTGGCAGAGCATGTAATCGATAAAAACCATATTGTGGATTTTGATAACATTAAAATTTTATGTAGTGAAAGTAATAAATTTAAAAGGACTTTTTTGGAAATGGTTTGTATTAGCAAAAGTGATAATAATTTAAACAAAAGATCAGAAATTCAAAATCTAAGCAAAATTTATAATTATATTCTTTCTTTATGATTTATATATAAAACTTGTAAAATGTCATATTTAATTCTCCATATATCTGTTACATTTTTTCAGACATCTGTCAACGGTGAATAAATCTTTTTCTTTTTTGTTACTAAACAAAAAAGAATGTTTAAACGAAATTTTACTTTTGGCAATATAATTGTCAAAAATAAAAATTTTAACTTGTCATTTATGACATTGAGGCTTATTTGTAATTGGTTGCTATTTTAACTTATTTATAAATTCAATTATTTTTGTATTAAAAAAATGTTTTCAAAATTATAAAAAATTTTCAGAGAAGCATTTATTAGATTAGGACATTTTTATATTAATTATTTTTAAGATGTATTAGCAACAATTTTTATTTACTAAACTAATTTTTTTTTGGTAAGTTAACAAAAATTGTTTTTTCTTTCTAGTTCAACCTTGTAAGATATTTTGTCTTTTTTAGCTCTTGATAATAATTGTAAACACAATTGAAAGCTCGAGATTAACAAAAATAGTTAACCAATAGCCCTTTTATTGACTCAAACCCATCCAAAACAGTTATATATATATATATATATATATATATATATATATATATATATATATATATATATATATATATATATCGATTCCTCTTGGCCAAATGTAACAATTCTGGTTTTAACTGATGTTCATCTGATGTATTTCTTCAACCAATCTATGTCTGATTTTAAAATTTAGCGGAAGGTTGTTTTTTCATGATTTCACTATGATGGGGTGCATTGCCCATGGCAATCAAAGATGGGTGTTCTAAATTAGAAAGTAATTGTGTACTTATCGATTTAGTAAATATTCTACTATTCATTTCACTGTGATAATCTGCAGTCAAGGATTTGGAACAAAATAACAAACTGGCGTCTGAAATAAAACCCTTTGCTGAACCGGCATGAACCATAATAAATCTTTTCCATCATAACCATCTGGTTTACGTACACGTCTGCTGTTATCATCCTGCCACGACATCATTTTATTTCCCCTAAAAAAATCCACGTTTCGTCTAAAAATACACCTTCTCTTAACATTACAATTAAAGCTCTTCGATGATCATCTTTTTTAAATTTAAAGCCCAAATCTTTTAATATTCTACTCAAGAATGTTTTACTTGTAGAAACAATTATTTCTTTAGCCTGTAGCTCATTGATCAACGCTTCATGGGTTACATGTTTTTCTAAAAGTTTATTTATTTTAATATATTACTATAACATGTTAAGTTCTACTCATAATTCTTAACAGAAAGTTGGTTTACTTTCTATCCTGGTACATATTATATATTGTATTTTGAATTGCCATTTTATTGTCCTAAGGTAAATCAGTAGTTTTCTTTTTTAAATGAGGTCTGCTTTTACCCAGAGAAGATAAAACAGGATTTTTGACTTTTTTTTTTTTTTCGTATAATGTATACTGTTTTTTTGTCGCCAATTTAAATGCAGCTGCTATCCTCTATTACAAAGTTAAAATATTATCAATATTTTTAATTGAAATTGAAAAAAAAAAACAAAATTAAAAAGTCCCTAATTATAAATATTTTGTTATTTAATAAAGTTGGCAAATAAATAATCCATTCCAGTATTATTTAATATTCGCGTTTTAAATTTAACTATATTATTATAATATACATACATTTATTTACTTATGTAATAATTTGTAGAATAAAATAGAAGTAGTGAGCTGGAAAAAACATAATTATGTAAATAAATCGTTTGTTTGATGCCTTAAACTTCAGTATCTAAGGATGTTGTTTACAACAAATTTTATTAGTGTATCTCTATATTATATTACCACTAAAAACACCTGTTTATATTATTAAAATAAAACTTATGACTCATGATTTGTTATACTAAACCATTGAATGAAACTTGATTGCCTATTTTAGCTGAATCATTCACACCAGAAACAGCTATTAGTTTCTTACACAATCACTGTTACAAATTATAACTTCTACACTACGTTTACTCTCGTGGCATTGAGAGTGATTTAAATTCTAATTATTTAAATATCGGTTGTTCCCGCGTTTGTCTCTTTTGTAATGCTTATTTTAATTTTAGACATCATTACTACTGTCTTATATTTTCTGGTTTTTTTGTTTATAACAGAATTCGCTGCTATAAACCGTGACCCTGAGTTTAAACACTGTTCGATATAGTCCCAATGTTGTCGCCTTGATTTGCTTTCAGTGATTTATGCAAAGCTCCAACAATTTTTCTTCCTGACGCAATCTACCTCTCAGTTTCTTGACTTCCATCTCCTTTACTTGTTGAGGTAGCTTCTAGATAAACAAACTCTTGCACCTTGGTAAAAAATACTCTTCATTGTTTTCCAATTCCAATTACTTTGTTTTCTAATCTTTAATAATCAGTCTATATTACTAGTACTTAGCCTTCTTCTCGAACAACTTTAATATCCTCAGCAATTCCCTTTTCGTTCTCGCTATTAGTATTACTTCGTAGACAAACGCAAGCTCTTGGCCTTGATTTGCTTTCAGTGATTTATGCAAAGCTCCAACAATTTTTCTTCCTGTCGCAATCTACCTCTCAGTTTCTTGACTTCCATCTCCTTTAGTTGTTGAGGTAGCTTCTAGATAAACAAAATCTTGCACCTTGGTAAAAAATACTCTTCATTGTTTTCCAATTCCAATTACTTTGTTTTCTAATCTTTAATAATCAGTCTATATTACTAGTACTTAGCCTTCTTCTCGAACAACTTTAATATCCTCAGCAATTCCCTTTTCGTTCTCGCTATTAGTATCACTTCGTAGACAAACGCAAGCTCTTGGCTTCTGTTATCGCAGATCATTCCTTGTGTTCTTAGTCCCCTTTCCCTCGTTGTTGTCTTTAACAAAAGAAAACAATATAAAAATACTGTTGACAACGGATCCCCGTCTCCACTCCTTTCTTACCTTTAAATTTTTCTGTTATGCTTCCTTCTATCCTGATTTTATTTTCGAAAATATCTGATTCAAAACATAATACATATTTCTATTGGTCTTTATTTTGTTCTTTTATTTGCAATATGTGTTATTTTTCTTTTCTGATGGAAAAAAGTTAATATGTTAATAATATGACACATTATTCATAATTTAAGAATAACACAAACGAATGACAGTGGCATAAAAATGTCAGAATTTGATGTCAATCTAGGGTTACAATAACATATTTTAAGAATAACACTCTCTTCTATCACTTTAAAGGTGCGATCAGACAGAACGTGGAGCGGCGTTCTTCATTGGCGAAGAGAAATAGAAAATTCATAAAACAAGACAAAATATAAAAACAGGAACCAACGTAACCTGGAATAGCGTTTTTACCCTCAATGTTTGTGTTTTACGATCCCTAATGTGGATAGGGCAAAACAATCTATTTATGGCCAGCGCATCCAGTCCCGTTGTTTGTCGGTAAATTAACACAGTCCTCCATCAAACCTTCTGACGTTACTTAGGAACCGGTACGGTCAGTGTCGTGGTAATTTTACTATGGAGTGCTCTAACGAAGTTGTGGTGGAATTTTTATCATTGTATAAATTGTCCAACTTACTAAAATTTTTACCGGCAACACTGGTGGACAAAACTACCTATAAACCCTGATCTCGAGGGGACACGCTTCATTGACGACAACGACAACAGAACTCGACTGACTATTTTTGCCACGTCACTCGATCTGACAACAGTCAACACATGTTTCCAACATAAAAGCTTACACAAAACATCATGGGTGTCGCCAGATGGATATACAAGGAACCAAATCGATAATTTTCTGATTGATACTAGGCATGGCTCGGAGGTCATGGATTGTCGCAGTTACAGGGGAGCAAATATGGACTCGGATCATCACCTTATTAAAGCGAAGATACGGGCAAGAATATCAGAAGTCAGCAAAGGAAAACGAACAAAGCAAATGAGGTATAACGTTAATGAACTTAGATACCCTAGTAAGGCCGATGATCTTTCGACCAACATGTACAGCTGTCTAACAGAATTCCTTCAAAATGTACTTGCCAATATGAACACTAGAACAAATTAAGATATGTAATGCAATTGACCGCTCAGGAAGTAATGGGTATGGAGCACCAGACAAGAAGAAGAAATGAACGGTATGATGGAGAATGAGAAGAGACCACCAGAATTAAAAACGAAGCATACAGAAAAACGCAAACACGTAGGGCAAGAGCAGCAACGGAGGACTATAATGATACGAGACGGCTAGGGAAACGCATACTTAGAGCGAAGAAAACAACTTTTTATGAACAATAACTACGAGATATCGAAGAAATGAATGAGATAAATGAAAGTTTTAAATTCTATAGAAAGGTTAATCACATGAGAAAAAAATACCAACCTAGAACAGTACAATAATAAAAAAACAAAAATGGCGATTTAATCACAAACAAAGAAGAAATATTAATCGAAATATTAATCCGATGGAGAGAACATTTTCACTTTATCAACTCAAAAAGTGAAGCAAAACCCGGGGAAAATAGAAAGAGAAAATGAGAAAGGGTACCACCATCACTAACCGATGTAAGTGAAGCAATAAATAAGCTAACAAACACTAAGTCACTCGGCACTGACAATATGTCAGCTGTTTAAATAAGGGCGGAGAAAACCTCTGTAGACCCTGTAGATGTCTACGTACACCGATTACGTGTGATATGCTCGAATCATCCAACTGTATAGAGATCACAACAGCGCTTATGAAATATTCTCCATACTTCTTTGTAGTCACCTAAAACCGTATGCTGAAAGGTTAATTGGAAAATACCAAACGGGTCTTATGGCTGGTAAATCAACTACAGACCAGATTTCTACGCTAAGGCAAATCCTGGAGAAAGCATGGGAGCTAAATATAGAAACGCATCAGACATTATTGGCCGAAAATAAATGGCTGTTGTGGAAGCATACAAAACACTAGAACTGGCAGCGAGGGATATGGGGCTGGTGATAAACATTAATAAAACCCAGGTATATGCGGACAATGCAGCCAATACAGAATAGAGTGCTGCAACTAGAACAAGCACAAATAGAGTGTATCAGTGATTTCGTTTATCTGGGCTCACTCGTCAACGGCCAAAACGATGTCACCATGGAAATAAAACGCCGTATAGTCCTGGCAAATAGATGCTATTATGATCCGCTCCTTCAACTTAGATCAAGAAACCTATCCAGGCAAACCTGGAAACCTGAAAACCTTAAATGAAATGAACTCTGGAAACCCCACCAGAATATCTTTGTTGCAAAACCCAGTAGGAAATAGAACTAGAATAGTATCTCAAAACAGTTGTATTAGAGGATGGAGAAACAGGACAATGCCCACAAAGGGCTGTAGAGCCATGATAATGATATCCTCTAGCATTAGAAGTACAGTACATAACGCGACCAATATCAAGACAAAGTAAGTCTTAAACAGTCAATATTCAAGTTATCACCAGTTAATTGACAAAAAGCATAAGTAATATTATACAGGTTATATCAATTTTTTATATTCAAAAAAGTTTTTTAATACTACATATTTCCAAACTGGTACTCGAAAAGGCAAAGACATGTAACATTAATAACATTCATTGTGGTTCATTCTTAAAAAATTTAAAATATATTGTCAATACAATTATATAAATGCTACTGATTACGACAAGAGGATATACACATCATATACCACATATTCAATTTCCTCTTTTTTTGTTACAGATTGTTTTGAGTTGCACGATAAAGAAGGATTTCGAGTACAATAAGGTGATGCCAACTTTTCACCACTGGAAGACCGGCGACAAAAAATACGGCTTGACGTTTCAAGCTGCTGCTGACGCACGCGCCTTTGACAAGGGAGTGAAGACTGCTATTCAGGATCTGCTGGACGGTAAGAGGATTTCTTTAATTTTTTTTTAATTTAGTCTGTCCAATTAAAATGACAACTTAACTTATAATAAAATTTTGAATATACTCTTTTTCACTGAACCCAGTCCCATCTTGTTGATAAATTTGGTGTTTGTCGACTGAATCAACTATACACTCTTTATAAACAACATTTATGTTTTGCAAAATAATTATCATCATTTAAGTGTAAGATCCACAACATACGTAGGCGGTCCGATAAGTATTCTCGATTCTCGTAGACGGCTAATGTCAAAATTTTAGCCGAATCGGACTCGTAGTTTTGTTTTGACCGCGTGTGAAAGCGGGCTTATCTTTGGAAAAATCGGTGGGTGATTTGATTCTTGTTTTTAAAAGGGAAATCGAGCAGTGAAGAGTGCTTGCATGCTGTGTACGGTGACTCTTCTCCTTCGGTGGCAACAGTCAAAAATTGAATTAACGAGTTCCAACGAGGTCGCACGTCGGTTTTTGATGAGCCACGCCCCATGCTCCGAAAATGGCTACCACTGAAGATAGCATGACAAAAGTCCACAATCTGTATTCGCAGACCGCCGACTGAAGATGCGCGAGATAGCTGAGATAATAAACATCTCATAAGACCGCATATGTCATATCCTGCATGAAATTTTGGTCATGAGAAAGCTGTCGGCGCGATGGATACCGTGTTTGCTCATTCCCGACCGTGAGACTACTTCAGAGCGGTGTTTGACGCTATTTAAGCGTAATCCGAATGATCTTTACGTAGTTTCGTAACTGTCGACGAAACATGGATCCACTGATACACATCAGAGACCAAGGAAAAGTCTAAATAGTGAACAGCATCCGGTGAACATGCTCGAAGAAGGCAAAGACTGTCCTATCGACCGGAAAAGTGATGGCCACCGTTTTTTGGGATTCAGAAGGGGTTATGTACATCGACTACTTCTGGAAAACGTATTTTTCAGACGGGTTAAAGCCGTCGAAGGCTTTATCCCGTAGGGTCATCGCTGAGTCAGGTGTATGGAGCTAGAAGGAGACTATGTTGAGAAATAAATCGCCATTTTTCCAAAATTTTCGTTTTTCTTTTGTAGACGAAGTACTTATCGGACCGCCTTAGTACATATTACAATTTTTGATTATATTATCATTGACTATATTTTCATCTGTATACAAAGAACAAAAACTCAAAATTCAAATAAAATAATAGTCATATTGATATGACTATTATTACCAATGATTCCTGGTTTTGCAAGTACATTTTTTTATGTAGTAATCCTAACCGCAGGTTAATTTTAATTTATTTTGGATTATAAGTGAATAAAAACAGGAAAAGATGGTTTTGCATCTTGATAAAAATTGTATTACAGAAACTTACTGTTAAAACGTTTAGTAATTGTCGTTATAAATATAGGATCAGTTATATTATTTTAACATTTACAATTTATTATTTTATAATTGTCCTGTCGTTAAAATTTTTTTAGGTATTTTTGTTTTTTTATTTGCCATTTTACTACAAAAAGTAATACGAATAAATTTGTAGACAATTTAATTTGCTACAGATAATGTCTAATAAAATGTTTTGTAGGGTTACTAGTTTATAAGATACAGCGCGAAAACCCTTTCGGCGACCTTTTGTGGCGACCACTCAAACTTGAACTTAAGCTTGTGTCCTAAGAAATGCACGCTAAGGCATAAAAAATGTAACATTTTAATGGACTATTAATACCTGGCTGTATTCATCATCCAGAATTACCTGCTTTGATAAACGATATTGGGGATGCTAGTTGTAAGCCAAGACTTTTTATAGTGTTTTCAGCTAGATCATGATGAATACATTTGAAATAACAATTCTTTTGGTTGGAGATATTAGCCTCCGAATGTTAAGCAAGAATATATTAATTTGAATGAATGGATGAGAATTTATCAATTTTTCGACAAATTCAGAATTAGATAAGTAAATACCGTATTATTTGATATCCTGGATGCGAAGCAAATATTCTTAGTTCCAATGATTGTACCAATTGCGTGTACGTTATCATATAACTTTAAACTATTTTCATGAAGAAACAAGGGGCCTGATCCTTTTTGGGAACGTTGGTCTAGGTGCGGATTTTACTGCAGCCGTAAAGATACGTTACTGTTGGTGGTTGAGTTTGTGTTGGTCACAATTAGGTTTGATGAAATTTTTGAATTTGAACTGCCCTCGTAGTCAAAAAACAGCTTCTTGAGTTTTGTTTGAATTAATTGGGGAGAGTCAGAAGTCGGCAACTTATCATACACCATAGTGATGAAAGTTGCCTAAATATGGGGCAACTAATGTAATGTACTTTGTTGTGATTCTGATTTTCTTGCGAGGTTATATGCACTAATGAGATGAAATATTGTTTATGTAAATTTAGCGATTAAATGCACCAGTGAAAATACGCATATAGAAACTGCACTTTATTATTTTCCGGAGCAAGTCTAAAATCGCAAAACAAGTTTAAAATCTATTTATACTCACTAATTTACGATAGCGGCAAAACGATGTTTACTCGTTAGGTATAGGTACACCTACCGAAATCTCACATTTCTGACATTTTTAATAAATAGCAAAAATAGTTGATGTTCTCGTTGGAGAGAAGGAAGACGTGATTGTGTATTGTGACGTGATCAATATATCCTGGATAATTTGGAAAATAGTTCTTTAAAACATGTTGGATTTCTTAATAATTTAATCATTTTGCTTAGTGTTCTTGATATTTTCATATCCTTGCTTGCTACATAGTATTGCTAGGCTTCAAGCTATAGTGTCACAAATAATGTAACTATGAATTAATGAAATTTGAACACCAAAGATCTTAGTCTAAATACATATAATGTTTTAATCAATTACCGTAGTATAGTAATTGATAGTTTTGAACAAAATATGTGGGACAAACACTCCAAAGGAACTGAAATATAAAAAAATCATTAAAACTAGCTATATATAGGTTCAATTAATATTTCTCATTTTGCTGTATTTGTATTTTTTTCAATGCTTCCTTTACTACTACGGGATTCCTACATGGTGAGTACAATATTTTACGTAAACGTTAACAAAAATCAGGACTAACCAGAAATTTGTACCTTTTTAGATTTTTGTACGTCTAACATTACAATGTTGTCAGAAGATTTATAAGTAACGAAATATAAGTTAGGAATACAATGTATCATTACAATAAGTATAGTTAGCCCCAGAGTATATTGCCCGTAGATAATTGAAACAAATGCCGCCTTTTGTTCGAAGAAATTAAGTCATCGCTAAAATGAGATTTTTTAACTAAATAATGCTTGATATACATTGTGCTAAATAATTTAGAATTCGTTTCTGCTAATGTTATTATTTTTCTTCTTTAATATACAAAAAAAAATTGAAAACAAGCGTACTTTCATTTTCATATTTTTTTGGACAATATGTCTGAAGCTCCCAAATTATGAAAAAGCTATTCATATGCAATGAATAATAGGTAATGACAGAGGCATTTCTTTGAAAAGCGGGAGTATAAAATTTTGGTTTGTCATATATATTTTCACTATTTATGATAACGGTTTTCCTTGTAACAAAGTGTTTACATGTGAACTGCTTAAAATTTGTTCGTTATTTTGAGCTTAACGTTTCAACTTAATTTTTTAAATTTTGTTTGGTTTTTCGAGACTGATCATATATTTTACTCGGTAAAATAAAAATACGTCGATTTTTCCCTGGACAACACTTACTCAAAATTTCTTTCTGATTCACCCCATTTTTTTCCAGGCGATATATTTTTTACTGGAGCTAACTATAACTATTCCATAATTGAATCTGCTCTCAGAACACATACAGTCCAGTCGTCAGAGATTTGACCTCTAAAAATCATACGAACAAGTTGAATTTTGCTGAGTTAATTTTAGGACCCCAAAAAAGATGTAAAAAGTTTACCACTTTTACCACCCGGC
The DNA here is from genome assembly GCF_040954645.1 of Diabrotica undecimpunctata. Lineage (NCBI taxonomy): Eukaryota > Metazoa > Arthropoda > Insecta > Coleoptera > Chrysomelidae > Diabrotica > Diabrotica undecimpunctata. The sequence goes on from NC_092805.1 coordinate 104,070,121, forward strand.
TTCCTCCTGAAACGCCCCATCGTAGAGGGGGAACGGAAAAAATCAATTTACGGAGAATCTATACGCCGTAGAAAAAATGTTTCAAATAAAAAATGTAGCTGAGATAATTTTGAACAAAAATGTTTATTAGGACTTTTTGCGTAAAATGAACCATTCTTTCATAAACAACGGATGAAGGATCCGGAGATTTTGAATGTCAGTTAAAATCAATTTTAAATAAAATTTGTATCAACTCGACGGTAAAAATTCGATATCTTTTGATCAGAATGTCCTTCGACAAAAATCAAAATTCGTTTTAAAGATAAAAAGTGCACCTCTTTTTGTATTTTGAAGTCAGTTTTTATAAAGGTGTTAAATAAATAAACGTTGTGCAATTTTTGTCATATTTTACGATTCTCAAAACATCAATAAAGTATATAACTTTCATTGACCAGTCGTAGGGGAATTTACATTGTTAGAGCCTAGTCTTCAAACCATATAACATGAAATTTCGATTTTGAGTTTTGGCATTCAATAGGAGGTATTTATAATATGCCTAAAAAACGCAGAATTTAAACTTTTAAACTACAAACGATCACATGCCACGGGAAAGACTTACACGAAGGCAATATTGGGTGAAATTTTGTAGCTGAACTTGTGTATTTTCGAAAAACGGAGTTGTGCAATCAAAAAGAAATAGTTTTAAACGTTTTAGATCGTTTGTAACGTGAAAGTTTAAATTTAGCGTTTGTTTGTCATATTTCAAAGCCTCACATCTGTTGCTAAAACTGAAAACCATTAAACGAAATTTAATGCTAGGTATAGATTTTGAAGATTTGGATCTAATAATAGAAATTAATTTCTATTAATAATAATAATATAATTATATAATTAAAGTAAAATAATCTACTAATAATAGAAAAAAGTGATCATTTCGATTTTGTTGATCTTTAACCGCGCATCCTTTATTTATTGAATAGATTTATAAAAACTGACTTTATTTGGTGCAAAATACAAAAATCGCATACAAAAGATATCGAATTTTTGCCGTCGAGTTGATACAAATTTTATTTAAAATTGATTTCGCTTTCGATTTCGTAACTGACATTCAAAATCGCCGGTCGCTTCAAGCGTTGTTTTTGAGAGAACGGTTCATTCTACACAAAAAATGCTAATAAACATTTTTGTTCATAATTATCTCAGCTACATTTTTTATTAAAACATTTTTTTCTACGGCATTCAGATTCTTGGTAAATCGAGTTTTTCCGTTTTACCCCCCGAGGTGGCGTTTTAGGGGGAAGCCGGGGGGTAAAAGTGCTAAACTTATTTACATCTTTTTTGGGGTCCAAAAATTAACATTCTGCGCAAAATTCAGCTTGTTCGTATATTTTTTTTTAAGTTCAGTGCCATTTTCCTCTCTGACGACTGGAATAAGAAGTGTAGAACCTGTTGAAGATTACCTAGCATAAATGCAGCGATTACTTATTTAAAATTCCCCATTCATCATTTTGTTTTTTCCCAAATTGCGTAATCTTTGCGGAGTATGCGCTTAGGATATCTACATTTTGGTGGCTTTATTTTATTTAATTCATGCTTTTGCGATATAAGATTGTTATATAAGCCTTTATGTTGGATTTTATGAAAAACTTGTGTTAGACTTAAAATTACACCAAAAAATTGTGCCTTATTCTATCCATTGTTGAACATAGACCTTCCGTTTTGTCTTTCATTTGTCTCTATCCGGTGCTCTTGTCATCCATCGTTTTATGTATGTATTTAAATATTATGTCTATATTGGACTCTGTCTAGTAGCTAGCTTATCACATCAGCATCCATTCCTTATAGAGTGAATGGAATTTTGGAAACGAGAAGTTTGATCGAAATACATCTTGGATGTTATTTGCTTTATATATTATGATTCTTTTACTGAAATAGAATTTGTACATTAAAGAACTGAAATTTTAATTTTTCTATAACAGTATATAATATGCCATCATCGCAAATCTCAAGATATACCCTCATAATTGTAATGGCGTTTCTTAATGACGTAGTTAAGCACATATTTTTAATATTAAAAGTATTTAAAACTGTTTTTTTTTACAAATTTGGACTCGTTACTCTGCGAAATGAAGACTGTTCATATGTCCAGACTCTTAACTTTGCAATATTTATCTCACAACTTCTTCTTAGAGTACCGTCCCCTACAGATGTTGGCAATCATAACGGCTTTTTTTTATTTTTAAACTTGTTGCTCTAAACAAATCAATCGATCTGAATTGATACTACTCACGTGGATTCTTCATCCAAGAATTCTGCCTTCGGCCAACAGATCTTTCTCCTTGAAAATTTTCCTGTAGTATGTGTCTCAAAATTTTATATTTTGGTCCCCTCATCACGTGGGCCTAGGTAATCCAGTTTTCTTATTTGGCTTTTTTACCAACCCTCTCCAGTACTTCTTCATTTGTAATAATTATAGCAGTCCATAATATTTTTAACGTTTATTTCTGCACTATGATCATTGGTTTTATTGATCAAAGTTCCCAAAAACTTATATTGTTCTACTTTCTATTACGTTACCATTTATTGTAACTATATATTTAGCCATTTTATTGTAACTGTATATTTACCAATATGTGGTTTACATGTGGTCTTTTTGTAATTAGGATATATTTCAGTTTTTTTAGCGTTTATAGTAATCACCATTTCAGCACTATTCATACTTAAACTTTCGATTAAATGTTGTAGGTATTCTACGCTCGTTCACAGTGATCACAGTGTCACCTGCATATCCTATGTTGTTGACTAATTTTTCGTTAACGGTTACTCCCTTTTTAATAATATTGAGCGTATTTTTTAAACTTTTTTCAAAGTTACCCATGAGTAGCGATAAATCACATCTCTGACAGCATATCTACCTAAATATCTGTTTGTCACATTTTTCAGGTTCTCTCATCGCCTAAAAATTAATAAATTATACTATATGTGTATGTAAAATAATCATAATCGTCACTCGAGGTTAATTAATGTGCAAAAAAAGTCCAGTGCAATTAAAGCCTCCAAATTTGCTAATTTACTGAGATAATCTAAAAAAAATCTACTATTTGTCACTTTCGTGATACGGAATTTCCTTTAGAAACAATCTTAGCTAAATGTGGAATTTGACATTTACCGTAACCTTGAGTAGGGATTATGTTTATTTTACCTATAAGTAGAGTATATTATAATAATATAATGCCAACATTTTTTTGAAATTTTTTAGTTTTGTATAAATAAAAGAGACAACCTAAAACCTTCTAGTTTTTATACTATTCGACATGTGTTCTATTATTTTTTTTTTTTTTCTATTCGTTTGAACATCACGATCTTCTTACGATATACAATTTTTTACTTTTACTGTCTACCTATTTTATTCTGTTTTAGAAAATAATCTTTGTGGTTTAAGAAATAAATTCCTGATTTTTGTTATCTTAATATTAAATTTGTTGTAGCTTACTATATTTATGGTAGATTTAGATATATGTAGTATTGAATAAACCATATAAACATGTGGAAAATATGGTCACGTTTACATTTAATATACAGTGTGTCCGTAAAGTATGGAATAAATTAGATATTTCCTAAATGAAAAGCCTTTTTAAAAAAATCTAAACACGACGATTTTTAAATTTAATGTTCTACATTTTACAATAAAATTTCATTATACAAGGTGATACACATTACAGTGATGACGCCTTTTTTTGACGTGGCTCTTTTTTTAAATGTAACACCCTATATTTTAGGACATTCTTAGATCGATAAAAATGAGCTGATTTCAAAAAAGTATAATACTCGGGTCTAATGAATATAATTTGAAAGATATTATCAATTGCAAAAAAGTAGCCTACTTCTAGTTTTTGGTAAACTGTAATTATTTTTAGTAACGTTCGATAACAATTAAGTAGTACAATATTTGTATTAATTCGTGAATGTTCTGTATTATTGCTTAGAATTAATTTTAAGTAAAAATAAATTTGAGTATAAAGCCAAGAATTGAAATACTCATGATGATTGGGTATGGAGACAAATCGCGAACTCAGATGGAAGTGTGTAATTTATTTAATGATAAATATCCATAAATACCTATTACGCAGTCAACAGTAAGTAAGATTGAAAAGAAATTTCAAGAAACTGGTATGATTGAAAATTCACGCAAATCAGGTCGTCCCGCTGTAAATTATGTTACAACATTAGATGTTCTACTTGCTTTTGAAGAAGATGCGCACACTTCTGTTCGTAAGGATGTAGTGATCTCGATGGTTGCAAAACAACGGTACACAAAGTACGTAAAAGTAAGTAAAGTAAGTAAAATGCACAGTTGTACAGGAATTAAACGAGGATGATCCAGGTAAAAGAATACAATTTTGCGAAATAATGATGGATAACAGCCACCGAAACCCCTCTCTTGGTTCAAAATATTATTTTTTCTGATGAGGCTACAGTCAAATTAAATGGCGAGGTCAACCGTCAGAATTGTAGATACTGGGCAAAAGAAAACTTCAACTGGATGCGGGAACATCATACACAATACCGCAAAAGGTAAACGTATGGGCTGGCATTCTAAGAAATAAAATCATTTGACCCTACTATTTCGAAGGTAATTTAAACGGGCCAGCATACCTTCAGTTTTTAAGTGGGTATCTCGTATCTACTTTAGTTAATTTATTCCCCAGTATAATTAATCTTGGAAGTTTTGATAAAAGTTTATGGTTTCAACAGGATGGTGCGCCTCCGCATTATGCTTTAGATGTTCGAAGGTACCTAAACGAAATTTTTTCGAAGAGGTGGATTGGAAGACGTGGACATATTGAATGGCCAGCGAGGTCGCCAGACCTCTATCCTTTGGATTATTTTAAATGAGGCATTTAAAGAATGTTGTTTATAAAACGGAACCTGCAAATATTGGAGACTTAAAAACAATAATTCGTAAAGAAATAAACAAAGTTTCTCAAGAAAGCATAAACAAGGTTCTACAAGAATTTGTACAACGTTTGGGTTACTGACATATATAACAAGGGCTACAATTCGAACATTTAAGATTAAGTCATGTATTAATTACTGGATTACTTTCAAGTTATTTATTATAATTTATTTATAATTTATTAATATTATAAATCAATAAAAAATAATTTTCTAAGCGCATATCTTTAAATTATATCCGTTAGACCCCCAGTATTATACTTTTTTGGAATCAGCTCATTTTTATCGATCTAAAAATGTCCTAAAATACAGGGTGTTACAAAAAAAGAGCCGATGACGTCATCACTGTAATGTGTATCACCTTGTATAATAAAATTTTATTGTAAAATGTAGAACATTAAATTTAAAAATCGACGTGTTTTAGAATTCACGAAGTTTCGCAGCCAAATAATTCTTCTACGTCCAACTATATTTCCTTGCAATATAAAATGTAGAAACTCATATCTTATGTCTCTAGAGCCGTAGCCAAGAAACTCAAGCTTTCTGTTCTTTACCTCTTTGAGGAGCAAAAGTATCTATGCAAAAACACATAAATGGGTTAATTATTTATGATTGATACAAAATCAATGTTTTTTTTTGCAACTAAGTTTTCCATTTTTTTAATTATGGGGTGGTACAGGTTTTGTACCACCGTACCAGTTGGTACAAGTTTGCAGACATAAAATTAATATACGTCAATATTAAAAAGCGAACCTAGAGTTTATTTTGATATTTCTGAAAGCATAATTTACTTTTTACGATAACCATAACAAAACTTTACATACAGAATAAATTCATTTACTTCCAACTTGTTTATCTTTGGTGCTAAGCAAAGCACATCTTCTTCTTGAACTTCGCTGTGGCTGATGTTCTGAAGAATTTAGTCGCACCTCAATGGGAACAAACGGCTTTTCTTTTTGATTTGCATTGTGTCGTCTTTATAACTAGGATATCGCTTCATACCCATTAGCAAGTTTATACCCAAGAATGTTTTTATTTCTTTATAATTACTTCACAAATTTTTACCATGAGAAGTTTTTGTTTGTACTGCATATAAATTAGTTTGGAAGACCAAATGTTTAATAAAATCATTTATATACAGCCTTATAAACAGCTGAAACAAATTATATGGGGTTGGATTATCAAGCTTTTGCATAAAGTGTGGAACTACAGAAGAATGTGCAAAGTTTTCAGGAGAGATAGGTATATGATTAGTTGGCTATGTTAGAGGTCTATAAGCAGAAGCATTATTTTATGGTATAGGAGCTTTAGTTATATCTGCTGTCACCTCCAGTGGCAAGTCAGACTGGGAGTCTTCACCAGAACTGCTATAAATTTCTTCGACACCCGTCGTTGCAGTTTCAATCGCTTCGGGATCTTCATTTTCAGAATCGTCCACTATCGATTTAAAATCAGATGGTACTGCTTCTAGGTCTTCATCTATATTATCCACTTCCACTTATTCGTCCAACGTTCTTCCGATTAGGGTAAAAGATACACCGTCCTTTCTCAATCTTGACATTATCCTAGATGAAATTAATTTAGTGAAATATCGTATTCGGAATGGTTGTACGAATATTGTACAACGAGAAAAAGGATTTTCCTTGAGAATTTTTAATTCCCACACAAATATTATCAATCAGGTTAATTATGACTTACCTAGCAACATCAACACAAGTCTTGAACACAATTCTTCTTCTTCTTTTGGCATCATAACCCTGGATGGGTCTTTGCCTGTCTGGCTATGTCCTTTCATTCAGATCTCTCTTGTGCCCTTCTTCTCCATTGTCTTATGTTCATTGTTTTCAGGTCGTCTTCCACGTCATCCAACCATCTCGTTCTGGGCCTTCCTTTTTTTTTTTCGCCTTCCTATGGGCTTCCATTGTAACATTTTCTTTGTTGTTTTTGCATCGTTTTGTCTCTGCACATGTCCCAGCCATGACAGTCTTTGACTTTTCACAAATCTTACAATGTCATAACCTTCATTTAACTCATTAACCTCGTCGTTTCTCCTGATTCTCCATGTGCCATCTTCCTCTTGTACCGGGCCATATACTTTCCTCGGTATTTTTCTCTCGAATGTCCTGAGTTGGGCTTCATCTTTTTTCGTCATTACCTAAGTTTCACATCCATAGGTTACTACGGGTCTAATCAGTGTTCTGTAGATAGTCATTTTGGTTCTTTTGTCTAATAATTTCGATGTCATCAATCTTTTATTAGCATAGTATGTACGATTCCCGCTGGAAATACGTGCATTAATTTCGCTACTTACGGAGTTCTTCTGATTGATTTCTGTGCCAAGATATGTAAAGGCACCCACTCGTTCGATAGTATAGTTGTCTATTGTGATATTATTTTCATTGTCAGTTATTCTTTTGACTGTCATATACTTCGTTTTTGCTTCGTTTATTTTGAGACCTCTTTTTCTTGCTTCAGGATCAATTTGTTTGAACACTTCCATTAGTCGTGGCTTATTCCTACTAATGATGGCTACATCGTCTGCATATGCAGTAATTTGTACTGATTTGGTGTTTATATGGCCGGTTATATTGGTTTTTCTGATGACTGCCTCAAGAACTAGGTTGAATAGCATGGTTGATAGGGCATCTCCCTGTCATACTCTCATGTTGATGTTAAACAAGGGAGTCAGTTCTCCATCTACTCTGACTGCGGCTTTTGAACCCTGCAATGTCATTTTTATGAGGCTGATGTATTTCTTAGGTATACCTAGATTGAACACCATTATTTTGTAAATATTTTAGTTTTTAGTAACTTATTTACAAAAAAAACTGTCGACAAGCTTCAGTATACGATGCACTGACAATAAAAAGTTTGTGACTACAGACTACGATAAAATCTGGATTTAGGCATGCCGGCGTATTTGTTCACTCTCCAGTAGATTTACATTGGTCGAAAATCTGTACTACTGCAATGTACGCCACAACGAATTATAAATATTGGTACATTTATAAGACCATTGCCGCCTAACAGCACCAAAAAAGGTGGTACATTTAAGGTTCAATATTCAGTTTTTCCAGCACTGTCTCTTTTATAAGCGGAAGTAGATGTGATCTCACATCGTTCCCATCAGTCAATGATTATCTTCCTTAAGTATCTACTCCGTGGTCGTATCACCCGGAAAAAAAGTGATTAGTTTTGCTCAAATCACTTCTAGTGGGATGATATTTTACTTTATTTTGTCTTCGTATCCAGTAGTTATTACTAATTGTTTAGTATTATTGTTAAGTATTCGGTTTTAAGTACAACAGTGACCTTCCGTTTATTAAGAAAAATTAAAATGTTCGTGTCAGCATTTAGGTCTTTAATGACCTTTTTTTCCAAAGACGTGACAATTCTTTTAGATGGTTTGACTCGTCGTAGTATTCGTTAAGTCTCCATCCGAATTTTTTCTGCAGTATCCTGCAGAAAATCACGAATTTCCAACTCGAGATATGAAGTTGTATCTTCAACCAATATTGTGCTTGGTGTGATAGCCAAAATTTCCACCTTTTCAAAACAGTTTTCATCTAATCCATCCATATTCCGAGGTAAGATATCGAAACGTGTAGCATATCACATGTCTTCCGAATGACCATTGAAGGATCAGCACATTAACCACAGGATCCAGTGGTTACGTGACATAAATGTCTTCCAGGACATGGGAGTAGAGATTTCGCCCCTACGTCTACTTTCGCTCAGAAACAGTGAACGTTTCTCGAAGTATTGTTGCAGTATGAAGTTCAGCACGCCTTACTCTGACACCTCCACGATCCATATGTAGTTGTAAGTCATATTGATAATGTCTGCCGCAGTTTCAGTCTAAACGTCAGAAGCAAATAAGTTACTAAGAGCTATAAACCTTGATAAAAATGTTACTGTTACTGCTACTGTTTTGTAGAATTAATTACTGAAGGGAGCCAAGTTTATTTTGAACACAGACAGTTTATTTTGAATTACTACTATACAATTATTTGCATATTAATATTTGAATATTTCTAGCTTTTCACTTAAATCTTTTTTATTTGTATTTCCCTACCTTGCAAGATACGACTTAATCATCGTTTTAAGTTGAAGTTCCTCCTCGTCAACCATAAATTAAAAATAATACATTTTCAAGTACCTGAACTAAGGCATGTAATCATTAAAATTGAGAAATGGGCACTGTTTTGCAAAATTATTTTAAATAGGATCATATTACAAGTAATACCTGATTTGAAAACCAGTAGTAAGTTCCTTTTAACACTTGCAAGATTATGGGTTTTAGCCCAAAACCACAAAATTTGCATTTCAATTTTAAACAATAATTGCCCAATCATACATACTTTAGAAAATGGCGCCTTCTAAATTTATTTATATTAGGTATTTCGTATGCTATGATGACGTAAACGCCAAAATGAACTTAACAACTATATTGCCGAATGCCGAAATAAGCTTTACAACTATACTGCCAAACCTCTGTTGGTTTGGTATTCAATAACCATGTCAGAAAACAATGAGGGGATAAGTTCTAGTTACCACTACAGATTAGGCAATTGCAATATGAAGAAATAGAAGCACATTGTTTCCTTTATATTTACCGTATATTATGTAACTTGAAAGTGTTTAATATTAAAGTAGACCCTTTTACTAATAAAATTGGTATTATAAATTATACCTAGAGAGTATGCGAAACCGCAATGTACAAGAAAATTTCTCGTGTCTGCTACATAGTTCAACTTCTCTACCGATGATCTATAACGTACATCGCAATTTAAAAATATATAGTTAATTTTATAGTTTATTAGAGGCATTACGAGCAATTTACACAATTTGGTGCAAAAACAAGTGCCACAGATCAGTGGCGTACATTGTTTATTTTTTTTTTATTTCAAGTTATTCTTCATTTTTCCCATTTTTTGATTATTAATACTGCCCAATTTTTTAAAAAGTATAAGTTACATTTTTTTGTCCAGACCTAAGTTACAAAATCCGGTGGATATTGTGGTGTATTTATCTACCCTTCTACTTTTCGCTAATTGCAATCGTTTTAGGACCGTTTCTAAGATTTACATGTCTAAAATAGTTTATTATTTATTTGGGTGCATGCGTCTTTAATCGTTCATTGATAATGACCTGTTTTATACTTATAAAAAACAGCTATATTCCTGTATCTAACCATCCTGAGTTTTTTATGTATATTTATATCCTAGCTTCTCCAAATTTTAGGTAGTTCTACCAATTGTTACCGAATAATTGACGATCTTCAGTCTATGTCTTCAATTAACAAAATTAATTGACCAACGAAATAATGCATTTACTTTTTACTTTACTTTTTATCATCTATATTACTACTCAATATGTATAATTGTTACAACTTCATTTTTCCTGGAGGAATTCCATTCCTCAATGACCTTTTTAATCTCCATTTTCTTGTACATGTAGATCCAATTTAGATCTCAACTCTTTTATGAGTTTAATTTTTTATGTGACGTTCACTGCCAACTATCAAGCCAATAACTAACCTAATGTTTATATTATGTCTCTCTTATATTTTATACCTACATACCAAAATTTGTCATGTACTCTTACCTTGATTTGTGGTTTTAAAAGACGTTAATTTCTTCCTATGGTATTGTACGAATTTCGACATCCCAAATTTATACACACTTTACGTCACATTTTACAATATAAAGACACACCGCTTGTTATTGTTATATAGTCGTCGAGTAATCCATTTTCAACAATTCAGTCGTACATGCATTCTATAATAATAGAGGAAATGTGCCAAATATGGAATATGTCCCCATTATGGAATACACTAAAATTGATCCCAAATTTATACACACTTTACGTCACATTTTACAATATAAAGACACACCGCTTGTTATTGTTATATAGTCGTCGAGTAATCCATTTTCAACAATTCAGTCGTACATGCATTCTATAATAATAGAGGAAATGTGCCAAATATGGAATATGTCCCCATTATGGAATACACTAAAATTGAACAAACTAAAAGTGGCAACAGCAGAACGTCATCGCCAGCATGTAGCTAGTGCTAGTCGTGCCTGTAGACAGTCATATAAACCGTTTCATCTAATTGTTGTAATTTTGTAGTTCGGTTTGTTTTTACGCTATCTAGAAAATTATTTAAGGTATGTATTCACCTAGTTAAAATAAGCATAGAAATATCAGACTGTGTATTGCACGTTTATAATGCTTAAAAGTTTAAGTTTCTGATATTGCAGTTTAAGATTAACCTGGTGCTAACACTTTAATTTGGTCAACGAAAAAAAAAAGATGACCGTGTAGTGTACCTTATATGATACATTCCATTAAAATAAATACTCTATAAATATATGATCTACATATTAACATGTTTTTGCCAGAGTAATACTATAGGCAATGAAGAAAGAAAAGATCATTTGGTAGACAAAAAAGTTTTATGGGTTAACAAGAAATTATGTTAAAAGGATGGCTTGTCAGCTGACTACCTAAAATAAATTATATCAAATCCGTTTTCCAAAGAGAGTGCTGAAAGAAAACAGGCGCTCGAAGCAGGTAGGAACCTTAACCTCCGCAAAAAAAGGTTCTTTAATGTTGTGCATGGGTGCTAACAGGACTTTTGTTCCACCATATCTGATTTTTCACAGAAAAAACCGCAACGTTTTATTGGAAAAGGGTGCCTCATGGTCCAAAAATGTGCGTCATCCAAGTGGGTGGCTTCAAACCCATATTTTTATATAGTGGTTCCTACGTTAATGGGATCCTTGAAAGCTCATTATAGTTAGGAGTTGAAATCATTTTTAAGGTAAAGTCAAATCCCAATTAAGTACACACTATGTCATTGCTGAACTATTTGGAAAAGCATATCTTAAGGTGCAAACTGGGACAATTGCCGTTAATGGCTTTAAAAAGAATGGAATATTTATTTTAAATGGTCATATCTTTAACGAAAGCGATTTCCTTGTTGCAGAACAAGAAAATGTTGAAAAAGAATAATCTGTAGTAGTTGAAAATATTGCCGACATTGGTTTACATGAAAGGGAATTTATTGGACTCTAATACATTACACCGATGCCAACCTTTCAAAAAAAGAAAGGGTCTCGAAGGGGAAGGGCACCTGGAAAAGCAGCGATTATTACCTCGTCTCCATAAAAAGATGATTTAGAAAACTTCAATAAATTTCTCTTCAAAACAAGCCAAAACAGTAAAGCAAAAAGTGTTAAAGGAATCATTAGATAACCAACAATCATCCTGTAGTGGCCAGCATTTACGTAGGACTAAGAAGAAGGCAATCTTTCAAAATTTCTTTTCGGAATGCGAATAATTAAATTTCAAAGACAATTCGTCTGATGATGATATAACAGACATTGCAGCCGACATCCCTGAGGAAGACGATACTACTTGTTTTTATTGCGATGGAAAATTCTTCGATGGTACCATACATATTGTTCCGGGTATAAAACTTATACCTTCGCTTGCGAGATTTGCTAAGATAATTAATATGTTTTTTCAATAATTGGAAAGTATCTAAATCCTTATATTTAAAATATAAAAGTAAAGAATATCGTAAAATATGTACTGCTTTATGTTTAATAATATTTTTCTATTTATATGCATGTTACCGTGTTCCATATTACGTACATATTCCATATTAGACATAAAATGTCTCTTTTACAAATATTACTATTGACTATCCCGGTATACAAACTATCTTATTTTTACTATTATAATCTGATCACAGATTTTCACAAATTTTTACAGAAGAATCACAATTTTTTTTAAAAAACAAAAAAATTACAAACCAAATAAAAACGATATTCCGTATATGGCACATCTCCTCTACTAATACCCCATCTTACCAAAATTTAGTCATATTCTTTACTGTGTTCTAACTCTGTTTATCTTTTTCTGACCATTTTTAGCAACAACGCAGTGTGTTTTCCAATAGTAACTGGCAAATAATGTGTGTTCTTAGAGTTGCTGAATGCTGAAATGATATACTGCCCTACTAAGAAAGAACCCCGTATCTCCAAAATTTGAAAAATTGGGATATTTGCACCATATGAATAATTATGATTTATATAACAATTTCACATAGAGAAAAACCCGTATTTTACATTTCTAAATGTTTTGTGAAAGAAAATAGTTTCCCCGTAAACGTCAAAAATGACTATTATGCTTAGTATATACCTGGCATTTAACGCTTCGTAGTAAAAACCTGGTATATGCTCAGCAGATACGGGTTTTTAACGTAGGATAAAACGATATGCGAGATTTTTTCTAAGGAATAAAGCAACATCGCTAATAGTTTCCACCACCAAGTGGAACTATCGTTAAAGAAAAAGAAGAAAGTTTAGGATTATCATGAATTTGTCGATGCCGTTAACACGTGTAATTTGAATCGTGTGGTGGTGAAAGAAATGGGGGCTTCCGATTTTCTTATTTGGAAAGACTTATCATCACAGTCAAAATTAAAGAAAACATATTCACGTAGTTACCTATCACAAACTGTTAAAGTAATTGTGAAGAGAGAGAGCAAGATTTTAAACGTTAAGATTGACGTTAGTCGTAGTCGACGTTGAGTTGATAGAGATGTACTTTTTGCAGGCCAGAGTGTTAAAATCTGGGATAAAGAACCCCACACCTGTAACGAAACCTTCTGGGATTGCTAAGAAGAGAAAAGAACAAATATTAAAAAACTTAGGTCAAATTATATCGGCGAAGCGCCATCAATTTTGGGAAGAATTGCCAACTCCCGATTAATAATAATTTTCATTTTGTATTTTTAAATAAACTTTTTTCGTAAATACTTATGTTTTATTCAACAAATGTTCATAAAAAATATTATTAAAATACTTAAATGTTTTGCCTTTCGAGGCAGTTATATAAATTTTATAATAATTACATAGTTAAAACCAAGCCAAATTTGGATATTGGATAATACGTGGTTTTAGCTAAGTAAACTTGACATAATTCTTTGCTTTGTTAGCCCGTATGTCGCGTAACTAATGTCCATATGGTAATTTTGCAATTTTTTTTGAAAAAAGTTAACTACGATGCTACACACTCTACCCTTAATGATTTTGTGTTATTATTGTACCAAAAGCACAAGGTATTAAACAAAAATCTTTTATTTTTTACGGATGTCATTACAGTTTTGACTTACAGACTTCAGGCTAAATAGTGGTCTTAAGTTATGTTAGAGGCGCTTGCGCGACCTCAGCCACAAGGTTACAAGAACTTTAATTTACAATTTGGAACAATTCGGGAGGTATTTTTCTCGTAGGGGTGTATATTTGTAAATCAATAAACTGGTACAAACTATTAATAAACTTACGAAAATGACAAAATTTTGATCAATTAGGTAGAAAATAAAGTGTTACAAAAAATCAAGAATAACGATTACAGAAAACCCAATTAAACAAATTTCCGAAAGTATTTCCGTAAAACCATAATTTACCAAGCAAATTGTTAGTAATAATATATCATTAGTCCATTCTTCACCGACTAAACGCTAGTTCGCTAGTTGACTTTCTCTTAATATAACATCTCTTATCAACTTTAAGATGTCTGGCTTCTTACGCTTATCACATCACGACATATTACAAACTCTTGAAAACGGCTCCGCTGTCTTAGGGAGCTCTAACTTAATGGAGCTATGAATTTATATACGATCTTTTACAACAATAAACGGTGAAAAAGTAATATTTTTGATTAATGTAAAAAATAAACAATTTCAATTATTAGCTCATTGTAATAAATTTTTTCCAATGTAGAATTTCTGGATTAGCTGAATTCGGCTAATAATTGCAGTCAGATGCTACTTTTTTTTTCAAACTGTCATATATGTTATATACCTGTCAGTATATTTCAATTGGATGCGTCTAGCTAATTACATACTCTCAGATAATTGCCGCTTGCATCGGAATTGCTATATTTAGCTTTTTAGACGTAAATAAAGAAATTTTTACTATCAGAATTTCTGTGCGCCTCTGCCGAAAACTCTTATGAAACGGAATAGGACAAAAGTTAATACAATTACATCAATTAACTAAAAATTAAGGACATTTCAACGAGATGGGTCTAAAAATAGAAAAATGAAAGAATGTGACGCACATTTTACGCTATATGAGGCTTTTTGGAATCTTTCTAAAGCTCTTTGAGTGAGGAATTTCATTACCTTTTTTTGTGAAAAAATATGAATGGGCGTAACGTCATTGTTGGTGGATCTATTGAAGGTACATAGATCCGTAGGTGGCGAATTTTTTTACAAAATTGCTTAAAATGCTTTTAGAGAATTTACGAAGCGTGGCGATAGCTCTATTAAAAAAACTATTATTTTGAACCAAAAATAATCCAATATAGTAGAGATATTTTTAACTCTTTTTTTGCATCAGACAGAAAACAAGGAACAGTATTTGATATATATATATATATATATATATATATATATATATATATATATATATATATATATATACGATGAAGATTGTTCTTAATATATAACATGCTATATATAAATTAAACTGTTCTGAAGCTATTTTCTTGTGACATCTAAATACAATTTACCTGAACGTTTTATCGGAACGACTTTCGAAGTGGAAATCGAAACGTCAAAATAAACTTACTTTAAAGTAAAATTCTGGCTTATTCCCAATAAAAGTAGTAAATTGGATTATATATTAATGGGATCACAATCGTTGCAACTAGCATTGAATATCTATGTAGAGCGTTAAAGGGTTTAAAGTCGAAGCATACTAAGATGATACTTAACATAAACTTTAGAGAGATAAAATAAATAACTGCTACAAAAAGACCACAAATGATAACGATAGATGAGAACATGATTTAACAAGAACAATCACTTAATATTCAACTATATAATGAATGTAATGACTTAAATTAACAGGCGGATTAAAATGGAGTATCAGAAATTTGTAATTTCACTTCTAACTTGTATAGTCTTCGCTCAATGATTTACGAAGATGATTCTTCATCTTTAGTATATCGTTATACATATCTGAGATATATACATTGACAAGCACAATTAAAATAGAGTAAAGGTTTTTTAATTATATTATTTGAATGGCCATTTTTCTTCTTCGTGTGCCTCATCCGTTAAGGACATTAACAATCTTTACGGCTCATTTTACTGTGTCTGCAGTTGTTCTGAAGAGTTCTATTGTTGTTTTTCCACTCCACTGCTTTAAATTTTTCAACCAGGATGTGCGTCGTCTTTCCGGTCCTTTTTTTCCTTTCAGTTTTCCTTGTATAACCAATCGCATCAACTCATATTTTTCATTTCTTAGAATGTGGCCAAAGTAGCTCATTTTTCTTTCATTCATAGTGTTGAGTGTTTCGTTTTTTTTTTATCTTTCTTAATGTTTCCGTGTTTGTTACTTTCCGTAATTGTTCAGGCTTCAAGTCCATATAAAAGGACAGAGAATACGTAGCATCTGAATACTCTAGTTCTAATTTCTATTCATTGTTTCGTCTTCAATCTTGTTCTCACTCACAATCATGATTTTTTTTTTTCAGAGACGTTCCATACCTCCCACAGTACTGCGTAATGTGATCAACCAAAATTTGTAGCCCTTCTCTGCTGTCTACAAGGAGTATTGTATCGACTGGATATCTGACATTATTCACTAGTGTTCCGTTAATTGATATGCCTTCACAAATGTCTTCTAGTGCCCCTTTAAACATTCTTCTGAGCATATATTAAAAAGTAGAGGGGATAGTACACATCCTTGTCGTACTCCTCTTTTTATAGGTATCTCTTTAGATTTTTATTGGTCTACTCGTATTATGGCTTTCTGATATCAGTATGGATTTGTAACGATTGGTATAGAAATAATGCCTCTCTAGTGCCAAAGCCTTTTGTAAATCACAGTTATTCTATCGTCTAGTTTTTTGTAGACAGGTATGTATCACGTATCATGTATCACTCGCAACAAGACTTTTAAAATGTGGTTATAATCATTTACCAACTATTTTTAAAATAAAAATAGTAAAATGAAAGATATTAATAGATGAATACAATCAAAAGAAATTGAAATAAAATAAATATTTTTAAAGAAAAATAACAACATTGCGTTGAGTTTTTTGGGTATTGGGATGAACTCAAATATTAGCCATTCTTTCGGAATTTCCCCGATATAGTAAATTTCATCGAATAATTCTGATAGTATATCAATGTGGTTCTCTGTTAGTAGCCTTAAGATTTCTGTAGGTATTTCATCCGATCCCATGGCTTTATCATTTTTTATACGTTTAAGTGCTTTTTCAATTTCCTCTTTGGTAATTGTAGGTCTATTTCTACCTCTTGGTTTTATTGTCTCCATTCTTTCGTCGTCTTTATATAGCTCTTTTATATATTCTTCCCATCTATTTATTTACACTGCAGTTTCAATTATTATGTTGTCGTTTTTGTGCATTGTTTCCAATACCCCTTTTTTGTATATAACAGCTGTTTATTTAATTTTCTTGTCATGTGAAAGCTGTCATGTTGTTTTTTCTGTACATTTTTCTGATAGCCACAATTCCTTCGTTTCTTTGATTTTTTTGTTTGATTGTTTTGTTATTTTTTTTTGTAATGTTGTTCGTTTTTATTCTTGTATTTCCTCATTTCCTATATTAATGAGTTTATTTCTTGTTATCCATTGTTTACTTTTAGGGGATGTGTCGCCCTCCAGTTTTTGTTGTATAATGTTCCTCAGGATCTTCTATAACTCTCTCCATTTTTCTTTAGCATTAAGTTGTCCTTGTCTTTCTACTATCTGGACTTCCATGTGTATTTGTTCTTTGATCTGTTGGCAGAGATTAGCTTCTTGTCTTCTTAGATTAATTCTAGGTGTTTTGGTGGCTGTTTTTATTTTCTTTAGTGTGAGTTTCATGTCTGCTAAAACAAGGTTGTGGACACTTGCTATATCTGCCCCTGGGTAAGCTTTAGTCTATACTATGGCGTGGCGGAATCTTTGATTTATAATGATGTAGTCAATTTGGTTTCTTATTATGTTCTCACCGTCACCTATAGGGACTTTCTAGGTGTATATTCTTCTGACTGTTAGTATGTGCCATGTGTTCTTGATAATGAGTTCGTAGTCCTTGCAAAACTGAAGTAGCCTCTCTTCTCTCTCATTACATGTTCCGAGTCCATATTCGCCTACTACTTTTCCATCTATTCCTTTCCCTACCTTCATATTGAAGTCGCCTAAAATAATATTAACTTCGTCTTTTTTGGTTTCTTCCAGTGATTTCTCTAATTCATTGTAAAAGCTGTCTATTTCTTCCACTATGCTATCAGACGTCGGTGCGTGTGCTGTAATGATGTTTATATTGCACGGCATGGCTTTTAATTTCATAAATCAAATTCTGTTCGTTATCGATATAAACCCTTTGACTGATCTTTCGGTTTCTTTGTTGATGACAATAGCTACTCCATTGCGATTTTGTGGGGTGTTATCTCCAGAGTAATAAAAAAACGTAGTTGTCTATTACATTTTTCCGCTGTTAGGCCATCAAACGTCACTACATCCAAGGATGTCTATCTTTAAGCGTTGGATTTCTTGTATCAGGTTATCATCTTTTCCTTGTTGGTATAGACTTAGTACATTCCACGTACCTATTCGTTTGTGGGTTGAATTAAGTTGAATTGCGGATCGTATAGGTGGTTTGTATAGGTGGTAGATTGTGTAGGAGTTTGAATGAACATAGTACAAGAGTTTTGAACATACCATGAATCAAAGAATTACAAAAAGTGATTAAAATATCCGCACACTTCCTAAAGAAGCTTTGGGAAGTGTGCGGATATTTTAATCAGCCAAGAAAAAATGCTCATTAGAATAGCTAACATCCGTCTAACGACAGCATTTTAAGAATAAATAGCTTGGTGCTATTAATACTAATAATGACATACTAAGTATGTCAATCAAAAATGAAAATTTTCCAATCATCCAAAGTATTTATATACTAAATCGACCAATCTACCTTTTTAATTGAACTGATTGATTTATGGATGGGTTTTGGTGTATAGAATACTCATTCGCCAAAGAACTATGATATAGTATTCTTAGAAATAGATTCTTTCGAAACTAAATAGATTATAAAGTGTGCTTAATTTTTTTACTTAAACGATTTTAGTTCCAAATATTAATATCAACATTTCTTTTTAGGTTTTGCGGATACCTCTCCTGTATCACCTATGCCGAAATGTCCGAAAGACGTAGGAGATGATGACGTTTTCATGGTAAGCAAAATTCTTACATATTTATACACTAACACTAAGGGTCAGTCAGTAAGTTAACAAGTAATATAAATGAGTTTATTAATTAGACATTTTAGGCTTTACTGTTTAAAAATATATACCATTTCACGTTGAAATATATAGAAATATATTCAAGACTAATTTACAAATAAATATTTAGGATGTCCAATAAAAGTTTCAAATATATGTATCCATCGTGGCATCTACTTTCCTAGTGGAGCGATTACCGTCCTCTTCGGACTCTTTCGATACATTTGCCGTGGGAAATCAGTCCACAATAACTTTTTTGGTTGTACAATTGGTTGTGTATCTTGGCATTTTCTACACTCTTTCTCCATTCTTTCCTGTTTTTGCATATGGCTTACTAGTCTGTTACTCCAATCTTCCCAAGGTGCTCAATTATCTGTCTGGTCCTCCCATCTCATTTTGGGTCTTCCTCTTGGCCTACCTGTTACTGATCTCTATTTGGTGATTTTCTTGATAACTGAAAGTTTCAAAATCTGAAGATGTCTTCTTCTTTCAAAAACTACTTCGTAGTTCATCAATTTTCTAAATTCACCATTACCGAGGTTTATTAGGCCTGCTATTCTCCGAATTATTTTTCTCTCTAGGATCTTTAACCTGTCCTTGTCCTTCTGTTCCAAGCTCATTGTTTCAGCACCATATCTGGTTACTGATCTAATTGCTGCTCTGTAAATTTTCAGTTCTGTGTTTTGAATGAGATGCTAATCTTAAAATTGTTGTAGGTATTTCCAATAAGTTGCGTTTCCTTCCAGAGTTCGTTCGTTAATTTTTATGCTTCTATTTATTAATTCCATTAACTTGTGTAAACTCCTATGTACTTACAATGTTGTACCTTTTCGAACACAGAGTCTTCAATATTTATCTCTGTCGTATTAATCATATTTTTCAGTTTCAATAACCAAAGGTACTTTGTTGCGTTTTGGTTTATTTCTAAAACCTCCCTTGGATGCCTCCTTGCACAACTGCACAAATTCTTCTTTCAAACTGTTTAAATATCTTCTAATTAGTGCTATTGCATCAGCATACGCCACAAGTTGAGACATATATGTAATAATGGTATCTTTTATTTCGGCAGCTCTTGTTTCTTCCATAATAGTTCTTAATGTAATAATTTTATTTGTTGTAATTCTATCTTTAAATGAACATTCCAAATACTCTGTTTTTGTCCTACTAAGTTTTAAACCTTTTTCCTCAAGATCTTGTCTCCGCTGTTATAGTTTTTGTTCTAAATCGCTTTCAGTATTTCCTACGAACACAACATCATCAGTATACATTAATCACTAACGAATGTTATCCTGCAATTTCGCTGTTATCTGATCCAACACTAATGATAATAGATAAGGACTAAGCACTGAGCCTTGGTGCAATCCTACTTTCACAGAAAATTTATCAGCCCTTCCCACACCTGTCCAAATACTAATTGTTACTCAGTCATACATGTCTCACAATCTTTGCATATTCACAGGGAACTCATTTTTTATTGAGCGCCCACCACAGAATCTCTCGAGGAACTCTATCATATGCTCTATCAAGATCAATGACTACCATATTAATCTTTTTTTCTTTAATCCTGTATTTTTGCATCACCTGCCTTATAATGAAAATTACATCTGTTGTTAATCTGCCTTGCCTAAAACCAAACTGAGTATCGGATATTTCGGTTTCTTTACGTATCCGTCTATCAATTACTCTCTCCCATATTTTCATGCTGTGACTAAGTTGTTTTATGGCCCTGTAGTTTGTGCATTGTTGTATACCTCCCTTGTTTTTATGTTCCACTTCCATAATTCTATTAAATAAACCTGTTAGCCAACTTGTTCCTGTCTCTCCTAATGTTGTCCACACTTCCCCATGAATATCATCTGTTCCAACTGCTTTTCCTTTCTTTATATTTTGAAGTGCTCGAACCACTTCCTCGTTTGTTACTTTGGTGGCCGTTGCTGTTACTGTCTCCGTTAATTCAACTGGTTTGCTGTTAAATTCTTCATTTAATAAACTGCCAAAGTACTTTTTCCATCTGTTTTTGATATACTTTTCTTAGTTTGTTATTATTTTAATCTCGGATACATCTAATCTAATTAAAATCTTTTGCTTTCTTTCCTCTATGTTTAGCCAATTTCCAGCACAAGCAATTTACGTTGTTGACTGACTGTATCACTAACTACTATAGTATTATATAGTATTGCTGATCGCAAATTATTAATCTTCGAAATTTTAATGTTGGAAAGCACATTTTTTCTAAAATCCCAAAAATATCAATGACAATAACGACCTAAAAATAAAAACTTTAAAAAATATTTTTTTTTTTAATGTTATTTAAATTATAACTTTTTTTCCCTGTGTGGCTAAATAAATATCTCATCCTGAGAATGTTTCACCCGAAATTGTATATTTTCTTCTGTAGAAACCTTTGATTTATTAGCTACATAGTTACGAGTATCACGGGAACATTTTAACAAAGATGTCAATTTTTATACGTTGAAATGACGATATGGTGTTTCACATTTACCGTTTGTTTTAAGATCGAATATATTTTCCAGAGAGTCGATGATTTCCATTTTTTTAATGAATCTAAATCACTCAAAAAGTATAATCAAAACATTTTCTAAAAACAAAAAGACTTGGTTTTTCTTGTTGGCAATACCTAAACAGTGCATAATACTTTTTATAATCATTTCTCTGTGCTTGCGTTAGGAGGTGGTGGGTTGTATTATTTGCATAATTTGTAATTTCAGGTGTGGTATTATCAAATTCCATATCCCACTCACTCGATTTTTCACTTTTTTTGTTAATTAAATAACGTAGTCAGCGTAAAAAAAGTCAGCAAGTTAGAGTAGGTAATTTTTTCTCAGAGGAATATTCCGTAACTTCTGGAGTTCCTCAGGGCAGCAACCTGGGACCACTCTTATTTGCTTGCTTTATAAATGATCTTTCTAGTTGTCTCAAATGTTCCACTTGTTTAATGTTTGCAGATGATTTTAAGATGTTTAGAGTTGTAGAAGATCAATGTGATTGCCAACTATTACAATTAGATTTGAAAGCGGTATCTAATTGGTTTCAGATAAACAGAATGGATCTAAATATTGGAAAAGTATTCAGTGATGACCTTCACACGTAATAGGAACTTTATTAAAATGGTTTATTATATCAATAATAGAGAATTGCCCAGAAAATCCCTGTGTAAAGATCTTGGTGTGAATTTTCAGCAAAGCTTGCACTTCAATGATCACTACCACATTGTTACTAATAAGGCTTTTAGGATGTTAGGATTTATAATTAGAAACACCAAACATTTTAAGATGATAGATAGCATAATTAAACTATATAATTCCTTGGTAAGACCACATCTTGAGTATGCTTCAGTAAACATAGATTTAATTGAAAAGGTACAAAAAAGGTTTTTAAGATATCTATATGTTAGAAAATATAATTCCTATCCATACTTGGTGTCTTACCGGAGTATGCTTGAAACTTTCAAATTTGTAACACTGGAACAGAGACGGAAAATGCGAAAATGCAAGCAATGCTACTTGTATATTATATTGTGAATAACTTAAAATATAAAGACTTTGATCAACTATATAAAGTTCTTGGTACCTAAGATTAACGTAAGGTTAAGTCATAGAGGGCTGCTTTTTTTATTTGTGAGACAGACTGCTTCGCCCATAAACAACATGATGAGGCAGTGCAATATAATACTAAAAAAAAATAGCGACATAGATATCTTCAACACCAACATCAAAGCCATTAAATCTAGCTTTCTACCCGCTTCGATCACTTTATTTTAGCATGTAGGTATATCTAATGCTAAAATCCCTACTTGTAATTACATGTTATTCTGTACAGTGTTTGTAGTGGAATAAATAAATAAAATACATTTTTGAAAACAAAATCAGCTTTATCAGCATTTAAGATCTGTACACTTTTGCTGAGGTTTGTTTTTGATTCTCGGGAACGCAAAGAGATCACATGATGCCAAGTCAGGTCTTTATGCATAAGGGCCCAAGAAATCGATGTTTTCGCCTTTTATATGATTCGCCTGGAATGTTATATGATCCGTGAGAGTTGGCATTGTCCTGGCGCAAGAGGATTCGATGATTCCGGTTATTTTTTCGGAGTTCATCAATCACTTCCCGCAAACAAATGGTTGTATACCGTTTACAGCATTTACCGTTCTACCATTATTCAATGAAATCAGAACATATCCCGTTTGTGCAAAAAAAAACCGCGACCATTTGTTTGCCAATGCTGAGAGCCCGGACTGTTTTGATTGAGTTTGCTTCGTCTTGAAACCCCCAATATCGTTGAGTGATTTTTCGTTTCGGGCTCATAGCAATATATCCATGTTTCATCAGCGGTCACGATATACCATTCCAATTTTGAACTGTCTCCGTTGAATCGTTGAGTGTGGCGCGGCACCAATCGACATGTGCCTTCTTATGGGTAGCATTAACATTATGCAGTATTCACTAACTGCACATCTTTATCACTGCCAAATGGTCATGCAATTGTTTGTATTTGACTCATGCTTATGCCCAATGATACAAGAATTTCATGATAGGTAACATGTCTATCTGCTTCGCATGTGCATAGCATCAATGTTGGACATTGTCCGGTATACTCAATTGTTTTGTGCGAACCTGTCTTATTAATTTTCTGAGTCAAATTTATAGAACAGTTCCGCAAGAATAATTAAATATTGATATATTGAATAAATAAATAATTAATATACATATGTTAATTATTTAAAACGTATTCTTGACATTACAAATATTACTCCTTGTACTATTGTTTAGCTAATTAATAATTTCTGATAATAATATCAAACAACCGGGTGCATTCATTGCCAAAAACATAAAAACAAGAGGTACATAGACGTAAATGGTTTAAAAAACGTAACAAAACGTCGAACAAAACACGTAAATGTAAACAAATACAAAAAATTCCGAAAACCTTAATACGTAACTACTATTATGATATTTAAAGGTATCGTTAAAATATTTTTGGAGCATTTGGTGCACAGTGTTAATGATCTTCGTTAGTATATTTTTGTAAGTACTCGTTATAAATAGGTCAAAAGAATTACAAATACATTAAGATTGGCTTGTGAAAATGCAGATCTTTATCTGTTTTGATATATAGCCAAAATTTCCAATAAAATTAGAAAACATTATATTCGCATTCTTTCTATATTCCTCTTCTTTCACTTTCCTTAATTAAACTAACAAAATATACTTCGCTTGCGTTATATACGTCTAATATTGTACCTAGATAAATTTACAGGTGATTTTACAGACTTCCGTATTGTCAGTCATCCATAATATTATTAAACTCTTCTTATAATGGTAAATATCATCAGTGGAACTACAGCCCCAGTAACAGCTTCTACTTTCCGTAATCTTATACGTCAGTCGTTCCTTTACCACCAATAGCACCAATCGTTGCCAATTTACAGCACCAATTTTCCTCGCGACCTCGTTTACACGATCTTTCCACCTCAGGTCTTGACCTGCTTCTACTCCTATTTCTCATAGGAAAAGATAGTTTTGATTCGCTCATGATATGTGTCTTGATCATCATAGTCTACCTATTTTTATGAAGGATATTGCATCTCTGTCGTCTGTTATTTCGTCATATATTGCTTTAAGTATTTGGTTCGATGAAAATTGTTATGTTTCCGAAGCTATATATTGTTAGTTTGGTTTTTTGGCTTAAGTTTATGCTTTTCAGGTGTTTGTTTAATCCAAAGTCCAAAAACCAAAAATGCATTTGCTAGTAGTATCCTTGTTTTCATTTTCTCTGCTGTGGAGTTACCACTGGTCATGAAAGAACCTAGGTATACGAATTTGTTTACTCGAAAGTTTATCTCAAAATTTTGAGTGCAGCTGAAGTGGTGTGAATGAATGAAGTAAAGTTTTTGGTCGGTGCGAGCGATCAGATTCTGATCATCAGCATATGCAATAATTTGCGTTGATTTATTAAAGATATTTCGACTATTGTATACCTATACATCTCTACATCTACGGTGTTCAATATTATATTCGTTAATTTTTCTAATAAATAAAATAATATCCGTAATGTTATCTTTCTCCTCTATCTACCCCATGTTTCGTTTCTATCTGTATAGGTACACAGAATTAATATTGTCTTTTTTTTGACGATTCCTAATGCATATATTTAACAGTTGATACAGCCAAATCTACCAGGTTGAATTTTTTATAGATCTCTTGGAATGGAGATTGATGAATTGACCGAGAAGGGTCTGCTTTATATATTGTAAAAAAGCACAGTAGAATATTTGAATTTTAGTTATTAGATTTATAACGTCCTATATAATTATTTTTATAATTATACTTTTGTGGCGGGAGAGATTTATTTTTAATGCAAAGCCTCTGCATATTTCTCTGAGGAGACCTAAGAAGGTCGAAATACGTATAAGCGAATGGCAGTGACACTGCATTGGAATTAAATCTTTCTGCTTTATCGTTCTTGTTTACTTTTATCCAACAGTTTCTCTAGTTGTATTCTAAATTTTCAGACCCGCAAAAATAATAGCACAAACAATAGGACTTAAAAATGAAAAATATTTAATATATGTGGTATTATACGTATTAATAAAAAATCAAGAAAGCCTACAGAAGAAACATTAAGAAATGCTAACTCCAATTACTTCTTAATATATTAATGCGTTTCTTAGACGTGTAGCATCATAAAGAATTATTATAGTGTAAAACTAAATCCCTTTTCTAGTAACTTAATTTACTATGTTTCTGATAAGTACTGTATATTTTTTAGACGTTAAACCTTCCACAGGACCCAAAAGACTCTCGAAGTTCGAGCGACTCCAGTACCAAAGGAACAGAACATCTCCACAAAGTAACATACATAGGACGTGATAGCAAACCGTTAGATTCTAGGCTACCTACTTACGACCCACAAAAAGGACCTAAAGGTGCGTAAATAAGTGACTACTTTTACATACGAGGGTGGATTGATATAAAACTAGCCTTTGATAGAAAAACAAGTTTTTTGGAATTAAATCGATTTATTTCTCAACATAGTCCCCTTTTAGCTGGATACACTTACTAAGAGGATGTTCCAATTTTTTTATCCCATCCGAATAGTACTTTTGCTCGAGCTGTT
This sequence comes from Diabrotica undecimpunctata, assembly GCF_040954645.1. Classification (NCBI taxonomy): domain Eukaryota; kingdom Metazoa; phylum Arthropoda; class Insecta; order Coleoptera; family Chrysomelidae; genus Diabrotica; species Diabrotica undecimpunctata. The sequence goes on from NC_092805.1 coordinate 104,096,513, forward strand.
CAAAATAGGCCGAAGTTTCAGCGACGACTTCATCATTTGTTGCGAAACGGCGTCCTCCGAGCCATTTTTTTAGGTTTGGAAACAGGAAGGTAAGATCTGAGGAATACGGTGGGTGTTCAATCAATTCATAGCCCAATTCGTGTAATTTTGCCATGGCGACGGCCGATCGGTGAGCCGGTGCATTGTCTTGGTAAAAGATCACTTTTTTGCGTTCCAAACCGGGGCGTTTTCGACGCAATTCGGCACCGAATCGATCCAATAATGCTGCGTAGTACTCACCATTGATTGTTTTTCCTTTTTCCAAGTAGTCGATGTGGATGATGCCCTTCGCATCCCAGAAAACAGTCGCCATCACTTTGCCGGCCGAATGTGCACTCTTTGCCTTCTTCGGCGGCCCTTCGCCGCGTTTGTGCCACTGTTTCGACTGTTCTTTGGTTTCCAGTGTGTAATAATGCACCCAGGTTTCATCAACGGTGATAAATCGACGAAAAAAATCCTTCGGATCGCGCCGTATCATCGCCAAAAGCGTCTCGGAAGTGGTCACACGTTTTTGCATTTGATCGATTGTCAGCAAATGCGGCACCCATCGTGCGGATAGCTTTTTCATGTCCAAATGATAGTGAATGATGTTGTGTATGCGTTCGTAGGAAATGTTTAGGATCTCTATTAAGTCGCGGAGCTTAATTCGACGATCTGCCATAATCATGTCATGGACTTTTTGATCATTTCCGGCGTGGTGACTTTATTTGGCCTCCCGGGACGCTCATCATCAAAAACACTCGTACGATCACGAACAAATTCAGCTTTCCAAAATTTTACTGTTGTTAACGAAGTTGCAACCTCACCATAAACTTCTTCCAGGTCGGCTTTGATTTGCACATTCGTTTTACCCTTTTTGTGGAGGAACTTAATCACCGAAAGATACTCGTGTGAATGACTTTTTCCATTTCTCCGAAAACACAAAATTTGCTTGCTTTTGACGGCTGTAAAAACCAAACTAATTGTTTTTAAAACTTAAAATTTTGACAGATGTCATGTCATGAATGGCAAATGTCAGCACCGAAACCAATTCGGTATCAAGTAGCGCCATCTATCAAAGGCTAGTTTAATATCAATCTATCCTCGTACTTCATATTTAACGATTCTTTACTTATTCTTATTGTACTTTTAATCGTACATAATCAAAACATTTCAAGTAGCACAGTATTATTTGAACAAGCTTATCCTACACATATAAAATTTTGATTTATTCATATACTAATCTTCAGCAGACCAACTTCAGCTTTTAGCTAGCTATTCGCTAATTACGGTGAACTTTCATCTTGCAAATTTTAAAAGGAATGATTGTAGCGGTATTGGTTAAGTAAATCGTGGCATGAACCAGTGGTGAGCGCAAGTCTATCAGTCCGCTATCTCGAGGCAAAAATATGTCAGTTCGTGCACCTTGGCTCAATTGATGTTTGATGTACTTCATCTGCAATTATAATTTGTAAAAACTGATTTACAGATTCGCTTACTAACTTAATATATTCCTGATTCTTCGTTCATCCAATAATTTTTGTCATTGTTTCTATAGTTATTCGCTTGCTGATATTCCCTTCCTCTATTTATCATTAATAAACAGTAAAATTATAAACAAAAGGTTTATCATTTTTCCATATGCCCATAACATTTCAACACATTTTCTCTATATTATTTTAGGTTTTTAATTTCGTTTTACTTATTTCAGACGTTTCTGCCCAAGGGGTTGGAGGTGGAAGCGAAAATTACCCCTATGTTCAGCTGACGGCAGTCCACGAATATATTTACCCTGCCGAGGACCAACAAAAACCACCGCTCATGAGGCGCGACTCAAACTCGAGCCTTAAAAAATCCAACATCGGTGTAGAGATGAACCCACCTCAGCAACCTCCGTTGCCTTTTAAGGGTGTCAAACACAAGGGAAAGATACAAATCAGGTAAGAAATAAATGCAATCTAATCGAGACAAATATATCCTTTCCCGAGTCAATCATGTGATGGCAGGTTTGGTATTTCTATAACATTACCTGTTATTACCTTTGAAGTGACACTAATTTAGTACTGATTATCATGTAGGTATATGATGATGATATGATGTTATTCATGCCATAACGTTCTAAAATGTATCTTTTCTGTCTTCTGACTCGTATCATGGCCATATCATATGAACTGTTGTTTTACTTATTTTTCCTCCGTCTTAATCATAAATCCTTCCTGGGTATTTTCTGAATTTTAATTTTTCTTTTATTCTCATCTTGTATCTTATACTCTTTCGTTTCGGAAAAGAGACTTGTTTTTAACATTACAAATAACAAAAATAATCATGCTATTTCTAATAATGTTAACCAGTAGTCACGGGCTATCCTGTTAAAATGGTTATTTTTCATTTCATTTCACAATTTTATCTCAAACGATACTTCTATCATTTCCCTTTCAAATCCATGTATTAGTAATATTCTTTTATATCAAGAAATATAAACGTTAGTTAATAAGGTTCTGAAACTGTTTTCTTGTGACCTGTCTAACTTAAATATTGTGTTTATATGGGATTAGGCTACAATTGATTGTAATTAAAATTACTTCTTCTTCTTCTTCGTTTGTTTTTGGGTTTCGATTATATAATCATTTACCCAGTACATGTAAGGTTATGCTCGTCTTGCTCTAGGCAATGCACAACCAGGGATAAAGTTCTACTTCTGTTTACTGCTAATTGACAACTGGGTGATACTGAAAGATCAGCTTTTCCATTTGTTTATCTTCTTCATTTAAGGTTACTGTTTACTGCTAATTGACAACTGGGTGATACTGAAAGATCAGCTTTTCCATTTGTTTATATTCTTCATTTAAGGTTAGATTAGACTTTTCTCGTTTGGGGGTAGCTTCCAAACATTGTCACATTAGGTTTATGGGTAATGCTTATTAAAATTACATTTTTGACAACTACAGTTTGACATTTCGATTTCCACTCCGGAAATCGTTTGTGAAAAGATTAATTAAGAATTTTGTTGAAAAGTATATAACCGCCAAGTTGTTCTTCTTTTTGGCTTTTATTCTACTGAATAATCAGCCAGTACATTTGTTTTGTTAATTTTTGGGCCACTCTCGTGAGCCTGAGAATATATCCTCATGTCCTATTATGAGTGAATATAGACATTTCATCTACATAATATCTACATTTTATTTATGTTTTCTATTTTCTTATAAGTGGTTTAAATGTTAATATTGGATAGGTTATTATGAAGATTATAATTTTATATGGTGTTATGTTTGAGGTTATGTCTTCTCAAACATTGAAAGTTAATTGGCGATAAGTCATTGTGTCCTAGGCAACAGCCATACTTTGGCTGTACAGATATGAGTGTGGATTTTATGTCCTATGGAACTTCAAATTTTGATCATTCTGTGTGTTTCTGCATTATTTGTATGTGCTTAAACGGATGTGTGTGGGTGAGCGTTCGTGTATTGTGTTTGTGTGTTATATATGTATTGTGTATGATTTAAGACGATATATCTCAAGAGTTTCTTAATCCGCTATTGTTGCTATAATCTTATTGTTGACTTCTTCTTTTCTTTGATTTTTCTCTTTTTCATGTCTGTTTCTTTCATAATTATTGATTCAAAAATTGTTGCATTCACAGGGTATTTTATAGATGCAGTTCTTCGATTTCTCTTTTGTGTTGTTGGGTTGGGTTTTGGACAGGATAGATCTGAGTGTATTAGTTGTTTTAAATGTTGTGATGTTATACTTATTTCCTATCCATTTTAATTGTGATAAGCCCTTTACATATGATATTGTTGTCATCCTTGAGTCCCTTCTTGTGAGTGGTTCTGGATTGCTTGTGGTGTTTTGTTGTTTTATTTCTTCTATCTTGTGGAATTCCTCGTTGATAAATGACATTTATTGTCAGGTAGCCATTTTTTGTGTTAAAACCTTTGTTAGCAGTTTTTTCTTCTTTAAATGTCTTTTCATTAGAGCAGGTGTTTTGGGCTCTATCATATAATAATTGGATGATTCCTTTTTTGATGTTTACGTGCTGATTTGAGTGGTAATTTAAATATCTGTTGGTGTGGGTTGGTTTTCTGTAAACTTTGGTTGTAAATCATGTATGCTCTCTTGTGATTAGCACATCCAGAAAAGGAAGTAAATTGTTGTTTTCCATGGTGAATTTGATTGATTCTTCTTTATTGCAAATATCCATCAGGAATTTATTAGATGGTTCTGGTCCATGAGACCAAATGGAGAACTCATCATCTACCTATCTCCACCATACTATGGATTGTTTGTCTTGTTTGTGGACAATGTTTTATTCGAAATCCTCCATGAATATATCTGCTAATAATGGAGATAAGGATGAGCCCATTTCTAATCTGAAATTTTGGTTATAGAATTCATTATTTAGTTAAAAATAAGTATTTTGTGTGCAAAGTGTTAGTAGTAGCTCCACGCCAATTAACTACACATGCACATAAAAATCAGAATTGGATATCAATCCGGAGGGTAAAACATCACTCTTAGAGTTTCAACTCAAAACATGGCTATTTACCTACAAAGATCGATGCCAAGTAATTATTAGGCTAAGGAAGTCAACTGTCAAATTGGATGTTACAAACATAGATATATAATACAAGATAGACTGATCGTTGCTATACTAGCCCATTCCCCCAGTGGGACAGAGAAAACTGACGCAAAGCAGTCCCTGCATCTCTTTCTAATTTGCCAGGTTTATCGACCACGTGACCTAAATGGCCAATGAGAAGGTCATGTTTGCATTGCAGCAGTCAGTCTATCTTGTATTATATGTCTATGGTTACAATGCGCTAACTAATAAACATCGACAGGTAAAAATAATTTCTATTTACAATAATTTATTGTTTGATAACGATTTCCGGATTGGAAAACGAAACGTCAAATAAAAATGTAATTTTTACTACAATCAATTATTATTTGGATCGGATTTAATCATCAGATGTCGCTATTGCGTCCAGATCGAAGCCATTTTATAGTTGCTTCTAATATGACAGGAAAGATTATTTTCACGTTCAGAGCGGTTGTGAGTAGCCGCTCCGAAGATCCCTTTTAGGGTGAAATACGTATAATCGGATACACAAAAGCACTGTACGTGAAATCAAATCTTAACTGTCTTTTCTTTTTATTCCGATTTACTCTTTATGAGTACGAGAAACCAATTCGCTAAGGATTTTTGCTTAGTTGAGGATATATGTTGTGGAATGCAATTTTAGATTCACCATTTCTCTAATAACATCTTTATCAACGTCTGTTTTGCCTTGCAATTCTTAGAAGACACAGATTAACGCAGAAATCTGAACTTGGTTTCGAAAATTAGTTTACGGATTTATTTATCAGATGTCGCTATTGCGTCCAGATTGAAGCCATTTTATAGTTGCTTCTAATATGACAGGAAAGGTTATTTTCACGTTCAGAGCGGTTGTGAATAGCCGCTCCGAATATCCCTTTTAGGGTGAGATACGTATAAGCGGATACACAAACGCAGTGTATGTGAAATCAAATTTTAAATGTCTTTTCTTTTCATTTATTATGGCTTCAACATCACAAACCTGTATGCGTCCACTGCTGGACAGAGGTCTCCCTCAGCTCTTTCCATATGTCTCTGTCTTGTGCGACTTGCATCCAGTTATTGCTAACACGCTTCAGGTTGTCAGTCCATCTAGTTGGTGGTCCGTTTTGTCCATCGGTTATCTGATTATCTCGCTACATGTCCTGTCCAATTCCATTTTAACGACGCGATTTTTTCGATAGCGTCTGTTGTTTTTGTTCTACAACGTATTTCTTCGTTTGGGATTCGGTCTCTCAGAGAGATTCCCAACATCTGTCGCTCCATCTGACTCACGCGAACCTTATCAACTACCTTTTTTGTGAGTGTTAATGTTTCCGCTCCATATGTGAGTACATGTAATACACATTTGTCAAAGATTTTCCTTTTGAGGCATATGGGTAAGTCCGATTTAAATACATAGTTTAATTTACCAAACGCTGTCCAGGCTAATCCTATGCGACGTGGGGGCTCACATGTCTGGTTATCTCTGCCCAACCGAATTTCATGTCCTAGGTACTTATACGATATAGTCAATATCCCTTCCATCAACAGCAATATTTCGATTTAGCAGCAGATTCGTCATTATTTGCGTCTTGTTCATATTAATCTTTAGTCCGACCTCAAAGGAAGCGTGATATAATTTTTCAAACATTATTATTGCATCATCCATACGATCGGCTATAAGAACGATGTCATCTGCAAATCTCAAATGACTGAGCTTCTCTCCATTTATGTTGATACCATGCTAGCTCAGATGTGTATTTTTACAAGTATGTTCTAAAAGCGTCGTGAATAGTTTTGGAGAGACTGTGTCTCCTTGCCGCACTCCTCGCTGTATACAGAATTTATTTGTTTCTTGTTCAAATAGTCTTACGCTAGCTGTGGCATTTTGGTAGATATATTTGATTATGTTAGTGTAGCGATGGTCTATTTGGCATTCTGTCAATGCTTTTAACATTTTCTGATGGCTTTTGGTATCGAATGCTTTCTCGTAGTCGACAAATATCAGTGCCAATGGTTTGTTGTATTCTCCAGACTTCTCTATTAGGTCCTTTATCACTAGTAAGTGGTCGTTAGTGCTGTATTATTATGGCTTAATCCCATATAAATACAATATTTAACTTAAACATGCGACAAGAGCAAAACCTTCAACTCAAGTCACAAGCTGTATTCTCGCTGACGATTATTTACCAAATTTTTGACTGTTATAATTTTGTACATAAATATTAAACAGGAGATACATTTTTCATAGTAGGCAATGGCACATCTAAGGACTCAGAACCGCGTTAAAACATATATAGATAAAATACTTAGATCCACAATAATTAATGAATTCATCAAGATCTTCAACTAGTCTTAAAGTTTGTCCAGCTTTTTTTGCTCTCAAAATACTTGAGCACGTCAATTTTTTCAGAATACATTGGCGTATTTGAAATATGTAATTTAATTGTTAAAAAAACAAATATACAAAAAAATACATGTACACCATATAATAAAAACACAAACATTTTGTCGTTAAGTCAATATAGCCATGTATGACAGATAGGGCAATGAACAAATGCTACGGGCTACGGGAAGAATTATTTATGTTATTATTGATTGCGACAAAAAGTACTTGAATAACATTTTCTATTACATGCAAGCTTCTACTCTAATGACGCTACAACTCTTTGTGGGTCTTGGCCTGCTTAACAACGTTCTTCCATTCTGCCCTGTAGGATACTTTCCTTCGCCACCGCCTGATGTTCATAGCGTTAAGATCTTCTCTACATCGTCTATCCAGCTTTTACGGGACCTCCCCCTTATCCTATTTCCTTGGGGTTTCCATCTCTGGTTAACTTTTACAGCTCGATTATCTGGCATTTTTCTAAATAGCCAAGCCAGTTTAGTCTTTGTGACTTTACAAATCTAACGATATTTGCGTTCTGCATTAATTCATCCAGCTCATAGTTCATTTTTATTCTCCAAGAAACATCGCTATAATGGATTGGTTCAAATATCTTTCTTAATATTTTGTGGTCAAATATTTTCAATTGATTTTCATCAATGGTTGACAGTGTCCACGTTTCACATCCATGTGTGACCACTGGTCTAATTACTGTTACGTATATTCTAAGCTTAGACTCACGATTCCGTAACTTACTTTTCATTATGTCTTTATATGCATAAAAGCACTTATTACCACTAAGAATACGTGCTTATAGTTCTTGACTGAGGTCGGTTGCTCTCATTTATTATTGTGCCTAGGTAGGGTAAGGTGGAGGCAGATTTGTAGGTATGGTTGTCTACCTTCGTATTCTCATGTCGATTCCACTTTTAAAGTTGTTAAGTGTTAAGTGTTGTTAAGACCTTGCCTAACTTCTTTTTCAATACAAATGCCTCTGTCATATTTAAATCTATGTCCATCATATTCTCATCATGGCATTGGAACCCTTAAAAGTCAGTACATGCAATACAACATTCAAAACATTACGAGAATCTAAGCATTACCTATCAACATCAGGAATTTTAACTAAAACGTTGTGTCTTAGTTTCAATTTTAGTCAATGTGAAGCAACTTTGTCGTAACATTTCTATTATGTATCTGCTTTTTAAACTGTTAACGCTTTCTTGATTTATTACTTTTAATTGTTTTATTTTTCTCAAAATATAGCATTTAATTATTAGAATTAGAAATCATATTTTGTTTTCATTATTACTCTAATAAATCATCTTTTACACCGCCATTTTCCGACCCTTGTATGGGTCGTGCATCTCTTTTATTTGTGACAGCATTGTTGATTTCGTTATTATAGCTATTTAATAATTTTGTATCGGATTCATCAAGTGATGTGTCTTCTCTATTTCCATTACCATTTTTTGAGTCTATAAATGTCTTCCTTATCATGTAACCTCTCTATGATTTCGACAATCGATAAGAGCAAATTCTAGAAATGTGCAGTTCGAGATATGGCTGAAAAAGTTTTCAACTAAAAGTAAAAAAAGGCTGAGTATCTGGCAATTCTAGCATGAAAGTATGGCGGTATATTTAATTACATCGGCTGCGGGCCGAATTTGCCATATGTTTTACATATATTAATTTAATGATAATGTCTATATAATTTTTATATCAATATAGTAGTAATTGTGGATATAAACAAATTTTATTTAGACAAAGGTACATAAACCACGAATTTCCTTTTTTCCTTTAATGCTGCTTTCTTCTTTTAATGAAGTCTTTTCTGTTTGCAGGTGTCGCCACTGTCACGAATATTATACGGAAGATAAGAACCCTCGCGGTGCGTGCGAGTACGCTCCCGATGTCATCAAAACGGCCATCAACCGAATAACGTGCTTGGGATGTGCGGAGGGTATAGACTACCATTGCGCCTCGGACGAAGAAGGTGACTTTGCGCAACATCCATGTGACTGTAGTGACGAGAACTGTGTGAAACGGTGGTTCTGTTTGACGTTTCTATCGATTTTGGTGCCCTGTCTCTGGTTGTACCCGCCTCTTAAGATGTGCCACTGGTGTGGGGTGAAGTGTGGGATGTGCGGGGGTAGACACAGTATGTGATCTATGAATCATATTTTACGATATTAGGCTCTAAGGTTTGTCGACAGCAGGTCTCTATATTTTGATTCAGTTTATTTTATTGACAAGATTGCCAATACTGCAAAATGACAAATTACTGTGACTGATTTCTGTCAAGACATATTTATCTAGTCATTTTATATATTTTTAAAAATTTTTCAATGCTTCGTTTAAAATAATTTATTTAACATTTATCACAGACAGATGAAATATAATAATACATTATAATCGTCAGTATTGATAACTGACCCTAAGACTTCGTTTGCTCTCTTTTTATATTTTTACTACAGCTAATATATAATTGCTAGATAGACATTGGTTCTACATGATTTTATCTAGTTTATTGTTCGCCTCGTGCCTATTCCCATCAGTTTTATTATTTCATGTAATATATTAATATGACATAAACGTTCATGAATTCAATAAAATCATTTTTCATGTCGCATACATGTGCTTTGCTTTTTGTATTCAATACATAATGCAGTTTTTGCATTTCCCCTTTTGTGTTTTATCAAAATATATCAAAAATATATGTAGATTTAACTGACTGGAATTCTTAGTGAGGAAGTACTTGATTACAGTCCATCTAATTTACTTACCGTTGCATGTCATTATCATTGACAGAGATCGAAGTTGACATAGTTGCCAAAGTATAAAAAAATCCTGAATCCATTATTATATTATCCTATCTATAACTGTTCAAAATAATGAATCAAAGAAGCTACCATCTCTTTACAACGACTATTTAAATTCTTACTTGACATTTTTAAAATAAAACACTAATTTTGTTCTAAAAAGAACAGATTTTTTTAAATAGGCAAAAATATAAAACGAGTGGTATTCACTTTAAAATTCAAAATAATAAAGTACAAAAAGTGTCAACACCGCAACTGTCAAATAAGTGTTACCAATTTATGCCAAAATATCACCTTCGTTCGATTACAGTTACAGTGTATTCCGAACAAATGTTCTTCATAAAAACGCTTTATAATGCATTTATACAAATTAAATGAAACATATTATTGTGTATTTCTTTACGTGCAACGGTTAGTAAATTAGATGAAGTATAGTATGCATTAAAAGTACTTTAAATACAATATTCTCTTCATAAAAGAAGAAATTCTCTTCTAGTAATTATGATTTATGCTGTGGTATAACCGAGAAGCGTTTTTGAGTTTTTTTTTATCTTAAATAACCATTGACAAATTGGCAATCCAATTTTAATAATAAAAATGCATTTTTAGATTTTCGACTGTTTAGATTTAGAGTTAAAATACATTTTTTTATTCGGTAACAAAAAATGCTCCTTTGTCAGTACATAATCACACATAATTGTCATATTATGTCAAAGTTACAATAGTTTTTTGAAGTTTGTTATACCAGCAAATGTTCCTTTAACAAAATGAGAAAAAAGTCAAGTAGGGGAAGAATCAGTTAAGGTTTCATATTGTTTTAAATCATTATCTATTATACAAATCAAATTTATTCATGCCTTTTCCTCTGAATGTTTTGCTCAAAAATATTACTGATAGCAGGTCTGTTGTTGTCATTTAAATAAAATGCGGTTTTCCCTTTTTTTATCAATTTGGATCCCTAAGTATTTATAGTCAAATTAGTTTTTATTAATACTGACAAACTAGCTATCGTTATCGATAGTAGTAATAATTTCTTTTCGATCCAATTTAAATAATATCTTTAAAGCATCTGTGATTTACTAGTAAGCATTTCATAGTAATAGAGATTTTCTATGATTTTCAATTTTCCTGGAAACTATGGTACCTAATATCGTAAAATACCTGCTTAACAAGTTGAGGGTTGTGAACATTGTTAGAAGAAACTTACATGTTAAGCTTATCCATGGAAAAAATTAAAAGACTGTTTATATACTGCCCAAAATAATTAGGGAAACTTTTATTTAGAATTCAGCAACTGTTCAAATTTGCTTATAGCAATCTTGAAATGGTTCAGTAAAATCGTGACAATTTAAAATAACTACCAGTCAAAATTGAATTAATAGTATCAAGTGAGTTTATGAGCTATAGATAACTAATGAATGATAACAAATACAAAGCATTCAAAAATATCAATGATATGCTTGAAGTGTTGTTTTTATTGTTTGTGCAAAGTGATTTTGTTTTGAAATTTATTTTCGTTTTACTTTTATTGTATCTAGTTCAAAATTAACTGTTAGATTTTGATTTAATCACAAGGCACGTAGGTAGGTGCTAGCTGAAGTACAGCAACAGCTCTATGACCTAACATAAGCTCTACTACATAAAATAAATGATATATTTATGTAGTTAATAAGTCTAAAAAAAGATCTACTACTCTGCTAAAAGCATGTTATTTACTAACAACTATGTACTGTTATTTTACTCACAATTCTTATTGACGTTGAAACATTATATTACTTCAATTGGAACTTTGCAACTACTAAAATAATTTCTTCCTGCCTCTATTTTTGGTAGTTCCTCCGATAAACAATCAGTTTCTGGTTTCAGTAATTGTTTTGTTTTGCTTACATACAATATAGATTATATGCAAACTAAACTTTCAGTTTTTTTGTATACTTCATATAAGTACTGTATAATTTCTTAAGTGCCATAAAACAATAGCTAAATGTGGTCTGCAAGGGATAGTGCTGAACAGAGGACTCAATTTCTTGTTTGTTCTCGTTCTCTCACTTTCTCTCTTTTGAGAACGCACAGTGAAGGTACGGTTTCGACAATGACGGCAGACAGCAACTACACACGGCAGTTACAGTTGCCGTCGGGCAGTACTAGGCGTCGTATTGATTCCGAAGTCAGCAACAGCTACTTCAGTTACGTGATGGCATAAAACACTTAAGGTTGGGTATTACATAAAAAATATGGATTACAAAAAGCTGTAAGTTTTACTGCAAGAAGAAGAAGATGACGACGATTTGTATTATTGTATTGTACTTAACTAACTAGACTCTAGACTTAAGAAGACTTTAAGAAAAGATTTTATTCACTTTTTGGGCGATCTCCTTCCAAATATTTTCTTTGAGATGTGAATTTTTATAATTCGCATTTTAGTAGTCGAATAAACAGGGATATTTAGACACTAGATCAATAAAATAATCACCACTTTCTTCATTTGTCAATACTTCCATGTCGTCCAACTTCACGAGACGGCACTAACGATAGTACTGTGTTTGTTTAAGTGTGTCGTCTGGTGTCGGGCGGCACAGCAACTGACGTTCTGCTGGGCAGCAGTTGCAGTCATATGTCAGAATCAGTCTCCTACAAATTAATACTATAAAGTAATGTATGCCACGGCACCAACTGCCGTCTGGAGTCGTTGTTGGAATCGTACCTTAAGCATCAAAGTTCAAATCGAGGTTCAGTCAATTTTTTAAGTTAGTTACCTAAATGGATTTTTTTTTTCGATTATCTCAGGTACTGCCCAGTAGCAAAATTGGAAAATACGCCCAAATTAATAATGTAATTATGTTCATTCATTTGACATATATCTCGACCTTGAGTTTGAGGCCATGAGAACCAGAGTGGCATAACTGATAAGAACATTACATATTCAAGGAAAATGGTCGGAGACTAACAATGTGTGAGGCCACTTTGGCATTGAGAATTCAAAACAGAACCTCGGCAGCCTTTTTAGCAGAGACTTACCTGCTAAAAAACACCCTCCTCAGCGGTGAATCACCGGCCAGATCGCCCTGATTGGGACACAACATCGGCACGGATTCTTGTTATCTTAGTGAATACAAACAATAATCAGTTATCTACTAATATTACTTAACTAACATAATTATTAAAAATGAAGGTGATTGTTTGATTGAACTAGCACGATTCTAATAAAACATAAACAAATACTAGTTTTAATTAACGTGAAGTTAGGCCTAAGTGTCAAATTTTTGACAAAATTATTTTATGACAGTGCCCTAACTCACATAGGCTACTATAGCACTACTCATGTTTAAAAATTACACTGAAGCTAAAGTAGTTCTGTGCTGCCATCCTCTGTATTTTATTGATAACTAATTCTTGGCCACTGTGGCAATATCGGTTTGAACATTTACTTATGGCTGGTTGGATAAAATTGATATTGAAAAATATGCAGTTAGGCCACTCTGATTCTATGGTCTCCTTTATAGTATAACATTTATATGGGCAATTCAAGAAATAATATATCACGTATCTGACCAATGTGATCCTGTGTGTACCCATTTAAAACTCAGCCAATAGCCTAAATACAAGCTTATGTTGATCACTAGTATTAATGTATATTTTTAAACGCAAAATTATGCTCATTAAAGCGAAACCATTGTATATGTCTACAAATATTATACCTTTATTATAAAAATAACTCGTGAAAACTACTCTATGAGAAAATATAGCAAATACTAATAAGTGTTTTGAAGAAATTTTGGAAATATAAGTAAATTAATTTTTGAACAAAATGGTGGATTTGCGTCGGTATAGTTTATCTGAATCTTGCTATAAAATATTTGTTGAATTATAAATAGATGTTCCCCTAATTATATTAAGTAGTATATTTGTTGATTTTTAAATGTAAATTTGCGCTAAACTTTTTTAATCAAATTTATTTATTTTATAAATAATTCGGGAGTATCCCGAATTACAGAATTTAATATTGTTGATGTGTTCCAAGTTCAAAGGTGTAAAAATATGACTATCATGCCATTTTTGCCATGTGTATATATTTATGTAAAAATTGATCATGTATATTTGCGTTTTTGTTCCTCATTAATCTTATAAACCGTAAAAATCAAAAATGTAAGAAAGAGTACTAAGTTTAATATTCCAATCATCAAAATGATGGTCGTGGTACAAAATTGATTGGTGTGTCAATTCGTACAAAATATTTAAATCAGTGGTACTACTGCGTAAGCATAAACCAGAATGGAGTATAATAAAAAAAAGTTATGGTCAACCGCTTACCAACGGTTTACTACAAAGTACTAAGTAAAACAAAGAACCTATTGAAGCGGAAACTGGAAAAGTATGGGCTCTCTATAACGTGATAATAATGAAGGACTAACGCAAGTACTGATCAGATATTTTGCTTTTCACTGGAGTTTTTTTTATTATTTGGACCTTTATTAATTTCAAAAACTGACACATTTTTGGACTAATTGAACAGAGACAACATTATAGTCAATCTGAAAATTTTCAAAATACATTGCTGAAACCGAAAATGGATTCAGTAATTTATTTACAATTTTTAAGAATCCCTAATTCTCCTTAATAATCTAATCTTCTACTATATGTTTTTGTTGAACAAAAATGTAACTTACATAGTAACTTTTTACACGCTGTAAATGTGTAACTATACAGAGTAAATTTACAAAATGTAAAAATCTGTAATTGTATATAGAATTGTAAATCTTATACGGATTCAAACGGTAAATATGATTAATATTTGATGTAAATTTACTTTGTAACAATTCTAAAAATGTCCATAGTGATGGTTTTACATCATTGTGCTGTTCGATTAAAAGCTTTACATATAATTTATGTGTTGTTAACCATTAAAAATGCCAATCTATGTACTATATGTAATAAATAGGGATGATTCACACTAAAGCGACTTATGTCTAAAAATATTGGTAATAATTAATTTTGGTCTCTATATTGTTTGCATTACATAAGGTAATGCGACTCCAAAATGCAATTCTAGTTATCTGACTGTTCTATGAATGGCATGGATTGTTACTGTGACAAGTGATCAAACGTTGGGTTCTTTAGGATATAGAAACCATAAATCGCTTTCATAATGCAAAGCCTTTTTGTTGCATTTAACAAAATTCTAAACCCTTGGCAGTCTTAAAATGTTGATTTAAAATAAGTTATTTGATGTATTCTACGATGTAAACCAAGAAACAACTTAAAGTAACGATTTTTCGAGAATCTTCTTCGACAAAAAAGTCATTTGAAACGTCACTGTCAAACTAACTACAAAACATCAGAGGCCATAACCTTATATATAGTCCATTTCAACAAGATAATCTAGTAAGCGCAAACCTCTGGCAACCCGTAAATCGTTCACAGATCAGAATTGAGTAAAAATTGAGTAATTGTTGAGTAAAAACTAGTAATACTTGAAGAAAAGTATAAAAACACTTACCATTACAAGATTTCCATTGGTATATATCAAAAATATTAATATAAAATGTCTGTTTAGTAAAAAAAAGTATTGCAACTTACAAAATAGCTTCCTTTATAGCTTCGGAAGAAGGCAATTCCTTTTTTAGCTCTATTAATATACTCAGTGTCAACATAAAAAATATTTTTATATTAATTTTCAGAACTTATTTCGAAGGAAGGCTTATTAGCATACTACCTACCCCCTTCCATTTTTAATTGATTTTGTCCCCTATGGTACCATAAGGAATTATAATTTTAATTTTATTCCTGATAACATATAACCCATTTCTTCTTCCTGTGCCAAGCTCGATTATCGTGCGTTGGCTATCAAATTGGTTATACTAATTTTGTTGGCGGCAGCTCGTAAGAACCATTCCCTCAGGTTTCTAAGCCATGACATTATTCTTCGACCTGGCTCACTTCTTCCGTATATCTTACCTTGTATTATTAAATGAAGTATATTGTATCTCTCTGGACGACGCATAACATGACCAAACTATTCCAGTTTTCGATTTTTAACTGTTCCGGCCACTTCCGTAACTTTTCCCATCCGCTGCAAAACAACCTCGTCGCCAACTCTAACTTGTTCGTAGTATTCTCCGATACACCCAGATTTCAGAGGATTTAAGTTTTCTGAGAAGTGTATCCGTTACAGTCCAGCTTTCGACACCATATAAAAGAATAAAGAACACATAACATCTTACTAATTTAATTGTCAGTCTCAAAGTAATATTGTTTCAACATAAGATTTTATCCATCTTAAAATATGCAGCTCTAGCCTTCTCATTTAGAGAAGACCAATTCTCATTTAGATTACAACCAAGATAAGGGATGTTGTTGGTTCTCTTCAACTGATCTGCATAAGCTTTTACTACTTCTGATTTATTGATGTTTTACTGACAACCATTACCTTTGTCTTTGTAGTGTTTAGCTTCACTCTGTATTCATTACACGTGTTTTGCAATTAACACCGTGTCATCCGCGTACCTCAAATTTGACGCCATTGCCTGTCTTACTCCTCTTCATATTTGAAACTCGGAATTATCCTGACCAATCCTGACGTTTGAACGTTGATGCCAGTAAAGATTTTTAATGATATGTAGGTCTTTATCATCAATACCTATCTGTTGAAGAATGGCTACCGTTTCAGTATATTTTACTCGATCAAAGACCTTCTCCAAATCAATAAAAAATGTGTAAACTGGATGGTCGACATCTCTGTACCATAACCGGAATACTAAATAGTGCTTATCTGGTTCCAAGGTTATTTCGGTTTGTTTCGACTTTAATTTTTTTTTGTTGATTTGTCCATTATCTGCATCTGAAAGCATCGGACTTAAACATCCATAAATTTTCATAGTTTATTTGGGCTTCACTTTATCTACAATACGAGACGATTTTCTATTATATCTTGCAACGCATTATACTACCATGTCTATTAATTCCAAGTTCGAATTTACTTGTTTCTTCTTTCCATTCATCCATTTCGATGTTTCTGCCTATGATCGTTTAGTTAAATCTAGGGTGTTCTATTTTTTTCTATCAGCGGTATATCATAATTCTGGTTTATTCTAATATACTAGCACACTAATAACATCGCACAAGACCATTGTTACATTTTCTGACCATATATTAAAGTGATACGAGGAAATTAGTGGCAATTTACAAACCACAAAAATTATTTGTGTTTCTTTTAGTGACAACTGCGAGATATTGCATCCCTGCTGCAGAAAAATCGCAGATTAATAACCACTTTAGGCGCGGTCATTTAGAGTGAGTAAAGATTTACTTTTGGTACATGGGTGGTCATTGTTTTAAAATGCCTCTAATTGATTTATAGTATTTTACTTCAGGTGATCAAAATGATTAAGAATCGCTCTATGTTGGGAAAGCTACTTATTTCGATTCATAAACTTTTGTAAAAGTTAAAATTGTCGCCCCTTCCCATTTCATTTATTTTTCATCTCAATATCCATCCGATATTTATTTATATCCAGTTTTAAAAATTAATCAATGAAGTTAAACACAATTGTCTAAGTTTTTGTTTTTAATGTTAAACATAGTGATTTCAATTAAAATGAGGTAAAAAATAAAAAAGAGAATATATTGCCGATTATTGCTATTATTTTTAGACAAATATGAAATTAATCAGGTAGTTCTCGACAGCTGAAGGTGATTGGAACTTGCTCTTTAGCAAGAAATACTGAATTTCAGGTAGTTTTCAAAGTAGGTATTCCAGACTGTCGGTTCGACCAATGGGTAAAAAAAATCACTAGTCGATGTCATTCTCTGGCATTAGATGACATTTGTCATCCCCTAATCATAAATTCAAGACTAAGAACTGCCATGCCACCAAAATTAAAATGTAAATATCATGGTACATAGTAATGACAATACAGATAATAAAAATCATAAAAGCTAAAATACCAATAGAAGTTCAGTGTTTTATATTAAATATTGTAGTATAAAATTCGTCATTTATTCATTTCAAAATTTTGGATAAGTAATAACAAAATCTTACCCTCCCATCAAACTGTATTACGAAATGTATTTATACAGAGTGTCACAGAAAGTTGCTACTTTTATATCAAACATTTCTTTTGACTTATTTTTTAACCTAACCTATCACTGGATTTTTAAAAAGAATATACACAAGGCAAATAATAACACAAACATTCAGTATTCTGGAAGATGTAGGTTTGGCATGAAATTATAAATTTTTCTATAATTCAAGAAAACATTTTTTTTTTCGTTATTGATAAATTGATATATATATGATAAGACTAATATTTGCAAAATATTAATGGGGCTTTGGTCTTCCACGTTTAAATTCTAATCAAATTATTTGCTATTGTCACTAAAATTTATGTTTTTTATGTATTTAGGCTTGTTTTATTGCAATAAATTGTATAAATGGAAGAAAGATTTGCCTGGAAACATTTAATGAGATATATAATCTCTGCAGGGGTCTACTGCATCATTATCCAGCCTTCTGCGTCCAAAGTTAAACATAAGCCTCCCCTAATTTCATGTATTGCATAAAAGTACAAAATTACTTAAGTGATTTTGAGGCTTTAAAATTAACTGCTGTGGGACTGTTGGGATTTCAAACCTTGTTCTAACTTCAAAAATGGATGAGTCATCACTAATGTTGCATATTGAATGTAAAGATATATACTAAATCAAAACAGCAATAAGTAAAAAAAAGGCAGAGTTGATTAACTAATATATAGATATAAAATTAAACGGTTGGCTGTAATAAAAAAAGATGTAAAAACTGTTTATTTCTTTTCGCCATCTATAATTCCACATAATTTCAAGATGCTGAATGTTGTTTTAGTACAATGATATACAATATCAATTCAAATTATATCTTTTGACATAATAAAGAAACAGGAGTGAAGCTAACTTTGTATGGCACCTGATATTGTTAATGAATTTAACTATCAGTACAAATTTCAGGTTAAGTGTTATACCCAGAATAGGTATTTTTGTGATTTGGGTGATATCTGTTCGACTGTCAAAAATGTAATACAGTTTAAAATTATTTTTGGAAATAAACATGTATGAATTCCTAGAAGTGGGTGTTTGAACTTTCCGACAAAAAATTCATACATGCATTAACCAAAAAGAAAAACGCCAATGAGTACACAGCTCAAAACATATATTAACATTTGTATGTGTTAATCATTTATTTTTTATGGTAAAGCTAGACATTTTGTTTCTACATATCAGGGCTACGATTTGTTCAAGTAAAAAAGATTACACGTTTTACACAACACTACTTATTAAAAGACTTTTTAGTGTTTTAAGAAGTATTTTAAAATATCTAACTAAGTTCGAATAACTAGCTACATATAATATTTTTACAAAGTTATAAGAACAAATGTTACTTTTGATATGTGTTAATAAATATCTAATTCTCGATTAAAAACGTTCATATTTAAATACTGTTTTATTTTAATTAAATTTGAGCCGTGTATCTTAACTTTTGTCCAAGAATCTTAACCAAATGTTGAGAAATACAATTTCTTAACATTTGCTAAAAAGCAACATAACTATTCAAACATAGTAATTTTTTATTTTGTTTAATACTACATAATTTAACACTTCCTTAATATTAAATTTAAGTTATGTCTTTTTTAAACTAGTCTTGGTACCTGACGTAAATTTAAGTGAACGCATCCTATGGCTCGGGAGCGTATCATTTACTTTTACACATAGGCATATAATGTTGAATAGTTATGTTGTTGATTGTAAATAAACAATGTAAAAAGTTCGAATCGACTTCTTGATTCTAATTTTTTACTGAGATTCCATTATTGCACTCATGCAATCGGTTAGAAAGAAAAACTTAATAGTTTTTATTGTGTGTATATATATGTTATTAATAAAAGTATGATATGGCTTAAAATAAAAAATGTGTGAGTGATATTTTAATTAAAAATAATATATTAAGAATAAATAATAAAGAATATGTTATTAAATACCTTGTTTTATTCCCTTTCATAATAACGAAAATAACTAAGTAATCTAACAAGTGTTCACAGTTCTGAAAGTGTTTTCTTGTGGCATATAAAATGTTATTTCTATTACAATCAATTGTGACATCCCATATAAAAATATCAAAGTGATAAGAGCAAAATAATAATTAAGGGAACAAAGCTTAAGAAGAAACCAAAGATATAGAAAATGGTAATTAGGCCAGAATCAATAAAGAGAATCAAATTCGTCATTCATCTAAGAGAAATATTCACGCCCAATGATAATCAAGAAGGGCAGGAAAAGACTCTTTTCCTTCATACTTGTAGTTTTTCAAGTCTCTTACCAACACAATATTTTTGTAAGACTTTCCTTTTCCCTTTTTTCGAAAGGGTTCAATTTCTTCTTGTGTCCGGTAGCATATTTCAATTCTCTTCAGTTTACTAATTGATTGGATATCCTTATAGTATTCACTTAGCTTCTTAGTATCAATAAGTGGTCAATCTTCTCCTAGTGCGCTTACCTTGCCTATACCACTGTAGATGTCATGGTATTCCTGTTAAATTAAAAATATGGGTTTTTTTGCTCCTCTAAAAACCCGATCGGCAGGTAAAAAACTATGCCCGCGTACAACAAAATACAATAAAATCCTTTGGATTTATGTTTTGTGCATTTCCAAATAATAAATCCGTGTTCTCAGAACAATATTATTTTTATTTTAAGAAAAACAATCATCGCTAAACAACCTTAGTACAGAACAGCCCTAAACATCAGCTTCTTTCAAATAGTTAAAGAGAGCCTTTTAGAGAAGCAAGCAGGAAAAGCCACTGCCTTTTCCTGCTTGCTTCTCTGTCCAAGTGTAGAACATGTGGTTTTGAGTTTTTAGATCAGTAATACAAAAGGTATAAAACCAAAGTTGTCTGTAATAATGTAATCTTGAATTGGACTTTTAGGTTGTGGCTGAATTTGTTGAAAATCAAAGTTCACAGAATGTGAAACATCTGTTTCCAAGCACTAATAAAACGCCTTTGCTCTTCTTGAATGAATCCGCTTTTCAACCATTAGCTGCGCTTTTTCAGCAGACTGTGCTTAATTTAATCTTTGAAAAGGCAGCACGTACTGTAAGTATCGGAGGCAGGTGACTTAAAACCTATGTTAATGTTTTACTTAGTTTACTAATACTTAACTTACTACTCAGATATAATCTTAGTTACCTCCTCTTTTTCCTTCAACAGCAAACCCAAAATGCACTTATTTGGCTATGTTTTTATTGTACACTGCGCGTCACGAAAAAGAGGCCGCCTAAAATTTTTGCCATTTTTTAATTTTTACGAATCATACCACAAAGTGATTGTCATTAGATGTTTGTGTAATGTTTAAGAATATTTTTTATTAAAAATATATATATATTTTATTAAAAGGTTTATAAAATCCATATTCCATCATCAGTGTCTAGGTATACATGTTTAAAGCCACTAAATATCTATGAAGTTCTAAGACTCTACTTCATGTAGAGTCGTACGTTGCCATGTTATCAAATCCACTGGTAACTTTAACATCTTAGTACATAAGATCAAATAATGTAAACCTAATTTTAACCTACAACTTTTAACAGGTTGTTACCCAGATATTTAGTGGCTTTAAACATGTATACCTAGACACTGATGATGGAATATGGATTCCAAAATCGTTCTGTCTTTATGACATAACCCGATTGTGTTTTTTAATTATATACCTTTTATAAAGGATTTTAATAAGAAATTTTTGTGATACATGGTATACAGCCACAGCTACAGAATTTAGTTTCCTTGTGGAGTTTAAAGAGTATGTTCTAAAGCAGTATGCAATCATTTTTTAAATAACAAATGTCAAAAAATAACTTCTTCCAAAATAATGCTTTTATTGAAAAATAAAAAAAAATTAACATTCTACATTTTTTCTGTTTTCTTTATAAAATTAAGTCGTGATTATTAATACTGTGTATTACCACCTCTATTTTGAATTACACTCCTCATTCGATTTGGCATTGAATTGATCAATATTCTGTTTCTTACCCTTCGTTTGAGTTGGTCCCAAACATGTTCAATCGGGTTCAAATCTGGATTTTGAGCCGGCCAGTTCATTTTTGGCACACCGAAGTTTCCAGATATTGCGTTACCATCCAGGCTATGTGTGGCCGCGCGTTGTCCTGCATAGAAATAAAGATTTCGCCGACAAAGCCAGCAAAAGGCATTACATGCTCGTCTAGAATTGCGGTAATGTATCGGTGTGCATTCAACGCTCCTCTATCAATAAATACGAGATCAGTACGGCCCTCGAATGAAATGCCTGCCCAAAACATTACCGAACCTCCTCCAAAAGCAACACGTACTCGTCGAACACAAGCAGCATATCATTCCCCACGTCTTCAGTATGTTTTGATGCGACCATTTGAGCCATAAAGAACCATCCTGGATAACTAAACAAAACATTTTTCCAATCTTCTATTCGTCCATTACTCGTGGTCTCTAGCAAACTGTTGTCGATCTGCTGCTGTTAACAAAGGTCCTGTTCCTGGACAGCGAGCCCTTGGACCAAATTCCCTCACGGTAGAAGTGCTTAAAGTCCACCTGTGAGCATTTTGAAAGCGGTTTTGGATTGATCTAGCCGTAAAGAACCGATTTTGCAAAGAAGTGCGTTGTAAAGAACGGTCTTCTCGGGCCTGATCCTGGTCGTTGTTCGTGAGATCCAGTCTCTACGAATCGTTGGTAAATTTTTAGGACCATACAACGACTGACTCCAAGCTGTCTGGCCACTTCTCTTTGACTCATTCCATTACCAATCAAAGTAACAATTTGAACAGATCTAGAAAATTTCTCAGCCATAGTTTTTAATTTAAAAATTGCTCAAGTTTGCTCTTCGAACAATTGTACACTAGTGAAAGGTTTTGGAAAAACAGAATAGCCATATTCCAAGAAAAATAAGGTACAGGCAATACGGGCTTTATCCGAAGTCGTAAAACTGATATCAATTCTGCAAACTTATTACCCTTAATTAACCTGTTGGCACCGTTTGTCGGTGCCTAAAAGACGCTTAAAGTGTTTCTGCATTGTGGGAATTTAGTTACAATAGAATAAAGTGTATAAACTTAAAGTTATTGAAAAATTCTTACAAAATTCTAGGTGGCATCTTTTTCGTGGCGCGCAGTGTAGTTTCTTCAATACCAACAACAGTGCGAAAAAATTTTAAATATACAAAATTCTTAGCACCAAAGACAGTTGGAAAAAAGTATTGTACATATTAAGTACTTTCGCTTGGGTCCAGGTTTTTTCTTTTTGTTTCCCTACCTAGGCCTATGTATTTTGATTTGTGTTGTATAAATCAGAGTGGAAATTATATTGTCTTGTCTTTTCGTGTCCGGAACTTTATAAAACTCTTCTTTGAAAGTGCTGATGTAAATAGGCCTTATTTTTACGCACGTTAAACGTGTATTGCTGTGCTTAAACGGTACAAAAACTAGTGCTCTTTTAGGAGCTACATACTTGGTAATTTGTTCACTTTTCCTTTTTCCTCCTGTACTCTTCTCTTTCTAGTCCTTACATTTCCACCTGCCCCATCCATTGTTCTTTAAATAATAAAGTAATTACTAATTTTTTTTAAATACTTTGCCAATAAACCCTCACATAACCTCTAATAAACCCTAACAATTTGTAAGTCTCACTGGGTCAGCTAAGTGGCAGTTGCAGAGCTCCTATTGGTTGGTTGGAAATAAGCTGGTTAGCATGAACCAGTATAGTGGAAATAAGTTGTTTTGCATGTAAAGGTGGTTTTTAATATGCTTTTACCATGGGTAATAATTTTTGCATGAATCAGATAAAATAAACCACTTTGGCTACAACAGAACAATGCATTGGCACATCTAACTCAACTTTGATTTTTGTGTGACTTACGGCTGTTTGCATGTTACCTCCTCATATATGTATATATGTATATATATATATATATATGTATATATATATATATATATATATATATATATATATAGAAAAGAAATTTAATCTTTGTAGATAAGTTAAATAGTAAACTCTTAAATATTGGGGAAATCTGCGAGAAAGACTCTAATGAGTATCAATTTTTAATTGTTAGAAATTTTTACAAAATGTATACAAATTTTTAATTGTTAGAAAGTTTAAAAGTGAGGTTCCGTTTTAGCCAGAAAGCATGCGCTGATAAATTCAAGTAGTTCTTATGAATCTTTATGTCGTTAAGGTTCATTGGTAAAAACGAATGAAATTAAATCCCAGTATAGGGAAATATTATTTTGATTTTCTTTTTTAATTATATTCTATTGTTCATGTATTATTATATCTTATTGAGATGTATCTAAGAAAAGCAAGGGAATGTTATCTTTTTTAGTTAATAAAAATTAATTATAAAGGTAGGTTAGTTGTTAATGGATATATCAGTCAAGTTAGTTATCTGAACTCTCTCGTAGATTTATTGTTCTCACGGTGGAGAATTGTAGTGTTAGTATAGTCCATGAGATGACCAGTGGAATGGACATGTTTGGCTAATGCACAACGGTCAGGGTGAAGTCGAGAATCACTTTTGTGTAGTGTAATACGTGATTTCAATAATTGAGATGTTTGGCCGATGTAGGAATTGTTGCAAGAGAGGCATGGAATGTTGTAGACAATGTTACTAAGCCTATCTATGGGAGTCTTATCTTTTATCTTAGAATAAACATTATTAATTGTTAGGGCTGATCTACAAGCCACATTAAGTTTAATGTTGTTATTATTATTACCAAAGCTATTTTCAACACTTTTCAGAATCCTTGTTAACCCCGGAGTGATATTATACCCATATTTCAGAGATATCCTGGACTGCCAACCTCATTTCTAAAAACAATCCACTTATATCTCTCCAATCAAACCATAAGAGTTATAATCAATAATAAATTCTCCACGCCATTCACTCCACAAGGCTCAATTTTAGCACCAATCCTATACACAGTTTACAAGAGCGACCTCCCCCGCGCTACAGACCAAAATGAAACTACCCTTCTCTATGCCAATGATAGTACACTACTCTCCTCAGGCACAGTTGACGAAACGATGAGGAACAGCTCTGTGTTTAACAGGTCACAAGCCCAACTTGATAAAATAGTCAAATGGTGCAACAAATGGAGAGTCACCCTCAATCCAACCAAGACACAAGCCATCCTCTTCATATACCGGGTGCTTGCCGATTTGAATACGAGGGCAACCTGATAGAGCTATACGGAGCTAGGCTTCCCTTTCAAAGGACGGTTTCCTATTTGGGCGTTAAATTTCAGAGGAACCTCAACTGGGACACCGAACTAAATCTTACTCTAAACAGGGTGACAAGGAGGGCTACACTCTTAGGAGCACTATCAGGCAAATTTGGTAGCGCACAAAGCAAAATTCTTCTACACATAAAACGTACATCAGACCGATAATTGAATACAGGGGTGTTCTTTACTCCGCACTCAATAAACGCCATCATGGCCACAAAATGTAAAATCTTGAGGAAGATCATGGGGAAACGTGCAGACTATCAGTCGGCATTAATCCACCAAATCTCGAATATTCCTAACATAGAGAGCAAAATTCGCTTCCTTGGCAAGAGTTACGTCTTACGAACTATAAAGAGGTCCAACATCAGAGCAAAGGAGGTCCTCCAAAAATCTTGCCACCGATGAGAGCACATACTTACCAGGCATCCCACAAATAAAGTTCCTTTCCTCCCGACCAAACTTCTTAACTTGGCTGGAAACGAACTTCCTGATGAGTCTTTTAACACATTAGAAACGACGCCACTAAGATATCGCACATATTAATAATCTGAAAGCCAAAAATGTTTAATCAAAAGAGCCGTTGCCATAAGTATAACTGTAAACATGCGAAGGTACCCCTCAAGACGGCATGGCTAACAAACTTCTTCGCCCACTCTGACTAAATACTGCTTTTTAGCAAACCACTCGTCTTCCCAATCACTCCATTCTCAAACACGATAATGCATTTGCAGACTGATGTCCTGCTCTTGGCACAACTCTTGTATAAAGATAAAGGGGAAATTCAGGACTGTAAGAACTAAAGTTAATGTACATCGTGTACACATGTAAGAAACATCGATAGATGAAGGTTAAGGAGAATGGATATTAAAGAGCAGGTTTAGTAGGTCGAAAACTGAGTATATGTAGTTGGAGGAGCGGGACTGGTTGGGGACATTGCATTGCTTGGAGAAAAACTAGGACAAGTAGGAGAATTTAAATACCTTGGATCTACATAACAGAAAATGTGAAAACGGATACACACTAGTTGGTTTAATTGGAAGCCAATAAGCGGGGTACACGGTAGAGATCGAAAAATCAGGGAATTGTTGAAAGGAAAGATATACAAGAGTGCCGTGAGACCTGAGTTGGTGTCCGGCGGTGAAGGGTGAATCCTGTAAACAAGATTAAGGAAAAGAAGATGGAGTTAGCTGAAATGAAAATGTTACGGTTGATGTTGGGTAAGACTAGACGGGAAGAGGACTAGAGGTAGAGGAAAACCTAGGAGAAGATGGAAGGACTGGGTGGCAGAGGACTTAAGAGAGAAAGGTTTGGTGAAGAAGACACGATAGAGGCAATAGACAGAAATGAGTGGCGAAGAAGAGTAAGGAACAGCGACCCCTGAAAAAAAAAGCCGAGGGGGAAGAAGAAGAAACGAAAGAACAATTTAACTAACACTTTATTAATAAATAACTAATAACTTTAACAACTATATGATAGCAATATCATTCGCTAAACAGATATTTTATGTCATTTTCTATTCTGTTTGACCAATAGCTTTGTTGATCATGCTTTCAGTTTCAGACCAAAGTTTTTTTGAAATATTTTCATAAAAAATCACTTTACTGTTATAATGTTTGCAATCTCTATATAAAAGACCTGTCTCAGACTCCAACTCAGGGTCTGTGGCACAAAAAATTGGAGTTTGGGCACCCTAAAAAATACACATATGTGTTAAAAACAAAATGCAAAAAAAATCATTTAGTACATTAAAAAAAATTAATATCTTCTGACTTATTATCTTACATTGAGAACAATCAAAATTATGTAATTGTATTCTATTGCGATTTAACCGAAACCACCTACATTATGTTGACAACTTGGAGAGTATATTACATATTTAAACAAGACTCAAAAGTTTTATGATATTTTCTGGAAAAGCGTTGTTTTGTAACTCCAGTTTTTTTCAAATCCTCTTGAACTATGATCTTCTTCTCGCTCTTCATCCTGATCATTTCCCTTACATTATTAATCTTTCCGGGTTTGTCTTTTCTTTACTCATGATATTTCCACTATAAATTATTCTTTGAAGAACTCGAAGAGCTATATGAAAAAGATAACATGCGTAATATCAGGATTAACTGAAAATAATCAAATAGACCTTATTTTGATTTCAAAAAAGTAGAGAAGAACAATTCAAGATGTCAGGTCGTATCAAGGTGTAAATGAGGATTCTAACCGCTTGCTAGTAATACAAAATATTGACATGAAAATAATTAAAGACGCAAAGAAATATATTAAAAGAAAAAATTGGAATATAGGAAAACTAGACCCGCACATTATTCATAAAAATGATCCTTAAGAGTAGGAAGCAAATTTAAAAAATTCAAACCTTAACAATATAGGAGAAACGTGACAAGAAATAAAAAGCCACATTTTGATAGCAGCAGACAAAACAATAGGATATAGCACGGCAATAGGAAGTGTTATGACGTCTAGATTAGATGATTCTCGAAGCAAGTTTCCCACGGCCTGGCACCACGAGTAATCTGACCGAACAGCTCTGTCGAGTCTAGAATCGTAGAATCTACTATCGACGGGTCAAGATTCCAAGTATGTACCCGGTTCTGATATCATGACGAGTCTTGATGAGTTTTTTCATCGAGAAGATTCCCCCGAAAGCTAGAACCAAAGGCGGACTATATATGAAGAACAACTTAGACTTTAAAATCAGTCTAAAATATTGTATCGTCAAGTAATAAATAAATTATAAATTAATTGGTTGTATTTTTAGTGTTAGTGTAAATAAATTAAAATAAGTATTATCCTACATATACAATAATTGTTGACCTACAATAGCTTCTCAAATTTACCTCTTAAATTCTAGTAGACAACAAAAAACTAAGTTTTTACCAGTTCCTCTCCTAACAAGTGATGTAGTACCAATAAGTGCCCCTTTTTTTTTAATTTAATGTCTGTTTTGCCTTTTTAATTGTGTTCTGTTTGTCCCTAATTGTCTATCATCACTTTCATTTAACAAACAATTACATAATACCTTATTTCTATTTCATTTGTTAATCTCTCCCCCCTCAAGAACTTCCTCGCTAACTATCAAACAGTTACAATAAAACAAATGATCACCCATCACCAGCAATCCAGGATAGTTTGAACTATGTTTCACGAATCATTAATTAATAATTCTTGTACAGGCATGCAAGTAGTATTTTGTTTATTTACTAATTTATTTCAATGCAATAGATTATCTTATATCAATTTGTGGGTTTTTACTTTGTCTGCTTCATCAATTTTATTCATATTAATAATCACAGACTTGTAATATTGACATAATTACTGTAATTGTTATCTTTATAAGACAGCACCCTAATGTGGGCTTTGTAATTTCAGCATTTAATTTACCTGGTACCGTTAGACCTGAAGATGCTTAGCAAAGTGTAGAAGCGAAACCGGTCGTTTTGGTGGTAACATTAAATTGATTGTGAGTAAGTCTTATTTTATTTCTTTTTACTTATTTGAAATGGACTCACACAGGCAACACATTCATGATTTAAAATAGAAGACTACTAGCAGAGATTTTAAGAGATAAGGTCAACAATACATGCAATACAAATAATCACACAGTTAATTGAGAAAGATTATGAACATGATATTGACTTACACATCCTCTTCATAGATTCTAAGCAAGAATTTTACAGTCTAATAAGACCAGATGTAAGAGGCATCTAGATATAAGGTACAAAGCCTCAGATGGATAGGGCATCTAGAAAGGAGATATCCAGAAATAGTTATCAAGAAAATCATCAACTGGAGACAAGTTTCAGGTCGACCACGAGGAAGATCCAAAACGAAAATAGGGATCGGATAATAGAGGAGCTTAGGAAGATATGGGTAAGAGAATGGAAATCCATTTATAAAAAGAGAAAAGAATGGAGAAACATTGTGGACAAAAACCAAGTCACACAACCAATTGTAAACCAAAAAGTTAATGCGGCCTGATGATGATATTATTCTTTGTTTTTATTGCTCTATGTTCTCGTTTTTCATCCATATATTGATTTCATGATTCATCAAGACATTGATATGTTTTCGTTTATTATCTTAGTTCCAAAATATTTCTTATTATTTTTCTTTCAAGAATATTTAGTTTTTCTTCCTCTCTTGCTATTAATGTGCTTGTTTTTGAGGCGTAAAATATGTCATATAGTCGTTTTGTATTTTCATTTTCGTGATTCGTCTTATCTGTTTGTCTCTAAATATATTTTGGTTTCGGTAGAAGGTACCGTTTCCCACAGTTCTCCTCTTACTTATCGTTTATTCAGTTCAAAACTATATATTCCGTTTTCACTCCAAAAATATTTAATAATTGGATATTACTTGATCAACATTTATGTTAACTAAGCGTGTAAATGTTATGAAACAT
The DNA here is from genome assembly GCF_040954645.1 of Diabrotica undecimpunctata. NCBI lineage: Eukaryota > Metazoa > Arthropoda > Insecta > Coleoptera > Chrysomelidae > Diabrotica > Diabrotica undecimpunctata. The sequence goes on from NC_092805.1 coordinate 104,126,030, forward strand.
TAATTTGCTCTTTATTAGTATAACTGACTATAGAGCAACCTTCCTCAGTACAAAACTAATTTCAGACTTAAATAATTTAATTACAGTAAACCATAAATTCAACCGAATGATTTGCCAGAAAGTGTTAATTTTATTTTTACATGCTAGACGTGATAATAATAGGGTTTTTTTATAGCTTTGAGCAAAAAGAATATAAAAAAATATTTTTGGATTTCTGCGAACTCTCTGAAGCTCTCTCTGAAATAGTGTAACAGAAAAGTAGTTCATCAACCCTGGGTTTTCTAAAATTTATTAGAGGAAGGTGAAATACCATTTTGACGAACTTTTCAAAGATGAACCTTTTTAAAGATCCGGAAAATTTATGAGTGTTTTCTTCCAATGAATGAAATTGAAATATAAAAAAAACATATCTGAATCATTTGCCAGAGAAATTCTCAGTTTTCGGTTCACCTTCAGTGATCAAATAGAAAAGTCTTTTTTTTTAACTCTTACACACATATGAGTATTACAAGACTAAAAAAAAATCAAGAAAAGATTTAGAAAACACCAGAATAAAAACTTGTTATTTCACCGCACCATGACACTATGTTCCGTATCTCCAAATTTACTAGAGGTCCAAAGGGTTGGTCGTTTTAATCTTCTTACGTGTGAAATGTTGAGCAGATCCGTGGCCAGCGGATTTGGATGGCAGGATAGTCTGGTCTTGTATATAGAGTTTACAGCAGATTTTGCTTCGCTAACTGTTGGTAACTGTAAATCGTAATGTAATCTATGGTTCGTAATATACCAAGGGGCATTACAGATCTGGCGCAGTACTTTCGATTGGAATCGTTGAAGTTTTTGTATGTTGGTATTACTTGCTTTACCCCAGATTTGTGCCGCATATTGCCATACCGGTTTTAAAATACATTTATATATCAGAATTTATTCTCCAGTCTAAGATTTGATTTTCGACTCATGTACCAATACATTTTCCTGTAGATTAAGCTATGTTGAAGGCGTTTCTTCCAGATGTGGATGCCCCAATTACCTTTGCTATCCAAATGGATTCCTAAGTATTTAACCACGGTATTAACTATTAACTGGTAGTGGTATTAACTATTAACTATAGTGTTGTTTATAGAAACTGGTGGCGCGACACAATAAACGTTATTTGTTTTGATTTTAAACTGTTAACTTGGACTCGCCACAGTTTAAGCCAGCTCTCTAGTTTAAGTAGGTGATTTCGTAATACCTGGGATGCTTCAGTTGCTGTAGAATTTGAAGCCATGATAACTGTGTCATCGGTATATGTAGCGATTGTTGTATTGGTCGTCGTTGGGAGATCTGATGTGTATATTAAGTAGAGGGTGGTACTTAATGTGCTTCCTTGTGGAACTTGATTTCATATTTCTTAATAGATTTCATAGGTGGAACCATTTGATATGGTGCATTTACGACTTCACGGATAGCTTGCTCTTCTTCAACTGAGACTTCCCTCTGATGCGGTTGAAATACCTCGCATAGATGATTTGCAAAAGTATATGCTTTATCTATGTCAGTTTTAGCCCAAGTGCCATTTTGTTTCCTGATTGGCATATTCATTTGTTCGTTGTGTTTAAGTTTTTTTGTTAGTTTCCACATCGAATAGTTTGTATCATCTGCAGGTGAGAGGTTCATTAAATATTTGTTGATTCCATTGTCTTTATGTTGGATCAGTTTTCTTTTGAATAGTCTGCAAGCTCTATTAAGATTTGCTTTATCTTTTGGATGCCTAGTGATACCTCTTTCGCAGTTTCCTTTTTTCCAATATGGGTGTATTTATGTGTGCAGGATAAGACTCGGAGTTGTGTTTGTAATTAATTTCTGGGGTGGACGTCCAAGCAGCTTGCTGAATAACTGTAGTTACGTGAGCAACTGCATTTTATATGTCGCTATCACTTTTAAGAGGCAAGTTTGGGTTAATGGATGTTTTTATTTATTCTCTATATCTGTTAGTTTGTTCTTTTATTCTTCTTCTTCTTCTTCAGGTACCATCTCCGCTACGGAGGTTGGCAATCATCATAGCTATTTTAATTTTTGAGGCAGTAGCTCTAACAAGTTGTTTTGAGCTACATCCAAACCATTCTCTCAGGTTCTTGAGCCATGAAATTCGTCTTCTTCCGATGCTTCTTCTGCCATCTATCTTTCCTTGCATTATGAGTCGCAGGATGCCATACTTCTCGCCCCGCATCACATGTCCGAAATACTGTAGCTTTCTTTCTTTAATTGTTATTTCAACTTCCTTCTCTTTACCTATTCTTCTCAGTACTTCACTGTTCGTAACTTACATTTTTCAGAGAAGTAGGTTTCTTTAGCCTCCCTAATTTTTCTTCTTATTTGGTTTTGAAGCTGTTTATAGCGGATCGTATTGATGGTTTTGTTTTTTCTCCTTTCATTCATCAACTCTAGAATTTCCTCGGTCATCCATTCTTTTTTCTTACATTTGGTTGTTGTAAGTACTTTCTTACTTGGCTCCAATATAGAGGTTTTGAAGAATTGCCACTGCTGTTCTACGTTGCAATTATTTCTTGGGTTTCTATCTAGATTTGTGTCGATTTCGTGTTTCAGATTTCCTTTGTTTCTTCTGACTTTAGTTTCTGTATGTTAAGTTTATTGTTGTTGCGGCTCTTTTGCGTCTTTTTTAGTTGAAGTTGAAACCTAGCAATAAGAAGACTGTGATCAGAGGATACGTCTGCTCCTGGATATGCCTTTACTGCCTGAATTGAGTTTCGATATCTGTGTTTTATTAGGATGTAATCAATTTGATTTCTGACGATTTTGTTGTCTTTGTCAGCTGGCGATTTCCATGTATAAAGGCGTCGCTTGGGTAATTAAAAAAATGTATTTGCGGCTATAACATTATGCTCCTGGCAAAATTCTATTAGGCGATCTCCTCTGTCGTTTCGTTCACCAAGTCCATATGGCTACATTAGGGTAGCACTTTCCTTCGCCAATTTTTGCATTGAAATCACCCATGATCACTGTTATATCTCTAGATGCTGTGAGATGTAATATTTTTTGAATTTCGCTATAAAAGCTTTCTATTTCTTCTTCATTTTTGTCAGCAGTTGGCGCATAAATCTGAATTAAGTTCATTTTTCCATGGGTTGTCAATATCTGCAGTATTACAATTCTTTCGGACATCGGAACGAAGCCTGTTACTGATCTCGCTACTTTTCACTGAGGATCATAGCAACTCCACATCTGTGTTCTTTTATTAGAGAGTGTTAAATGTTTAGGACAGTTATGAATTTGGCTTTGTAGATATATGAAGAAAGGGGAATGATCTGATGAGAGGTCAAATGAAGGAGAAATTTGGAGGTAGGTATGTGATATTCCTTTTACTATAGCGAAATCAATAAGATCAGGAATTTTTTGTCTACTAGTAGGTCAATACGTAGGCTCTCCAGTAGAGAAAGGAATTAAATGATTCTCATTAATACTTTTTAATAATTCTCGTCCACGTGAGGTTATGATTCTGGAACTCCATTTGTGATTTTTGGCATTATAATCTCCAGCAGTAGTGAAACGGTGTCTGAGCATCTTAAAGTATTCAGTAAAATTCAGTAAACAGCAGATAGAATAATCGGGCATTGTGAATCTTCGACCGACACTGATGTAGCTTGGATGTTAACTTTACAAATTTTATTTGTTTCATGATGCTTAATGTTATTTCTTATAATAATTAAAGAACTTGACGATTTATTAATAATAAAGAATCATTTTATGTCATGCAGCTTTCCTGAAGTATGTACTACATTAATGCTATTTGTTACAATACCTGTGACTACAGCTAGTACTAAAAGATCATTTTCGAAACTAAAATTAATAAAAACCTATTAATGAGACAAAACATTCTACATAACTTGACTATTCTATATAAATTTGATGATATTATTGATAGTTTTGCGGAACAGAAAGTGCGAAGAAAAGAATTTTATCAATAAATATCTTGTTAACATTAAACTATTATTTTAATATAAATATGTAATACCTATGCTTTTAAAAATTATATATTTAACTAAAACGGACACACTATTACTGTTGGGTAACTATCTCAGTGATTTATTAAAATTAAATTACAATGTGACGGTTTTTCTTGAGACCCCATCCAATGAATTTGCCCAGGGCCTCAGCTGGTATGGTTACGCCACTGAATGACGGGTTCTTCATTGACTATATAACAATAAGTTTATCTTGGGTTCAATGAAATGAATATTTATACTATATTCCCGTGTTTCAATGTAAAAAGAATTACAACATTCGGGAATGCGGTAAATTTCATCAAAACTACACATAAGATTTAATTTTAAGTTAAATTTTAATTGAGAAATAATTAGGACTTCATTGATAAATGGACAATAAACTGCCGAAACAGTTCATCTCAAAGATTTTTCAATAAAGATAAACTGAAAAGATATTAAAAACTAAATGCTTACCTGTTGGGGGCTCCTCATAAAGAAAAAAGCAACAGGAGCAACTACAAAAAAGTGATACCACCTAATTGTGTGCCTAAATAATCCAGTGAAAACCCATCCTGGACAACAAGCATAAACATTAATATTTTTCTCCTTAATCCTATTGGCTAATTCTTGTGCAAAATAAATATTTGCCAATTTAGAGTTGGCATAAAGATTTGCTCTTCTAGTATTTTTTTCACTATTCAAATCATCCAGATGAATTTCTCCCCTTTCGTGTAAAGAAGAAGCTATGACTACAACTCTACTTTTTCCAGAAGGAAGGGATAGTTGTTCCAGTAGAAGATTGGTTAAATAGAAATGACCTAAGTAATTCACTCCAAAATGAATTTCAAAATGATCACTAGTCTCTACTCTTGTTGTGTTAGGATGATGTACTCCAGCATTGTTTATAAGAATGTGAATTTCATTGAAGTTTTTCTTCACTTCGTTTGTAAAGCTCTTAATTGATTCTAATGAAGATAAATCTAATTCCATTGGCACCTGCAAAAAATAAGCAATTAAATATTTCTTTATCAGGAGGTTAGTTACTAGAAAAGCTACTAATGACAAAGAAAACAATTTCATTAAGCCGAAAAACATCAACAAAGCAACTCCATTAGTAGAACAATTACCTAAGTTAGATTTGTACTCGACACAACTGTAGGTATATAGACGGGTTTAGCAGTTGAAATGCGGAGTATGATATACTACAAAAGGACTCTCATCTAGGGATTCATCAATTTTTAAGTGGAACTATTTTTAAATAAACAATCAAAACGTCAAACTCATTATTTTGCTCATAACTTAAAAACTTGTCTATTTAGAGATTTGACGTCAACAGAAAACTCAGAAAAAAAAAGATACACAAAATGAGATATGCTAAGTTAAAAACGGTTAATAAACAAAAAAGTAGTTGCAGAATGAACTACAAAATCGCTGTTTTTGAATATTGTTAATAACTTTTCTTATTATTTATTAAAATTTGTTTAAATGTACCTGAACTTGAGGGTCTAACGTGTTTGAATTGTGTGCAAAACATGGGCCAGATCGTTTTAATAGTTTTTGCGAAATTTAATTTGTTTATTTATACAAAAAAATAAGTCCCGAATTATTGAGATCCATTTAGTCAAATTATTTGGAGCGGCCATAGAAATTAGCTAATTTTTCAAAAAATCTTATAAACTTTGCAAAAACTATTCAACTGATCTGGCCCATCTTTTGTTTACAATTTAAACACGATAAGACCCTTAAGTTCAGGCACATTTAAACAAATTTAAATAAATAATAAAAACGTTATTAGCAATATTAACAAACAGCAATTTTGTTGTTCATTTTGCAATAACTTTTTTGTTTATTAACCGATTTTAATTAAGCATATCTCATTTTGTATATCTGTTTTTCTGAAAAAGTTGACTTGACGTTAAACTTCTAAATAGATAAGTTTTAAGTTAAGAGCAAAATAATGAGTTTGATGTTTTGATTGTTTATTTAAAAATAGTTCCACTAAAAAATTGATAAATCCCTAGATCTTTTGTACTATCTCATACTACACATTTCAACTGTCAAACCCTTCTAAACAGTTGTGATGAAAAAATGCTTATTTTTTACTAACTTGTTTGGTCTGCAGATGAAATGTACATATTACATACCGAACGGAGAAACACACTATTACAGTCGAGCGTCAAGTTAGTTTATCGAAATACGAAACACCGAGGTAAGCTACAGGCACGATAGTGGAATCAATTTCCCGAAGTATGTAAACTATTGGAACGTTATCCGAACATGTAACATTTAATACATTCGGGGAAATTTCGAAACTTCTACATGAGTTATCGATTGTCAGGCCAGTGCAGTAATTCCGAGAATCATCCGCTATTTTCTAGAATATATTTGTACAGCTATATAAACCAGCTTTTTGTTATTTAATGAGCAATCTATATTTTTAACCACTGAGTAAGAGACCTATAACGTGTGACTGATCCGAAACATACCATAAAATGGGATGAGTAGTAATAGCAAAGAATATAGACGCATAGTAATAGTAGGGTTGCAAATGCCAAAAAGTTGACAAAAGGTAAAATTAATGATACTAAGATATTTTTTGGTCTGGTCAAACTGTGGACTATTTTCCTGTAAAAATAGGTATAGAGTAAACAAAAGATCTGCCTACCAATCATCTATAGATGAAGATTCAGACTATTCAGTTTAAGATACCTATCACTTCATAAGATCCTTATCTTTCAACACAATGTTATCAAATGGACAGATGTATATATAATCTGTTGATTTTTCAATTGTGAAAGTTTTATAGTCAGTTCTCTTATATGGCTGTGAAACCTCAACATTCAAAGTAAAGTCGAGTCCATTGATATTTCGTCCGTCGGCAAATTCAAACAGATAATATTTGTATGTTATGAAATTCGAGTAACCAATGTCCAGGGACGTCTCGCGATATTGGTTGTTTCACCGACACAAATTTTTTGATACAAGTATTATATCATAAAATAACAATGTGTGTAACAATAATGTGTATATTATAGTCAAAGAGCAGAAATTCTGATTTTGGAAAACCAAACAAAACGTTATATTTCTTTGTTTTTTAAATGGTTGAAAGTGAAATGTAAAAAAAATTATCACTCTACCACCCTGTCGAAAAAAGTACTAGGTGATACAACGGCATCTTTTATAGGACTTTTTAACGCTTCTCATTTGTTTCAGGCACTTGTGATATGTCATCATACAATTTTAATATATCTACCTCATACGTCTTTGGTATGTATAGTTATTGGTATATACTATATACTAATAACGTATGAACTAGATATATTAAACTTATACGACATATCACAAGTGCCTGAAACATATGAGAAGCGTTGAAAAGCCCTATTAGCGTTTAACAATGACGTACATAGACGAAACTGTGGAAAAGTATTTTACATTTAAGAAAATATTGTTTTAAACAAAGTTAGCAATTTATAATGAAAAACTGATTGTTTCAACTGAAATAATCATCATATTAGCGTACTTTGTCTAAAATATTTCTCCTACAGGCGAGCTCTCATCATCATCACTATCCACCAGATTAATAATAAGTTGTCCACTGTTTGAAAATAATTGTCCTAGTCTTCTGTACTCATTTTCTACTTTCACTACATGGTTTACTGCTTTTTTCCAGTCGGCACTTGTAACCTCTGATAGTTCATATCGAATTAAACCGAACACTTTCGTGTCAAATTTTGGAAAACTATTTTTAACCCATTTGGCACCCAACCATTTGCAGATCCACAGTGCACAATAATCACCCGAGAACCTTTATTCGGAGGTACTCCTTTCAACTGGCACCTAAGTGAACCATCAGTCCAACCCTTACTAGCGGTATCATGCCTGTCATACCATGTCTCATCTAAATAATATATAGTCTGTTGTTGGTCTCGATATTCTTGAATTTTTTTTTAAATAATCTAAACGCCAGTGTACTATCCTCTTACTTTCCATAATAGCCAACCGTTTATCAACGATTTTGTATTTGACCCCAAGTTTTTTCAGCTGTCTACATAAAGTGGTTTTAGGGCAGCTTCTTCCCATCACAACAAGCTTGGTGCAATAACAATTGTTGGTATTACATTTTTTTTGTATTCCTCATAAACCAAATTCCTTAAACATTTAGCAGTCACGATATTAATTTGTTTAGGTTTTCCAGCATCCGATTTTGTTTTTCTCTTTTTAACACCACTTTTCATGATGTCGCGGATGGTAGAATACGGAATTCCTGTTAGAAAGGCTGTTTTTCTTATAATATTGCCTTTACAACTATTTTCAGGATCATGTTGAAGATTTTTGTAAACGTTCATACAAATTCTCTTAGATTGTTCATTCAAAACGATCCTTTTCTTTGGAAGTCTTAAAAACTTTTCTACAGTTACAGTCTCAGTGTCATTGTTTTTTGTATCACTTACACTTAAAATATTGTTGACTACTACACTTTCTCTACTACTACTTGGGTTCTCTTGCTCTCATGCACGAAAAACTGTAGGTGATTTTTCTCATGGTCTAATCATTCTCTTTATACACAAATAGACAGTTTAAAAAAAAACAAAGAACCAAAAAATACTACAATTATTATAACTACTCACAACAAAATTTCAACACAACTCAAAATTAAACAATGCACAATGCACATCTATCTATAAACAAGCTAGTAGCAGAGATACAACTAAACTAAAAATTTGCAAGTCCAGTCCTTTAGATAAGGCACATGCTGGTATTTTTACAACCAGATTACTCATCGTAAATCAATCAGTTTAAAACTTGAAAATTGATACTTGGGCATTAGTACAGTTAAAATTGTTAGACGATTATATTTAGACGAAATATTAAGCAATATAATTGAAACTTTTTTCTACTTTTAAAGATAAAAAAAAGCAAGTTCATTAGCGGAACATAATTCAAAATTATTCTGCACATTATATTTGAAGCATTATTTGGTTAAAACATCTCATTTTTGGTTGTAAAAAATATATTAAATGCATATATTAATTTGTCTGGACTAAAGGTGGTAAAAGATGGTCTGGAAGTTATATTTTTGTTTGAATTTGCCAACAGAGGATAGATACTTGGTGTTAACTATAAATACTTAGACAAAGATACTTAGGAGTCTTTGAAATGTTGATTTAGTAAAGACTCTTCAAAAAAATAACCCTGGATGGATTATGTACATAATGAGGAGGTTCTTAAAAGACTCAATAAAGAGAGTTGATTTGTAACATAAAAAAGTGAAAAACTTCATATGTAAATATCCCAACACACTGAACTTGAAGACCATACTTATATTAGTATTTTTTTATAGGAAGATAAGTGCTTTTTAATATTACATTTTTACCAGTTGATCATCAGGAAACTCCTGCTACCTGTTAATATCTCAAAACTCTCAAAGTCTACTTCTTGTTTGAAAGACAAAACTGGTTTTATTGACAATCTTAGTTTGTTTACTATTTACTAAATCAACCAGCCATATTCCAGTAAAGTCTTTCCGATTTTGGATTTTTTTGTTGTTTTCACCACTTTGATATTAGTAATTTTATTTATTAAATTTCTTACTAATTCAGAATAGTGTTTCTATTTACCCCTGAATATTACTGGTTGTTTTTACACACACAAATTCTGGATTAGAAACATTTTAAAAAATATATCAAATGTTTCTATTCATCTCTCTCTCTCTATGAGGTGAATAGAAACAGTATGGATATGGAGATAGGTCTTTAAGAGAAATTTAAGACCCATAAATCACGGCAAGATTTAAATGCATACATCTTATAATAATGTTAGATATGATAAATTATTCTATTCAAAGTTTAAAACTGTTTCTATTCATCTCATCTTACAGCAATGTGAAACTAGGCATAGGGCCAATGAGACATTATAGGAATATGGATATGTCATAACTAAACCAAACACAAAAATACAAGTAAGGGTAATTAACTGAAACTATCAAGAAAGTGGAAAGAACTATTAATGTTGGGTAAAATAAAAAATGAAGTAAGATAAAAGTTAAAAGTAAAATGAATTCCAAAAATATTCAAGAAAGGCTTCTGATCTGATTTGCTGTATTTCAGATATTAAGGAAATTTAGTTAAATTTGAATCTTTAAGGACAGATTCTAAAGGTGATATTAATAGCATAAAATGAAATAAAAGAAACTAAGTATTGCAGAAAATTATGTCAGATGTTTTCATACACTTAATAATTAGTTGAAAAACTATAATTATTTTAAAAATTGATTTATTTATTTACATTCCTGCTAAAGAGTAATTTATCTTTAATTACGACATAAATCATGATAAACAGTAGGTAAAGTCAAGTAGGTATTTCAGAAAGATGCCTTATATGGTTAGATTAATTTATATTATACTATATTGAAACTTACGACAATAACGTTATTAATTTTCTGTTGAATTAATAAACAACTATCTTTAGCTTTTTTCAAAGTTCTGCATGCTAGAATGACTTGTGCTTTTCTAGAGGCAAGTTCCTTGGCGATTTCAAAACCAATACCCGAATTTGCACCTGTAACAATGACCGTTTTTCCATCTAATTGGATGTTATTTATACATTTACCCCATTTTGATTCACGATACTTTCTTATTAAGGCTAAAATCAAAATTGTCGGAAAAATATAATAAACCAAGTAACCCATTATTTTGACAACTAGAATACATAAACAAATTCAGACATCTATTTTTCATACCGACCTTTGCATTGCCTTTTACTGTATTTGGTAGCTAACCAGTTTTCGTCACCTTTTATATATCCGCTATTTTCACGTAGCAACATAGGCGGAGGAGCATAAAATAATAGAAGGAACTTATACATGGCAGGATCTTAAAATACGAATGACCAAATACGGTACGTGCATATTGTTCCCTAAATATATAAGTGATAAATAAAGTTTTTACAAACGATAGATTACAATACAAATACGACTACTTCTAAAGTCTTTTTTTCTTCTCTGTTGTCAAGTAGGTATATACTGCAGTATACACATACTGTGCCAAGGCTATAATCCTCCAGAGCTTGCCAGTTCTTTGAAGCATCGCTTAAGTAATACTTTTCTTCTCACTGTGCGATGCATCCCATGGGCTGATGGTGTTATACCTCGGGATTGGGGATCACAGCATAAATCTAACTGTATGATAAACTATTTGTGTACATATGGTGGTGTACATCTGTGTCAGTGTATTTTGTGTTTGTGTGAGGATGTGTCATGTTCAATCAAAAATCTACAGTTAATGAAATGCTGCTACCATTACATCATGTTCTTAGTTGATTCGTGGGTGTTTATTTCGTTATACCTTAATCACGCTTTTCCCATTGTCCCATATATCCATAGGACGTTATTAGCCATTGGGATTCACCGTTTCGGGGATGAGAACTTCGTTACCTAGTCTGTCTTAAATGGAGTCCTGTTCAGGTTAGAGCTAATCCACAGTCTCAGATCGTAAGAGTGCTAAGGTCGTCCAAAACAAATTTACCGTATAGTATACATATAATAATCATACAACAATCTGCCTGCTAAATACTTATAACGAGAAAATCGCCAAGCTAAGGAGATTTTTCAGCATACCAAGATTTATGATACCACAGGTATCTGGGATTAGTGAATTATCTCTTTAGAAAGAGTTAGAGCCGTATGGTTTATAGCTTGATAATAATAGTAATAATAATATAAGTAACAGTATAACAAAGGAAGAGGATACAGAATGGAAAACAAAGAAATCTAAATACTCTGTTACGCAGACGACGCAATATTGATAGTCCAAGATGAAAATAGTCTGCAAAGACTGGTCCACAGATTTAACATAAGAGCAAAAGAATTTAATATGACAATCTCATCTCAGAAAACTAAAACAATAGTAGTCAGTAAAGAACAAACCAGATGTAAAATAGAAATTGACGGCATCAGTATTGAACAAGTAATGGAAATAAAATACCTGGGAATTACACTGTCTAGCTATGGAGACCTGGACAAAGAAGTGAGAGATCAAGTACAAAAAGCAAATAGAATGGCAGGATGCCTTAATAATACTATATGGCGAAACATGCACATTAACACTGAGATGAAATCAAGAATTTATAAAGCCAGTGTAAGACCAACAATGACATATGCCTCAGAAACAAGACCTGACACAGCCACAACGCAAAGGTTCTGGAAACGGCAGAGATGAGAGTACTGAGAAGAATTACAGGAAATACGCTGAGAGATCGAAAGAGAAGTGAAGACATTAGAAGAAAATGTAACGTACAGTGTATAAATGAATGGACATAAAATAGAAAAAAAGAATTGAATAACCACATAAGCAGAATGGAGGAAACCCGTGTCGTCAAAATAGCAAGAGATAAGTCACCAATCGACAGAAGTATCGGTCGACCGCGCAAAAGATGGAGTGACAACCTTTCATAGAGATATTAATCCGCCAATGAAAAAGCAGAATTGCTCATAAAGAGGAAGAAGAAGAAAAAGAAGAATATAAGTAAATAAACCAAAACCCTCACAGTTAGGTAAGTAAATAATAAAAATTTTACTTTCGAATTCTACATTTAGTAACACGTGCACGGATTTTTATTTTGACGCCAACGGAATGTCAAAACTGAGGATATAAAATGAATATTTCCCTTTTATATCCAGTACCCATCTGAGGGGCCGAGCTTACTAATAGCATCGTTCTAATTTTTGAACCCTATTACTTATATTGTAGATATAAATAAACTTCCTTTCACATTACATACAAAAAAATATGGAATGTAGCTTGTTTCAAAAACAATTTAGAAATATCAAACTAAAAAGGCACTAAGCGTTCTGCCTAAATTTTAATTATAGCGGGCATTAGTTATTTATATAAGTTTTATGAATGAATTTACGATTACATGCGCCTATGTAATAACGATGTTTTTGATTCCAATGTTATTTAAAACGCTACTAACTTCACACTAGTAAAATGTTATACCATGGACCATGGACTATGGCTGTGCTATGGTAGTTCAAATGCTTTAAAAATATTATCTTGACGTAGTATTGATTGACGTGTTTAAAAACCATTAAAACATTGAAAATGAGACCCTCTTTAGGTTCAATTTTAACAGTATTATTTTTTATATTTATTTTAAAATCAATGTATAGTCTTTTTGGAATATTCCAATTACCGGTATGTGAAAAGGGAGACGTATGTTATAAATCGTATTTAAATTCTAATCCAAAGCTCGATTTAGTTGTTTTTCTATCTGATAATTCAAAATCAGGAAATTTTGATAAAATTTTACACTTAAAAGAGTTTGATTATTTCTCACCGCTTGAAAAGTAAGTATCTTCCTGTTATCAAAATCGGTTTTACTTAAGAAATGGTTCAAAAAGTTTGACCTACTAAAACCAAATAATATTTCGATTTTTGATCCATTTGTATAAATCTATTTATCCTTTCCTTATACAATATATAAATGTATTTTCTTTGATTGAAAGGTCATGTGAATACTTTGAGATAATTATGTACAGTGTTTCATGACAATTGTGCATATCTTGAGCTTGTACACTAAGTTTGTCCCAAATCAGTCTGTTTAGTTTTAATAGGTCTTATTAATAACTATGGTACTAATAAACACACGTTTTTTTTACATCTTTCGTAAAATATTAGTATAAATAAAAAGTATATTATGGAGGCAGAGACAAACTTTAACACTATTAACAAATTGAATTGACTTTATAACAAAACTACAATATGTATATACGTATATATATATATATATATATATATATATATATATATATATATATATATATATATATATATATATATATATATATATATATATATATATATATATATATATATATATATATATATATATATATATATATATATATATATATATATATATATATATATGTATATGTATGTATATACCTATATTAACATTTTAAAAATTTGTTTCCTTAGCAGTCTTTGTCACTATATCCTATAGAGAGAGAAATTAAAACTGAGATACATAAACAGTTTAGAAGGAGAAATAAATAAAATTGAGATTAAACTAAAGAGAAAAAATGCCAGGATTTGAGTTACTGTTATAACCAAGACTGTGGTTCATAAATCATATTAGACTAATGGCGACTAAGAAGAATGAAACCAACAGACAAACCCAAATTATTTTAAATCCTGTACAATCTTTTATGAGAATAACATGATCAAAATTGGGATAAAGAATATATTCTTGTTTTAACACCACCATAAAGTATTCAGCAACTCTACCATAAAACATGAAATTTTACACAGATTTAGCCATACAGCATACGGCTCACACTCTCTCTCAAGTCTCTCAGGAGAAATTTCAGGAGTCTATCTGGGATATTAGAATATTTTTTGAAATGTTTCAATATTTTTACTGTTTGCTAACTATTAAAATGGGAATGATATAATGGATCTAATTTTTTGCATCTGAATATATATACAAATTTTAAAGGCTATCTTTACTTTCAAATATATGGTGTGATTTTTACAAGTAATCTAAGATTGATTAAAAATGCAAGTGCTTTTAAATACTCTCACACTTAGTCTCATCATTAAAATTTAATGCTCTATATTGTAATTATTTTCAGACAGTTAACTCTTGAAATATCGAAACCAGCTCGCAATAATGGCTCCCTCATCATACACTCAGTACTTGTTCCATCCCAAAGAATACACACAGATGATCTAAAGGAATTAGTAGATGCACCTGATTCCACTTATATTAAAAGTAGACTTACCAAATATTCCATTCCAATAAGTGCCTCATTTAATCTACTCAAAGAAAATGGAAAAACTTTAACTTGGAAACCTGTTACTCACCTCCGTTCCAGGTAAGAAATTTTCATACTTTTTTTTGGTTGTGTGGTGTGTGGATAAAAATGTAAATTTTGGCTATCAGGATTTATTGTAAAGTTCCAGTTTTTTTTATGTTTCTAAAATCACTTCTGTACTATTAAGTTTCATATATTCTAGTATGAATGTTTTGAACTTAATTAACCCTAGAACCACAAGGTGGAGTTTGTGAAACGTTAGTAACAAGGTAGAGTCATGTAAGACCACTAAACTCCCTCTATATATTTCAATCCCTGCTATTTATAACTTTAGTTGTTATGGTAAAAAGTGTGTTTAATCAGTATTAATCAACATTTCATACTGAAATTAAGATTTATTAACACCAGTTATAAAAATTGTGATTAGAAAATTAAAAAATGTGCTGTATTCGTACTCATATATACCTAAAGAAAACATGCATCACCAATCGTTTTTATCATAGTGTGTATTAGAACTGGTAAAATAAAAAACAAGATACATTGTTTACAAAAAAAGTCATTTACAATCTACACAAATGCTAAGGTGAAATTCAGTGTGTACACTTTTATGGCAATGTTCACATTTATTTCAAGCCTTTCTGTTCTTTCTTTGGTGGCAGAAGTCACGTCGGCCTAATGAGTCATTTCACTTCTGAGCAGTTTCTTGTTCTTCTTTGCAATTCAGGGGTTTATTAATATTATTCCTAATTTCACTTGGGAAGCATGCATTGGTCATTCTTTCTTTCAAATAATCTTCTACAAGTGAATAAGATAGATATTTTAGGAAATCGGACCGTTTCCGTAATTTCGTTTTACAGTTACATTTTTATCTTCTTCTGGTCCACTCCATCACTGTAGGTTTGCGATCACTACATCAAAATTTTTTCTATTCTTCTCCACTCTTAGTAATTGTTCTGATATTGAGAAACCATGACATGGCTCTTCTGCCTACACCTCTTCGGCCCTTCTATCATCCCTTTAATTATTATTCTTAGCAGGTTATATTTGTCATTTCTCATTATGTGGCCTAGTTACGAAGTCTTTCTTTTCTTAATTATTGCTATAAATTCTAACTTTCTATTGATCATGTTTAAAATGGTTCGATTCATAATGTGTTATGTCCATGATTATATATATTCTGAGCATTCTGCGATAAAGTCACATGTCAAAGGCTTGTAGGTGTCTCATAGTATTTAATTTTAAGTCCATATGTTCCTAGCCTGTTCTATTTGTGTTTTTATTTCTATATCTGGATCTCACTTGTCGTTTAGTACTGCTTCTAAGTATCTGAATTTGTGAACTTGTTCTAATTGAGTGTTATTTAGGTCAATAGGACAATTATGTCAGTTATGGTAATCACCATTAATTTTTTTGAAAATTTATTGTCAGCCCCATTGCTTCACTTGCATTATTAACTCTGTGTCATATATTTTGCAAGTCTTCCATTTTTTCTGATAACAGAACGGTATCGTCTGCATACCTGATATTGTTAATATATTTACTGTTTATGTTTATACCAATTTCGGCGCCGTCAAGTTAAAGAGAAATGGAGACTTGACACAAACCTCTTTGCATAAGGATGCTTTTAGTAGTGTGGTTGGAATATTTTAAGGTTACTACTTGGTTCCAATAAACGTTTTGAATTATGCGGAGATCTTTTCCATCCAGCTTCCATCCATCTAGCTTCATTTTCTATGATTCATACAACAATTTTTATGCTGGACTCTATCAAAAGCTTTCTGGTAGTCAATTAAACAGAGATATACTTTTCTGGTGATCGTAGCATTTTTGATTGTGTTTGAGTCGCAAACAGCGCCTCTCTGTCTACATTTTTATATCGAATTGGACCCAGCCATATCAATCATAGCATACAAAATTCGAAGTGGCCACTTTCGAGTTTTGGAATAATTGCTTTGGAATATCAGGTTTATTTTTTCTTATTGTTCCTACCAGTGTTAAATTATTTTCCAGTAATTTTTCTGTCCAAAGGGAGGCTGAAATCCATTCAGTATCCATAGCTTATATAAATCGTTTACGATTGAGTCAAAAGATTTTCCATTTTTAACACAAATGTTCATATTATTCTAGTGACACGAGAAAGTTTGTTAGTTTTTATTATATGTAGGTATTTAATAAATATGTTGAAAATTTTAAAATTGGCACTTAAAACGTTTTTATAAGAAACCATTCAGTGGATAATTCTGACTCTGGTTGTGAAAGCCTACGATATCAATTTAAGTGTTTGATGTAATTATTAATCAACGACTTAAATTTAAACTGACTAATTAATAGATAATCATGAAAATAGGGAGATATAAATATGAGGCACTTTGAAAAACAGTTGCTCCTCTATTTTAGTAGTTTTTATTAAATAATTAATAGAAAATTTGTTACACTTTCTTTTTATAAGTTTTATTATCTTTTCAGATACGCTGTGATAATGTGCACTGATGAAGTGACTGTTCCCCATTCAGCCATTCCTATGGAAATAATAAGAGATTTTAGAGTAAATAGACAGCGGAAGTTTCTGCCAATTTTCCATGTTGATGTTCTCAACATGAGAACACGAGATCTTGTAGAAATAACACCTGAAACAACTTCATTGAATTTCACTTATATATACACACCATCGTCTTTTGGAAAAATGAGGTTTATATTACAAATCGAAATAACTTTAAAACAATTTTTAGACTTAGGTTTTACTGAGAAGGATTTAGACGAAGTTAAAGGGGTTTTTGCTGATACTAATCTACATTTGTTATGTGCTACTCTCTTCATTGGAAGTGTTCATGTAAGTGGAAAATTTTTTTTGAATTATATATTGTTTATTGCTAATTCTACTCCTTTGCATATTCATAGATTTATATCGTCAGTTTTTGTTAGCATCATTTTTCAATGGTTTTCCATGCCAATATATTTAATTTACTGTAGTTACCAATTAATTGTAGATTTATGGCAAAAAATGAATAAATATAGCATTGCACTGGATATGATAAAATCTAAAATTTTACTGTTTTGTTAAAAAATTTAAAACAATATTAATTATAACTGTATGTTTAGCTAGCAACAAAATAATCTTACTATTCACACCAAGAAATAATTTCTGTTTTTAACAGAAAAAACTGTTTGTAAATATTTTTCAAATAGAGCTAAAGTATGCAAGTATTTAGATATTTTGCAGATTATGATTTATAGTGCTATTTGACCGTTTGTTAGTGTTATTTTGCTAAACAAGTGTTTGCCTTAGTGTTGCGTTCTGCACATACGATGACCTCAATATAACAATTGGTCATCATTAATTTATTGGTGAGATCTCTTTGTGTTAGACCGTTTTCGATCGAATATATTAACATCCTGCATATTATCTTAATTTATCTCTCAACTTCGGTATGTGCTATGGCGTGTTTATTATCATCGTCATTAATTAGTTGGAGCTACTACTCAAAAAATTTCATCCACCCACATAACGTGGTCCACCCCTCTTAAATGGAAATTATGTCGCCTTCTCCATAGATCTTGCTCGTTAACTTCATCCATATATACTCGTAGTCCTCAAAACTTTTCTTTCAGAGATTCGTAGTAATTCTTCAGCTCGGGTTGTCATCGCCCATGTTTCCGATCCGTAAGTGAGCACTGGGACGTATTATTGTAGTATAAAGTTTGCACTTTGTTACTTCTGACATACTTCTTGCTCTTAGTTGAGGGCATATGCCAAAATAACAGCGGTTAGCCACGCATATTATTTTTCTTTTGAAGTATTGTTTTTTCAGTCCGCCAGTGTCTAAGTAGCAGACTTCTTCCACCGTTTCTATCGTTTCATGTTGCACCTCTAAGTTATTTTGTTGAATTTTTGACATAGCCGGTAGTATTTAGTTTTCTGGGTGTTAATCACAAGTCCGATGTTTTCTGCGTTTTTGATAATTGTGAAAGCTTTAACTGCTTCATTTCGGGTTCTTCCAATTATCACGATATCATCAGCATATGTAATTATTTGTATACTACGGATATATGTCGTGTCATTTAAGTCCCGAGTCAGTCTCTCATAACTTTCTCTAACGCTAGGTTGAACAGCGTGCATGATAGGGCATCTCCGTGGCGTAGTCTTCTGGTGTTAGTTTTAAATGGTTCTGAAATGCCGTTGTATCCGCACTTTACATTCGACTTTCCTTTTTTTCATTTTAGTGAATTCTACCAATCCTTTTGTTATTCCAAATTCGATCATACCGAATATAATCGGGGTTTGTCAATACGATACCTTAAAATCTACGAAGAAATAATGGCAGTCTATGTGGTACTCTGTCGTATATCTGTGATCAATGGTAGACCTGTTTTTCAAAAAGCCTTTTTGGTAGGATCCTATTATGTTGACAGTATAGTGTTCTAGCCGTTCGTTAAGTATAACAAGGGACAAACTTTTGTATGCTGTAAGAAAAGAAATCCCTCTAAAGTTGGAACAATCAAGCACGTTTACTTTTTTGTGTATAGGACATATAATTCCAATATTCCAATCTTTTGTGAAGAAGGGTTACAAATGTTTGACCTCCACATTTAAATATTTCGGCGGGTCGGTTCTGCTCCAGGTTTCTGACTAGAGAATGAATTGCTTTATGTATCTTTTCCTACTTTCTCCATTAAGTACCGTACTAAAGTGTTCCTGCCACCTGTTCAATACTACTACTCTCTCGTTCAAAAGAGTTCCATTATAAGGGTATTTGCTATTTTTGTTAATTTGTTTGTAAGTTTTTCAAGGTATACTTCTATATGCGCGTTCGACGTTGGAAGTTTATACGGGACTGAATCGGCAATTTAAAAATCAAAGAATGGAAAAATCTTAATATCTTTTTTAATATTGTTTTGATAATTTTATACATTATTTAATTTTCCAAACTATTTTATTTATCATTGAATATAGAGATGAAAGGGACAAATATAATGATTGTTATTTTAAATTTCTTTTATGTATATGTTTATATGTATGGAGATAAATCTCAAAAAAGGTCGATTTTATTTTTAAATTAAGATTTTTTGGCATATATATGATACTAGTGACGTTATCCATCTAGGAAGAAAGAGTTATTCTTTCACCGAGAGTTAATTTAATAAGATTTTCACAATTTAGTGATGATTTTGAAACGGTGTCATGAAGAATAAAAAAAATCCAGGGACCTAATGATTTATACAAGTGCTTTCAAATAATATATTAATTTCTCCATGGTCCCATTTAAAAGTATCTTACAAAATGGCGCCAAGACGCTATTAATAAAACAGGCTTAGTTCAGTTACCTAAAAATTTAATAATTCAAGTTTTAAGGTTCAGAAAAGAGTTGTTTGGGTTATTTCGTTTTTTTTTTCACGTTAGCATATTAAATAAATTCATTCATTCTAGCTAGAATATATGTTGAATGTGTTGTAATTATCTCCACAATTTATGAGAACAAACTATATACTAAAATTTTTGACCCTTTTAATATTTATTATTAAGGACTCAATAGTTATTGTCTGTCTGTTTTTCTGCCTTTATGTGCTATAACTATAAAGGAAAAATCCAAAAACATGATACTTGATACATAGCTTTTTCCAAGGTCGAACCCTATTGAATTTCTTCTTCTTATTCTTATGCTTTATAAGCAATTCTGAATGTGGTAGATGGTGTGTGGATTGTATGATGTTACACATTACATTATTTCACTGATCAAATATCTCCGTGATGATTAGTATAATATTTCAAGTATATTATTTATACACGTGTACAGCCAGATTTGAATAGTTTATATAGTCTATTATAACTGCTCGGTTCTTTCCTATTTTATAATTTTTGATATATGTGATTATTTAGTCTTTGAATTTGATTACGTTTCAAATGATTCAATAAATCTGTTTTTTTGAACATCAAGACTTTCCGTAGTGTTCCATATACATTATTGTCTCTATTGTTACTGGTGTTAGTGCAATATTATCCTGCGTTTTATTATACTCGATTTTGGAATTTGTTTAATTTATTTTTCGATGTATTTTGTATATTGTTCCTGTCTTGAATTGCTTTTGTATTTTAGGTATGTTTACTTTTGTATCTTCACAATTTTTTTAGTTTTTGTGAACATTGTTTTGTTGGAAAATAAGGAAATAAATATACATACATTAAAATAATCTAGGGGACAAAAACAAAGTTCGAGATTACATAAGGATTTCAAATATTTTTAATAAAAAATTATAAATAAGTGTCCCGAATATAAAATAAACATTTTTCTTAGAATTATCGTAATAGCTGTTAAGAAAATTAAAAGAGAACTCCCATAAGTCAAAAAATGGTAACAAAAAAAATAAAAAAACTAATTTGTTGCCCCTCAACTCCTAAAAAAGTAGTCTTTAGGTTAAGTTAGTATAGTGTATGACTTATACGGTTTGTGATTACTGTCCTACATATGTAAGGCAAACTCATGATCAGCTGGTCAATGTCTTGCTGCGATATTCTGTTCCACTCCATTGAAAGGCACTCAAACAGTTGCTGTCTTGTATTGGACGCGATATTTCGTTGTAAAATGCGTGTCCCATACATGTTCAATTGAGTTTAAATTTGTCGATTGTGCAGACCATGGTAAAACCTCAATTTCGAGAATAATATCGCGGTAGTCTGTTCTGTTGCATTTAGAAACCGTTTCAGACAAACGAGATTGGTTCTTCCACCAGAAGTGATGCCACCTCAAACCATTATATTGTCGCCTTGCTGTCTATGAACCTCCTGTACGGTGGCCAATCGTTCAACTTTGCCAGATCGTCTCCAAATTTGTGTCCATCTTGTATCTGGTGCAAATCCAAATCGGAACTCATCTGTGAACAAACTAGAGGCCCACTCACATCTAAGTCAATTTGCGTGTTCTTGTGCCCATTGAAGTCGATGAGCGTGATTTCTTCTGGATAACACAGGAACTCTCACAGGTCTTCGAGCATTTAACCCTACTTCATGCAGTCTATTTCTAATGGTTTGACTACTTCTAAACACATGATAGGTCTCTTGCAGCCTCATTTGTAATCGTGATGCAGTTACAGTGCGATCTCGCAAAGCCTGCAACCTAATAAAGCGATCTTTAACCTGATTGGTTATCTTTGTATGGCCTGTATGACGTTCAACATCACCAGTTTCTTGACACCTTAACCACAAATTATTAATGACACTTCTGTTCGTGTGGAAGACCTCAATAACGTCTTTTTGGCTTCTGCCAGCTTCTACAAAACTAAATAAAAATCCACATAGACATCGAAAATCAAATACCAATAAAGAAATATTACGTTTTATCTTATACATAAAAAATGCATATTGAAGTTTTGTTAAATTTTTATAGCCATTCTTATCAGCATTACCGTCCAAGATGGTACAATAATCGACAAAACAACAAAAAAAATTAAAAACGTAAATTTATTTTTGTATTTACAGCTAACATTGATTTAAAGCTGTTAAAATGGGTGTCTCCTAGATTTGATGTGTATTAGCCGTACTCAGTCATTAATAAATTTCACATTGTACTATTGTATATGTTTTAAATCTACAAATTCAACTTTTAGCTTCTTCTGGACTTCTTGACATTCAAGAATGACGTCAGTTTTTGGAAATCTCAGACATCTATGGCAGGTTTATCGACCAGAGCTGTACTGTGGAGAGCGTTTTCACAGACTATTGTTTTTCTGTTTCTTTTAGACGAGGGAACCTCCTTATTGGTTCTTATTCCAAGCGGTATCGGAACATTAATTGAGGTAAGGTTTTAATCACATCTCCATAACTTGCAAAAGAGTGAACCACAGTTTAAAAAACGCAAAACATTATGCAATCTCTTTTTGTAGTTTTGGAAAGTTAGTAAAGTATTTAAGACGACCATTTCATGGAGGGGATTAAAGCTGAATAAAACACAAACTGAGACTGATGAAGAAAAGAAAACTAGAGAATATGATGAAGAATGTATGAGATACTTGAGCTATCTTCTATATCCTTTGTGTATATCAGCTGCTGTCTACTCATTGATATACCAGCCACACAAAAGGTAAGTAAATCGCTTTTTTTTATAAAAAGACTTTTGTCCTTATTTCGAATCATTTGAGAAATAAAAATCATTTCATTTATATTAATAACTGACCTATGGAGCAGAAACTTTGACTGTTACCAGAAAAGTAATCAATAAGGTACGAGTGGCACAGGGGGCGATGGAGAGACAATGTTGAATATATCCCTCAGAAACAAAGTTTCAAATCAAATAGTTGGGAGAAAAAAAAGAATTACAATGCTGAAATGGAACTGAGCAGGACATGTTGTCAGAGTCAGAGATGGTAGATGGACCAAGAAAATTTTAGAATGTTGACCTAGACACGATGCTTATCGTAATCGAGGACATCCTCCAACAAGGTGGTCGGACGACATCAAGCGCATCCAGCACAACTGGATTCAAGGTGCTCAGGATCGGATGCAATTGGATTGTTTACGGGAGGCTAATGTTTAATATTGGACTCTAAAGGGCTAATGATGATGCTGAATAACTGACTCTAGTAAATAAAATGTTTCCCTTCTAAATGATTATTGCATTAGAACTAGTAAGTTTTTGAAACCAACACACACAAACAGATATCTAAATTACAAATCAAACCACAATATATGTATTAAAAAGGGGGTCATTCAATCGTATAGTTTATTTTTTATTGTAATGCGGTCATAAACGATCAATAAGAAACTTTAATTTAACCTAAATTACCAAACTTATCCAAAATTAAGAGCTTATACTATAGTAGAGAAAATATGGGAATTTCAAATAAAAGATGGCGGCCAGTTGGATGGCTGGTATGTGGCGTTGAGGCCGTAGAAGTAGCCTCTGGGGATGTGGGGGGTGATGTACAAGAAATATAAGTATGAAAGAATACTTATTCGTTCGAATAAAATGAAATTATCATTTTCTCTTAATTCTAAAACTGTATATACTTTTACGCGTTATCAGAAAGTGGGCGTATCTAGTTGATGGTTTAAATTGCAAAAATTCGTTTCTTTATATGAATAAAATGAAATTTTATTTAATACTAAAAAATTAAATCGTTGCTTTTTAGCTTGCTAATGACCAATATATACGACGTATCTGCATTGCCTAATTTCCCCATTTATCATATTTTGTTACTAAATATCTACATAACACCATACAATTTCCTTTACTCATCTTTTCACCGCTTCTTCTTTACCATTTCGAACACACACCCCCTCTGACGTCAGGGGAGGCTTTCGTGTACATCTACAGAGGCCCCAACGCCACCTAACCAACTCTGTCAGCAAATTATTCATTGCAACAATATTATTACAACAATATTGCGTATTTTCTACTTCTCACCCTTTTTTTCAACCCTATCACGATAGGGTGTACTTCTTTCATACTTATATTTCTTGTACATCACCCCCCACATCCCCAGAGGCTACTTCTACGGCCTCAACGCCACATACCAGCCATCCAACTGGCCGCCATCTTTTATTTGAAATTCCCATATTTTCTCTACTTACTATATATAATGCTCTTATATAATCTAATCTAATACTATAATTCCCTAATTTCTCTGAGGTCTGCGTAAGTGTAAAATATCTTGTAAATATATGACTGTAATGTTATATATCGCGGAGTTTCACAGCTACTGCTGCCTCTTAACCTCCATTTTCTCCTATCTTGCCAATCGTTTTCTTCCAGGTTTCTTTCACTCATTATATCTTTTTCCATGTTATTTTTGATCGTCCTAGTTTTCTTCTATTTGCAGGATGATATTTTAGCGCTCTGTTTGGCCATCTATTGTGAATCATAAACTCCAATAAAATTAGAAGCTCTCTTATTCGCTGCTTCAGTACAAGTGAGCTCGTAGTACTTTATAAAATACTTTCTTTGGCCTTTTTTTTTGTTAAAGTCTCCTTTTAGAAAATAATTTTTTGTATAATCTTGGCCACCATTGTTGAAACGTCTTGGTGTCTCATTTAAGTCTACCATAAATTTAACGGCATTCATTTTTTATGAGGTGGCAACGATTTCCGCTGCTTCCATTGTTTAGTAATAACTGTCATGCTTGAACTTTCATACAATACCAAAATCGCTGTGACAGGGACAGAAAAGATATAAATCACCTTGTCACGAAAAAGCTAACAAAAGTAGATGGTAAAAAACGTATCTTTTACCAAGACTTAACGAAGACCACGTTGTTCAATTCGGACTTCATTGAGTGGAAAAGGATATAGATGATAGAGAAATAACAGATTAAATACAGATAGATAAACGATAGATAATAATTGTATAACAATTTGACAAACGAAAAATTTAATAAGAAACACGGAATACAGCTATACTGCAAAATAAGATAGGCGCCAATAAGTTTTATCCTGAAATTTATGAAGGAATTCAAGCTTAAATAAACTAAACATTTGATCGACATTTCGCTCGAAGGCATCAGAAAAACACGTCAGAAAACATATCAAAGAATTATCAAAAAATATATATATACCTATATATAAAAATCGACATATTTATCCATGAGCTAAAAGAGATTATATATTCAATAAAATCTTCAAAAAAAAGTTATATCGTCTCTAAAACATTATTTAAACAAGTTGCAGTCTTTAAATAAATTGAAATAAGGCTTAATTAGCAAGTTAATTTTAATTAAAACTTTAAATTACTAAACGTAACAAAATGACAAAAAATAATTGAACAGTTGACCACAACTGAATGAAATGATTAAAATCTGAGTCGAATTCAATTGGCCTTTTTTCGTTAATACTAAAATTAAATTATAAACTCAAACGTTGGTACATCTGGTAACATACTTAAAAAAATAAAGAAATTACGTGGCCTTTGATTAACTAAACCATGTAACGTAAACAAAAGATTAAAAATAGTATCGTAAAAAACTCTCAATAATTTTTTGATTGTAAAATTTATATTCTTAATAAGGCAAAAAAGATAGTCAATAAAACTAATAAACACCCCATAGTTCAACGACATTCAAAGAAAGCATCTGATACGGGCGAAAAAACAGGTTAATTTCGGTAGTATTGAAAAGGGAAGAAGGTTGGTGCTCTCAAATCCCTTTATACCGCATCGGCAAACAACCAGATGGAAAAACAGACAGCAAAATGAGGTTACCGGCCGTTATCTGCTCCGGAGAAGAACCCTATCCGAAGATAAAGAAAAAACTTCTTTAT
This sequence comes from Diabrotica undecimpunctata, assembly GCF_040954645.1. Taxonomy (NCBI): domain Eukaryota; kingdom Metazoa; phylum Arthropoda; class Insecta; order Coleoptera; family Chrysomelidae; genus Diabrotica; species Diabrotica undecimpunctata. The sequence goes on from NC_092805.1 coordinate 104,152,077, forward strand.
ATCGGATACATTAACAATAAATTGACAAACCTTACCACATAATATGTGAGTTCGTGATCACAATTAAACAACTATATTAACGTCAAAATGCATTTTGACACAAAACTAACTAACAACTGCGACTGAAATTGGGTTTTGCTCTTTTATAGTTTTGCCCAAGCTAATTAATTTTCAGAGAGGGGTATACGGTTACATGGTAAAAGTGGTGATTTTCGTTCATATGGGAAAATCTTAACACTATTATAGCCGAAGTTAATGTATTATGAAAAGGGAAACTTTTCTAGTAGGTACACATAATTGACGTATTCTGAGCGATAAAAAATGAATTTCTTAGACAGAGGGTTAACGTGAAAATCCAGTTTCGTTAAAAGTTTTAAAATTAAAGAAATTTAAACGTCACATCCTTTCATCGAGAGTATGTAAACAACTTTTTTTTAATGTGCCAGAATCAACTAAGGGCATCAAAAATCTAATCATGACTTGATTCTTGTTCTGGTCAGTGTCATTGATATATTTCATCGAAAATAACATACATCATTAGTTTCTTTTTAAGCTGGCACCTCTTGGTTTACATAAAATGTTGTTAAATCGTTTTGTTCCATTTTGCATCGCTAAAGCATAAGCACATTTCTTACGGACTGTTAGTGTTGCCAAACTCGTGTCTTTTTGAAGTAAAGTCGACAGGAAATTCCTTCATAACTAAATGATATTTTTATCAGTAATGTTTTCAATAATAGAATATGGGACCGGAACTCATTCATTTTATTCCATTATTCGACGGTTGAAAAATTCAAAATAGTGAAAAGAGCGCTTTCATAAAAAAACGCGGTTCAGGTATGACTTGATTGTACATAAATATTTAAAATATCAATTTTTTTTTTCGATTTATTAAAATCATTTCATAATGGCAAACCTGATAAACCCAATTTAGATGGTAATTTTTACAGACCCAGCAATATATTGCCTAATATCAATTCTTTGAGATATTCTTCTTATGCATTATCCTTCAATAGAGTTTGATTTTAGGGTTTATTACGCTTTATTATGAGTCCTAAACAAGTCTCAAATTGCCTTCATCGTAACTTAAATTATGAATTTTCTCAGAGAAAAGGCCACAAAAGATTCTTATACAATGCTTTATGTTCTGGCAAATATTAAAACTTTCAAGAGAGTTTACTTTTTCTTCTTTTCCCAATACCGCTACAACCTAAATTGAACCTCGCCCTCCTTCAAATTCTGATGTTTATTAAGTTTTCCTGATCCTCTGCCACTTCACTCTTCTATTTTTTCTGTGATCTCCCTGACCTTTTAGTCTTCTACATTCATCCTAACTACATGATCCATGACATAAAAGGTTCTGAAGCTTGGCAAGTTCTAAGATTTTTTTTTAACAATTGGTAAAATTCATGTTTAGATCTGGATCTCCATATCCCATTTTCGTTGATTAGTCAAAAAGTCTTTTATATTTCCTTAATATTTCCTTCATTATTATTTTTTGAAATTTCGCTTTTTGTATGATTCCGTGCTGTTTCCGATGTACATTCGACTTCTACATATATGTCAAGCTTTTTATCGCTTCAACATCGTCATCTAATTTATTTTGGTTCCGGAGTCCCCTTGTTCTTGTATGTGTTAGAGTTCTTTTGAGTGAATAATTTTCGTCGCAACCTCATCGACATTTATTCCGACATTCACCTGTCTTATGACCGATTCAAGAGGTAGATTAAACAATGTTGGGACTAGCCTATCGCCTTTATCCTTGAATATTTGAAAACTCTCAGTTAGTTTTTTCTAGAGTACGTTAAGTTTTGGATTAAATATTGCACACTACATACAGCGCTAAAATCGGCAACATTACCTCTCCGATCTACTTAATTGTAATTCTCCGATCCCGTCCGACTTCTAGACAGAAAATGAGAAAACCATTTAATAACACATAACAATGCATCGGATATGCACCTCCCTCCGTCGATCTTTGTTTTCATTGCGTATGATCGGTTTATTCCTTAAAACATAAACTCGATAAAAATACACTGACCTTTATAAGGTGGTGCATTTATATCGGTTTTTAATAATGTGAACAATTTTTTGTGGTTGAATTAAAAATAAAAGCGCATTTCTTTAAAAAGATAAAACAAAAAGTATACTCTTATTGAAAATAAAAAATAATTCATAATAAAATAAGAAATAATTATTTATGCCCTACAGAAATGATTTAAATATTTTACCTTCTACGACTGAACAGTATCCCAATCTGTGATAAAAACTTCTGCGGACAGATGAACGAGTTTATGATGTAACAGAATTGGAGACTTTTAAATGTCCCCAAAAAAAGAAGTCCATGGGTGTAAAATCTGGAGATCGCGCAGGCCACTTAATATCGCCTGTTCCACTGATAACTAGATTCGGGAAAGTATTGTTTAAGTACTCCCTAATTGTTCGAACGTTGTGAAATGAACAGTCGTCTTGATGAAACCAAACATTCTGCAGATTTACATCAGGAAGATTGAGAATAGCGGGAAGAACATAATTTTGTAACAGATCAAGGTATACTCTACTATTCAAGTTGCCCTCAATAAAAAATGGACCTATTATGTGGTCTCCTAAAATGCCAATTCAGACGTTAACTTTTTAAGGACGTTGAGTTCGGTAAACAACACTTCTGTGTTGGTTTTCTTGCGCCCAATACCTCGTAATGGAAGGACTGTGTTTCCCTACTAACGAAACAGAAGATTCATTAGTGAATAAAATGTTTTTAATAAAATTTGGTTCATCATTAGCCTTCGTTATTAGAGTTTCACAAAACTCCATCTTCGGAAGTAGTCGTCTGGATAAAGCTGCTGCGTTTTCGAATATTCTTGTAACTGTGCTTTTTCGAATAAAATTCTTGTAACTGTGCTTTTTCCATACTTTCCTTACAGTAACATTGTTAACATCTAACTCTCTAGCAACACTTCTACTTGAACGAGTTAAATCTACCTCGATTGTTGCACAAATTTGTGTATCTCGGTATTCTCTTTCCTCAAATTTTTCTGGTGACACTTCTTGAGCTTGAAATTTTCTGCAATTTTCGAGGCAATAACAACTCTCAAAATTTTTAACAATATTACGAATTGACCGTGCCCAAGGAATTGATCTCCCTTCAAAAAACACAGAAAATAAAGCTACACACTGTCCAAAATTACCACCATAAAACCATTTTATTACTTGAACCTTTTCTGCGTGCGTTTAAACGGACATGCTGTTTACAAAAATAAATTAAAAAGTCTACGCTGTTATTGCTTTAAACAACCACGGTATAATGACAAATTATTGGCAACGGGTCAACGGAGGTTCGTGGAAAGTCGACGGTTAAACTTTACGTACTGTATATGTGCTGGTGAGTCGATCGTTGCCTTTTGTAGTTGGATATATTTCGAAGGATGTTGAACATTAGACAAACGTTGAACAAATAGTTTTGCGGAGCACAAGAGAATTGTGCCCCAATAATTTTTGTATTTCAGCTCGTTCTTTTTTTTGTAGGTAGAATGTGCAAATGATTTTTTTGACGTTTTTCAATAATTAGAAATTTTCTCTTCATTCCATCAATAGTCTCATCATCAACAACGTAATCTATTTTATTTAAATCCGAAAAATTTCACTGAGTACATAATCACAAAAATTAAAAATAAACTAATACGCCCGATAAACAATAAAATGTGTAAAAAGGAGATAACATTTAAATTAAAATTTTATGCTGCTAATTTAAGATTTAGAAGTTTGAGAGTATCTAGAGTAGAGGGAATGGTTTGGATGCAGTAGTGCAGAACTATTTAGAGCGGCAGTCAACAGGATTCGCATAGCCCTGATAATTTCCAACCTTCGACAGCAGATGGAATTTGAAGAAGAAGACTTTTTAAACGACTTAAAGCCGTACGCATAGAATTGGCACATGAACGTAAGCTATGGTGCCCTTCACAGTGTCACAATATGATTTTCTCAGATGACACAACATTTGTTACAAAATAGTCATAGTCGGTGTCACGAGGGAGAGGACAAGAACGCTTGGCTTTCTCCAGATAAGTCGTCACTTAACTGGGCGTGGGGAAGTATAAGCGACAAATAGTGACAGGTAATATATACGGCAAAAATAATATCCAATCATTTATTTATCTGTTACGAAATCAAATTTGAGAAAATTTATTTTTAGGCTCCAGTTCATAAAAAGTGTAGAAACGTTCTCTAATAAGCAGCAACCATACTGCCCAACACATTCAATCAATTTAATTCCATAGAGCATTTGCAGGAAAATTCTTTTAGGAGTGTGAAGTTTTTAGTAGGTAGTGTAAGGAAAAAATCAAACAAGATAACAAGGTAGAAGCTAACAAAGTGGACATCCCCAGAGAACCCTTCCAATGTACGCAGAATATCTGATGGACCATCTTCAAAACCTAGAGAGCATAGAGCTGGAGGGAATAAATAACCAAATAGCAGGTGTTCTGAAACACGCTGTAGACAGATATTGTAGTAAACAAAATAAAAAATCTGATACAATAGATCAACGCACAAAGATAAATTGAAAAGAAGGTCACATCAAAATATAGAAGAGTAAGCGAAGAAGTATCAAAAGAAATTAGGAAAGAAGTAGTAGAACGACATAAAAGCTTAAAACGATCGAGAAGAAGCTTGCAGACAAAGGAATAAAACATATTCATAAGCACCGTGAAGGTACAGGTACAGAAGGTCAGATAAAGAAAAAATAATAAAAATAGTGGAAGATTTCTATTGCGTATAGTACAAAAAACATGCCACCACTAACAGTGACGTAACAAATATTCCAACAGTTCATAATCAGGGCTTAGAAGATATACCGGAAATTACATTATTAGAAAGTGAAATGGCATTAAGGTTGATCTGCACCCCCCAAAAGACAAACCCCAAATTCAAAAAATTTGAAAAAATTTGAGAAGGTATATGTGATGTCTAGAAGTATTTTGACAACTTTTAAACAAACTTCATGTTTTCGTTTTTGAAAAAACTCAAAAAAACTACTTTTTTCCAAGTATAAAGCGGGAAAACCAAACATAGGATTTTGTTTATTTTGTTTACAGCATCAAGATATGCTTATAAGAAATACTTATGAATTTTTTGAAAATTTTTGAATTTACAGTTTTGTTCCAATAGGAAAAAATAATATGTTTCGGCTTATAATAAAGTTACCGGTAAGAAACCGAAAATTTTTTTAATAACAACATATTTAAAACTGTAAAAGTGGAAAATATTTGCAACAAAAAGTTAAATATTTTTTCCTAAACATATGAAAAATCTCGTTAAACAAGAATTATGTCTTGAACTGCCGCCTTCAAATCGTAATGTAGGGAGATGGCTCCATCTGAAGCAATGGTAGTATTTATCATCGATAGATAGCATTACGTTCGGCTTCGAAACGCTTCAAGCAAAACGTCACACTAACAGGGTTGCCATATCAATTACTTTGTACAACACTTTGGCAGATAACAACAAAATTTAATAGGAATGTTATCGGTTTGAACTTTGAACCGGTCATGCTGAAACTTACAGAGTTACAGAATAGTAGATACTGCAACTTTTATTTTGAAAGTAGGATATCATAAAATTTACACTCTATAAGTAATATATCTATAAAAAACCTATTTAGTTTTAAAAACCTATTTAGGCGTTTATGGTTAATTATTTTAGTATTTATAAAAATAGTGTTTCTTGCATAACCAGTATCGTACACAGAATTTGTCTGAGGGGGGGGGGTTTGAAATTTTTTTATGCTACCTCCATTTTGAGTCCATAAAATTTGGGTTTTAGTTTAATTTAAAGTACTAAAGATAGCAGTGCCAAAGATTCAGGTATCTATTATCCTGCCTACCAACTAAAACCACCCTCTCTTACTTGTGTGCATTTGACTGTCGCACGTACTGTACTCCGAAAGTGGGGTGAAGACATTTTTGGAACACTCACTTCTCTTATCTAAATCTTATCTATTGTTCTGAAACTATTTTCTTGTGGCTTTTAAAGTAATTACTATTTTAATGGGAATAAGCCAACTTGTAAATACAATTTATTTTGGAGACGGCTATCGCCGTATTCCCGTTCTTCTCCGCCAATTCTGCCGGTTTAAGGCATGCTCCTCCTCCAAACCTTTCGATTCCATCGCTCTTCTAATTCCTTCATTCCATGAGCGTCAAGTTCTACCTCTTTTTCTTCTTCCGGGGGGCATCCATTTGTGAAGTTTTTGGGGCCAACGTTCGTCAGGCATTCTCAATAGGTGTCCAAACCATTTTGAACCTCTTTTTTTCTATTCTGTCAATGACCGTTTCTGTAGCGTTGGTCTTCCTTTCCTGGCTTGATGTTCTAGCACTTCTTCTCAAATAATCCATTTCAACTGCTAACAATCTTCTCTTCAGGTCTGCATTGACAATTGTTTATACTTCAGAGCCATAACAAAGAACTGATTCGACCATGGTTTGCCCTATTCTTTTTTTGTTCCTTTTGGAAATGTTGCGATCCCACCATAAGGAGTTCAGATATCCTACAATTTTACGTCTCTGAGTAATTCGGTGTTTAATTTTGGTTTGTCCCAAGCCGTTCTTAGTAATGAGTGCACTTAAATATTTAAATTTTTCCACTTGTTTGATTTCCACGTCCTCGTCGATCAACACTTCAAACCTTGCATCTGAATTGATAACTAAATATTCTGTTTTCTTCATGCTGACTTGTAACCCACATTTTACATATTCTCTGTATAGACGCTAAAATCTTGAGCTAGGACGACTTGGTCATCCGCAAAGTTCAGGAAGAACAGTACGTCATTTCTTATGGGGATTCCCATTCCCAGGCAGTGGTTTTTCCAATTATGGAGGGCTGCCTCAATATATAAATTAAACAGTGAGTGTGACATTATGCACCCTTGTTTTAGTCCTTTAGTTACTTTTATTGGCTCTGATAGTCTATTTCCGATTTTTAGGTAAGTAGTGTTCTCCCTGTATACTTCTGTAATTATTCCTAAAAGGTATGAACTAATGTCGAGTTGTTGCCACAATTTAAGTCTTGGAACTGTATAATACGCCTTTTCTAGGTCGATGAAGGCTAGATGTACTTTGGTACCAACTACTATTCTTTTTTCTATTAATTGTTGGAGTATAAACAAGTTATTAGTGCAAGATCAAAGATCAAAGATTCAAACGTCAATAAACTTATTTTAACCTTCAATTGTGGCTTATTTCCATTAAAATAGTAATTAGATCTTATCTCTGTCGTTGGCTCGGTTGGTGTTTCTCTTCTTCTTCTTTCTTTTTAATGACTGCTCGGATGTAATTGTGAACACTATTCCATTCCTCCGTACTTCCTCCAGTCATCTTCACGATCATCTCTCTTACAGTCACAGGGTTCATACCTATTTCTTTCTCTGTTTGATGAGTGAACCTCTGCATGGGCGACATCCCAATGAGGTCAGTCAAGACCATGTCGACAATATAGCGTCGAACTATTGGCTGACGTCAGGAAAGATGTTCCCTGAAACAGAAGATTCACTACTAGACATTCAGGATCAGGTTATACAAACCAAAAATTACCTGAAATATATCGTCAAAGACCCTCAGGTCCAGAATGACAAATGCCGATATGGATGTTAAGCTCAGGAAACCATCAAACATCTTACCGGGGCTGTCAGGCATTTGCTGCAACTGAATATAAGGAACGGCACGACTCAGTAAGAAAGATCATTCATCAAGAGATAGCTATCAAACTCGGACTTCTTCAAACAAACCATCTTCCATATTATCAATACGTTCCTGAGAGTATACTTGACAATGACAACTACAAGCTATCCTGGGACCGCACTGTGCTCACAGAACAAACAGTGGCACATAATAGACCAGATCTCATACTAGTTATTAAACTAAAGAGACAAATAACATTAATTGATGTGGCGATACCCAACAACCATAATCTTCGTGTTAAACAGAACGAAAAAATCGCCACGTACAGGGATCTGGAAATTCAAATACGAAGACAGTGGAGAATGGAAAGTACCCAGACAATACCTATTATTCTCTCTACTACTGGAGTAATTCCAAAGAAACTCCTAGAAAACATAAAAAAGCTAGGTCTGAATGAACATCTCTACAAGACTATGCAGAAAGCTGTAGTACCCTCAACGTCCAGATGTGTACGAAAATTTTTGGGAGATACTCCAACATATCAAGCCACCTAGGGCTCGGTAACACGGAAAGAGTCCCACCAGAGCTCAATCCTTTTGATACCGTAGGTATCTGGGATGAGTCAATTTTCCCCTTAGATGGAGTGTGAGCCGTATGACTAAATCTGGGATACTAATACTCAAAAGCAAACTTAATTTCAAGCACATAGTAAAAGCAATAAACACATACTCAATACCACTTTTCACATACTCATTTGGCTTTATAAAATGGTCGAATACGGAAACTGAAGAACTAATTAGACCAAATAGAACCGTGATAACTAAATAGGCATCAACTACCCCAAATCGTACATCCAACGCATGACAGTACCACGCACACAAGGTGAGAGAAGAATATCGTGTTTTGGAAATATCATTCACTACTTAAAGATAAAAAACAGCAAAAAACAAACACAAAAATATATAGAGCAGCAATTAGACCAGTGATAGCATACGTAGCGAGAGTAATATGTCGTACGAAAATAGATATAAAGAAAATAAAAATATAAATAAAAAGTAAAATATAAAGAAAAAGTAAGAATTATTAAAAGCAAAATGATAAGAATAAACAGCCCAATAAAGCCCGAACAAGGAGAATATAGAAGACTAATAAAGCATGAAATAAGAAATAGAAATATAACCGAAGGGGAAGACATAGTAAAATTTATTAATCCACACAGACTGAGATGGTTTGGACACATACAAAGAAGAGAAAAAGACGCACTAATAAGGAAGATAACAAACCTGAAACCAGTAATAAACAGACCAAAAGAAAGACATGTTCGCATGTTTTAAATAACATTTTTGACGATTGACCATTTTTCATATAAATCCCACTAAAATATTAAATAATACCAGATAATTTAATTTTTAACTATTCTATCAACAAAAATCTAATATATGATTGCATGTATAAATTTAGTGGTAATACGATATTCACAGATAGCGCCGCTAAGTACCTCTTTGTCGATAAAAATGTTTACATAATAAATATGTGTCATTTTTCAATGTTATGGTGTGGATTATGTTCTTGCAAATGCGTAACTTTAATACATTCCGATTGACACAGCGGAGCAGTAAAATATTATACATAAAGATGTTGTTAAAGATATCTTTGCTTATTTGGTCTACTAGGTATTTGATAAAATTATTGTCTGCACAACTTGGCACCTCAGCCAATGGATATAATTATAGAAAACTGTAATTTATATTAGGGTTTGAAAATATTACAGAGTCGTCATGTAGAAATCTACGATTAAGTTAAAAAAATTACCACAGTAGTATGCCGCAGTAGAGCCATCTCTAGGATCAGAAACAAATTAATCGAGGGTGAAGATCAACCTTAAGAGAGATGAAAAATATCAGAGCCATATATGTAGGTGGCATTGTGATTGAAAGTATTAAGGAAGGAGGAGAAAAATTAATTTACGCTCTGAAAGACATACTTGATGCTTAGAAACTAGAAGAATCCCAATGTCATGGAGCAGTTCCATCATAATAATCATGCATAAGAAAGGCGACCTCACAGATCGTAAGAGTTAAGAGCTAGTAGTGACCTCTATAACGGTTGTAATTAAGAATCTTAACTATAAGTTCTACCCTTTTAATTTTTGAGAACTTTTAAGTTTTTTTTAAATAATAGGAAGGGGGAAGAATTACGCGATGTGTATATTAACGTTAAAAACATTGTATGTGATTATAATATATAGCTAACTGTACTACACTATTATTGTTAAAATCTTTTCAAATATATTATATTTCTAAATGCAGTAAATAAACTACATTATATTAAAAGGCAGTTAAAAAAGACAGTTAAGATTTGATTTCACGTATAATGCCTCTGCTTATTCGCTTATAGGTATTTCGTCCTATCAGGACTTATCTGAGCAACTCTGCAGAAGCCCTGAACGCGAAAACAAATCTTTTCCATCAAGAAGGAATAATAATAAAAAGTAGAAATACGAAGATTTCTTAATTGTCGAAACCAAAATTCAGATTTTTGCTTAAATCTATGCCTTTTACAAGATAAAACAGACGATAAATGGACCGACATGGAGAATCTAAAATTGCATTTCTGCTTCTAAGTCCTGCGATGACGAAATACATATAAGTGAATGAGCAGAGGCACCATTCATGAAATTAAATCTTAACTGTATTTCTTTATGCTACCCATTTACCCACTGCTTCTGTATATAATTATTGTTTTTAAACACAAAATAAATTACGAGTACATGCTTTGTTTATTTTTTAGTTGGTATTCGTGGACAATAAATAGCCTAGTGAACGGAGTTTACGCATTTGGTTTTATATTCATGCTGCCCCAACTGTTCATCAACTATCGCCTCAAGTCTGTAGCAGCCCTGCCTTGGAGGGCTTTCACCTATAGAGCATTTAACACTTTTATAGACGATATCTTCGCCTTTATCATTACCATGCCTATTGCACACAGGGTAGCTTGTTTCAGAGACGATGTTGTCTTTTTGATTTATTTATACCAAAGATGGTAAGTAGTGTTTATACGATAGTTAAATATATACTCATTGGACAAAAATTTTATATAATTTGTTTTGTGACAATATCTTAAAAATAATTACGAAAAAATGAATGTAACCTCAGTATTTACATTCAATTTCAAATTGCTTTATGGTCAGTCAGAATATGAATATAGAGCCAAACACCATAACTCATGACAATATTTAATAAATACATTATTTGCAATTCTGAGATGATTTAATACGTCAATATTAGGTATCTACGATACGTCAATATTAGGTATCTACGATTCCGCTGGAAACTATTTTGTCAAATTTGAATATTATGTTTATATGGGATTGAACCACAATTGATTCTAATTAAAATCACAATTTTAACTATATAAAGTTTGACGTTTCGATTTCCTCTTCGGAAATCGTTCTCGAAATAGTTTATTTTTAAGAATTCTTGGAAATATAATGGTATGACCAACGGGTTGTAGATAGGTTATGTCTTTCAAAATTGACATACTTTGCCTTGATCTTGTAGACAACAGCATGATTATAGTTGAAGAAAACAGACATGAAAAAGAGAACAGTCAAAGAAGCAGCTTTTATGCTACTTAATGAAGAAAAATGTGTAGCAAACCCACCAGCAGAAAGTAGCAGGCTGGTTGTCAATACTAAATAAGAAGTCAACAACAGGAACATACCACCAATAGCGGAGTAATAGGAAGCGGAGACATCGCCTACACCTCACACAATACTTATGCAACACACAATACACAATCATATAATTCATGTTACACAACCTACGTTGCACAACCACTACGATACTCACTGCAGAACACAAAAAATACGCAAAATAGTCAGAATTTGATGAGGGTAACAGTCTGAGGGTAAAAACATCACCCCTAAAAGTTTTACTTTACTTACAAGTAATATAAAATTTTAAATATAAATATTATATAAATTTCTATGACGAAAAATATTTGCTGATCTCAAAAACTATGTGTTTATCTTTAAACATATTTTTCTAAATTAAATAATTTTTAATTTACTGTGCAAATATATTCATATTAAAATTGAAGTTTCTCAGAAACTACTAAAGGTATAAAAAAATTGTTTGTACAAATTTTAAAGATAAAGTCATGCCGATAATAGTTTTCTAAAAAATTTTTTTTTTTTCATTATTTTACGAAATACATACAAATATGAAGTCGATCCTTTTTGAAAAATTTCTGAAAAACGGAGGTACCTTAGGAATGTAAACTTTTTTTTATTTAATAATAGACACTTTCATCTACCTAGTCCCAAATTTTCATCCTTGATGTATTTTTTTGGGGTTCTTTGATTCAGTTCTTGAACCAGATTATATTATTCTACTAAAATTTACAAATGGAATGCTACAGAGATTTTGAAAACATGGTTCAAGGAAGACGAGGTCACTTGCCATACCTGTGGCTCGTCAATTGCTGCGGCAGCAAATATTTCCCAAACAAAGTGATTGCTTGTAAAGGCGCCATTGGTATAGGGGTCCTCTTGACCTTTTCTATAGAGAATATCTGAAAAAGTACAATACTGATTAAAAATGAGGGCAATCTCGCGAGAAATGTTCTAACGTGTTGTTACCAATTCACTATTTGTAAATAAAATATTTACAAATAATTTTATTATTTGATTTAGTTTAATTACCAAACCATCGACACCTTTTTTGGACAGACACTCTTTTGGATATCCAGTATTACTAAATAGTTATCAATAAGTCATTTTTTAACACAACTCTTTTACATCTGATTGTCACTTTAGATTTTAAACCGTAGATAATTTTGTAAAAAAAATTGTTGAACGTTAAATAAAACGTTTTCATTAGATCACATATTTGAAAATATTTTATTTTCATAGTTTTTGATAAATATTTCAAATCCTGTATTGATTAAAATTCCATTTACATTCTTTTTAGGTTATATCCAGTGGATAAAAGCAGAACTGACGATATGTCGCATGTTGTTGGCGAGCAGAAAAAAGATAATAAAAAAGAAAAGAAAGAGAATTAATATGTTGTTATTGTTTCAATTATGTTTTATTTTGATAATAAAATTGTTTCAATTATCTTTATTTTTTATTGCATTTTAAATATTACACACAGTAATAATAATTAGCTAAACTATATAACCAGTGGAAGAAGTTTGCTACTTGTGGTCTCTGGTGCAAAAATACCGCATCCCAAGAAATAAGAAAACGAATATGCGTGGCTAATTGCTGTGATTTTAGCCCTCAACTAAGAACGAGAATTATGTCGAGAGCAACAAAGTGCAAACTTTGTAAAACAATAATACGCTCAGTACTCATTTGCAGATCGGAAATATGGGCAATGACCACGCGCAATGAATAGTTACTACGAATATTTGAAAGAAAAGTATCGAGGACCACATATGGCGGAGATATATCGTGAAAACTATCAAAAGAAACCGTTTAAGATGGGTAAGCCACGATATGCCGATGAAAGTGATCCTGCTAAAATCCATACAAATAAGCTACTCGGAATAAGAAGAAGGACGACCTAAACTCACGATATCTGGACGATGTGCAGGGAGATTGGAGTGAGGGGATTTAGAAGACAGTCACTAGATAGGGAAGGATGAAGATGTTTTCAGGTAGGCCAAGGTACACGAAGGCTGTACGCCTAAATGCAAAACCCGACAAGTCACATGTTTTACGATTTTGAGATTTATACGTCATTCTACCCGTAATATAAAGGGCTACCAGTTGCTGTATAGTCTTAATATAAAAGTCGACATCTTACATAAAATATTCTGGATGAAAAACAAGCTGTAGATGCAAAACCCGACATATCTACAGCCGACTTCAGTGCAAACACCGACATGTCCACGTCAACCAATAAGAATGGAGTTGGATGCACCACGTGCCTAAGGCGCATGTCGGACTAAAAGAAGGGATGGTTTAATAGTTGTGTGGATGTTTAATGTGTGTAGACAAGCTTTTGTGGAAATTTTATTAGCGAAAAAAGACAGAATTTTAAATATTGCCAAGAGGTTCAAAAAGAGCATGTAATAACATGCTCAAATAACGTCGTAGAGGAGACAGAGAGGAAAAAATGATAAGAAACTAGTCTCTAAAGTTCTGTGAGTCTCATTACTGTCGTTCCAAAACGTTCCACAGATTTTATTTACGAACAGAGCTAACCTTTACGATTTTGAGATTTATACGTCATTCTACCCGTAATATAAAGGGTTACCAGTTGCTGTATAGTCTTAATTTAAAAGTCGACATCTTACATAAATTATTCTGGATAAAAAACAAGCTGTAGATGCAAAACCCGACATATCTACAGCCGACTTCGGTGCAAACACCGACATGTCCACGTCAACCAATAAGAATGGAGTTGGATGTACCACGTGCCTAAGGCGCATGTCAGACTAAAAGAAGTGATGATTTAATAGTTGTGTGGATGTTTAATGTGTGTAGACAAGCTTTTGTGGAAATTTTATTAGTGAAAAAAGACAGAATTTTAAATATTGCCAAGAGGTTTAAAAAGAGCATGTAATAACATGCTCAAATAACGTGGTGGAGGAGACAGAGAGGAAAAAATGATAAGAAACTAGTCTCTAAAGTTCTGTGAGTCTCATTACTGTCGTTCCAAAACGTTCCACAGATTTTATTTACGAACAGAGCTAACCATACGAAAGCTCTGGAAAATGTTTAATTACACTGTAAGAAACCTGAAGGTTAGGGAATCGTTTTTCGAATATTTTTACGCGATAATATAATGTTTTTGGTATCCCAAAAACTGACTTATGTTCCACGTGTCTGACATTCAGCTTTGATTGCCAAAAAAACTTAGTACTCCTAAAAATGGCAGACCAACTTTCCAAGGTGAAAGTTCCAAGTGAATATTGAATCCATCTACAGTTATATCGTATATATGGGCAGAACTGGGTCATAATAGAAGTTAGCGCCAGCACTATACCATACCCTTACAACATTTAAATTTAGTAACAATGCAAAAACCGTTCACCTCTCCTGTGATGGCTATGGCGCTGAAAATAAAAACTTTACAGTCATAGAAAATTACTGAAGTTACGTGTCCTGACCAATATATTAAAATGTCGAGGGGTCAATACCTCAGTTCTTGACAAAAAGATGAAAAATTATCTTGTTTCAAGAAAGCCTTTAACAAAAATCCTACAGTATTTACGTCAAAATTAGCTAGTTGCCTTAAATCGCAAGATGCTTTGAGGGAGTAGGAAGCAGACGAAATCAAAACTGAAAAATTTTGTTTGGAAGAACCATAACCACACATTTTTGTTTAATAAAAAATATCAAAAATATTAAGTTTTTCAGATTTCTGCTATTTTAAGCAAAACCCGACATGTCAAAATTTAAATTTCATTAAAAAAATATTTATGGACACAATTTATTTAGGTGTAGAAATAGCCAAACAAAAATAATATACTTTGATTCAGGTTATTTCAAACAGAAATAAAGTTTTTTCGGGTTTACTTAAAATTCTTTTTAATGGACATATCGGATTTGAATTTAGACGACTGATAAGTCAAAGTCTGTTACATTATATCTCCGACTATGCCATTAGATTACCGTTGGCTAAGATGACTAGGTCATCCGCATAGCACAAGCCATGATGCCTGTCGTTCCAGATTCCACAAGATAGAAGATAATACTCCCCTCCTGCGAACAGTCAGTAGCTACTTCTGCTGACACTCTATCCCCCAGTAACGTTGCGTATATCACACGGTTCCTTAGTAAGCAGTCTATTCATCTGCAGCTTATTTCGACTATTTCTTTCAGGCGAATCGTACTTGTGATTGCTTCGTAGGAGTGGTTATCGAATGCTTCGTCTCTGTCGAAGAAATGTACTTAACATCACCTCTTGGTTTTCTAGAACGTACACCCGGAGATGGTGCCGTTTCAGTAAAAAGGCCTGCTCGATACGTCCCTGATGTATAGAACTTTTAACCAAATGCCATCTCTAATTTCCCTATCGAGCATTTTTTTCTTTCTGGTTTGCCAGGTTTGGAACTTAAATCTACTCTTATCAGCCTCCATGCTTTTGGTATGTAGTCCAGTCCTAAGCTAGCTTGCAGTATCATACATAATTTTCTATACAGAAGGCCGTTTTTCTTCAGTAGAAGTATTGTATATAACCCGTCCGGACACGGTGATTTATATTACTTAAATGAGTTTATTGTCCATTTGATTTTATGCAGGTTTACCATTTTTTTTGCCACACGCCAGTTTTACCGAGAACCTTAAATTATGGTTCAGTCCAGTCTGCTACCATGTGTCTAGAGGTATCAGTTTTGTTTTAGACTCAGGAAAGTTTACCCTAAAAAGTTCTTTCTTCTTTCATCATTGTCAGTGTATTCACCTGACTCTTTTTGGAGTGAGGGAATAGTTATCTGAGGGGAATACTTATTTAAGTAAACTTTATGGAGCCTTGACACATCTGCAGTCTGTTCCTTATTATATTTAGTCGGAGCTTTGCGATAATCGCCCCACTTACTTGTTTTTTTTTTCGAAATTAAATTTTCCTTTTATTTTCAAGGTTGTTATTCTACCAAGGTACTTTCCTGTTGGAAATCCTCGCTATCTATGAACAATTGTCTTCGAACGCAGATATGACAACCTCTTAAAATTGCTCGGCGGCCATGTTTACTACTCGTGATTTGGTTGGAGAGCTAGGTCGTGGATAAGGGTTTCTTTATTTGGGGACTGGGAGAAACCAACTACGAAAAATAAATCAAAAAAATACTTACAGAGATGTCCTGGGCAACACTACACAAGAAGATTCCTAAACTATTTAAAATAGGACGCCGTTGAAAACAATCCTCTTGCAGCTTGGAAAGACTTGTTTTTCTCTCCTAAAAAATTTCGAGGATGAAAATGTGTTTAAAAGAAATAATTTTAAACTCCTGATTTAAAGAGAAACATTACATATTTATTTTTATTTCACATAAACAGTTATTACAAATAAAAATATACAAATTTATCTACAAAACTTACATTGAGTTTAACCTTCTAATAAAACAGAATTTAAGCTAAGTTTATCAACAATTGTTATATTGAACCTTCTAACAAAACCATCGAGTTAGAATCTACAGACTTTAAAATTTTGGTAATGTACTAAATGACAGAAAAAGATATCACTGATTGTCATATGTCAAATATCAAACTTTTCTAAATTATTAATTAATTATGAAGGTTAACTTTATTTAAAAAAAACTAAAATATGACAATTAGCTGATCCATAAAACTTGTATTTATTTATAAACTTATTAATTTGTCATGAAAGCAAATCTTAGTATATTAACGAAAAATGTTTATTTAGAAAAATTTAACAAAACTATCTTCTTCACTGGCTAATTATTTCCTTTTAAATTATTAAAAAAGTTTGTTATCTTGGAATTGGATACAAAAAAAAACACTGTCCCACACAAACTTCAAACGATCTGGATTCTACCCATGGGAGACACAAAACGGAAGCTGGACAAAACTTGGGGAGGTCAAACATCGAACTGGACTTCAGGTTATTCTGGATGATAACAATATATATTCTTCAAAACTCGGCTGCTTAATTTTCACTTAAAACCACGTGGGCCTCAGTTAGCCCTCAGACATGCTGTTTATCAGATCCCGTGACACGGAATACAGCAACAAACCGGTGATTATCTCGCTTCACAAAGACTGCTACATAGCATTTGAGCCTAATCTCTTTTTTTTTAACCAAAGCTCATTTGAATTAAGCCAAAATTTGCCGGTTTTTTAAACTATCACCGAAAATAATCCTTTATCGTTTAGAACCCAATTCGTTCTCTCCGCTTCTCAGACCTTTAACTCCTACTAACCTTTCGTTGTCAGCCATCTCTCTGTCTCACCCCATCTAGTTTCTAACCTCCAGCTAATCGGAACTCTTTTTAATTACGCTTTTGATTCGATAATGAACCTTAAGAGTGCTGGACCTTCAAATTTGTTGTGGGAATTTATTTAATTAACACGCAAATAGACTCTACGCAGTTAATATTTTCTTAGTTAATATTTCCATTTAACCTGGTCAAATGGAAATATGTCAGTTTTATCGAACCCGATTATCCCATTTGTTGGTATATAAGACTTCAAGTAGCCTTCGCAAAATATTTGGCTAATTTGAAACACTGACACAGTTCTACCAGGATGATCGTTTAACCATTTTTTTAATACTTGGTCTAAATAAACGCTAAGTTGACCCGTAACAACAACGTACAGCAACTGTACCTTGTGCGTGCAGTGGGTAGGTAAATACAAGATAGTTACAAAGTTTTCTCTGGCATTAACAATAACATCGAGATTTCTGGTATGCAATAAATGTTCATCTAATATAAATAAGACGGGCTCATGGAGACAAGCAAATATGGTACCCGGAGGAGCTTCGTCTGTCAGTTCAGCTTTCATTCGATTTCTGCTGCAAACTACAGCTGTCGTCTAAATTCCGCGCTCCGCTGATGTTACCTTCCCAACTTGTGTGGAACCTTTTTTTGCTAATATTCTTGAATTTCGCCCGGGAACAGTAGAAATCGAAGTCTCGTCTGTTATAAACTTGGTGAGGAGCATAATTATTTTTTGCATAAATCTCTCTAAACAGATTAAAGAACTTTGCCACAACCGGTTTGTTGAAGGCTTTTGCTCTAGCAGCTGAGATCGCTTCAGGATATCTCAAGCAAATTTCTGGGTGTCTTCTTCTAAAACCATTCAACCAATCTTTACCAGCAGCTTTTTCGACATGGGAAACTTGTAGGGCAGTTTGTTTTTTTCAAGCTGATAGGCTAATTGTCGCAAATCACGCAAGATGAGTCCATACATCCTACTTTCAAAATCTAGGATATGCCTTACAAGTTGTTGTTCTTGTTCTGGTGAAAATACAGGGTGGCAGCTACCAAGTGACTTCTTCTCTAGCTTTACTACCTTATTTTTGCGCATTACACGCCATATATATTTGGCTACGCCTTTATATTTGGCTTTTCTATCAAAGCCGAAAGCAGGCTTTTGCTGAAGTGTAAACTTTGCAATTATTGAACAGCTCAAAAGGATAGAAAACAATTTTATTAAACCGTATTTCGTTTATGGCCATCAAAATAGATGGCACCTTTTGTAGCTACCACTTCAGGTGAAAAATAAGCACAGACATTCGCTAACCGTGCTGTGTTTGAATTTGTATTTACCTATGTAGCTGACAAAGCAAGGTTATGTAGAAATAACGCGTTATAAGACTCTAATGATAGGTACCCGATTTCATACACGGAGCGTTTCACGAATTGTGCTCTTGCGCCATATATATTTGGACAATAATAACTTTCATCTTAAGATAACCCAAATTATTAAAAAAAAATGGTTTTTAAGGGAAAAAATTTATTTTTTATAATTTGTTTGAAAGTTGTTCGAAATAAATAGACTGCCATATTAAAAATTTCGATAAACTTTTAAACATAGCATATTGGCAGCACAACCTATCAATTAAAACAAGTTTTAGCTTGTGGGTATGAAATCGACATTTTTCAACAAAAGTCACCCGCCTATATTACGCTAACGATTTTACGTTCCCACACCAAATTTATTTACTTCTTTTTTGTTTGTTAGCGTCCATTTTTTGCTTCTGTACGTCTTATGATTTTGTATATCTGGATTTTTGCACCTTGTGAGGGAAGATTTGGCTTCATTAGGTGTTGCATTGCAAATAAAGATCTATTTCCTGTCAGTATTCCCGTTTCAACTTCTCTTTCTACTTTGTTGTCAATGGTGATTGTTTTTCCTAGATATTTAAATTCCTTAACCACCTTGCAGTTATGATCATTATCAACAATTTTCAGTGGTTGCCTGTATACCATGGTTTAAAAAAATTTACAATGAAGTAAAAACTTCCTTTGTAAAATGGTATAAAATTTTTATTAAAATTTTTAATTTATCCAAAATGGATTTATAAATTTTCACAACGTTTTCGATCCTATCAGATCATCATCAGTGAAAAACGTCTATAAAGTAATTGGAACTAACCACATAATGAAGTCAGATGACCCTTAAATTACATAATTTGAGTAACGAACATTATAATTATTAAGACACCAGGTCGATAATAAGGGATTACATTTTTTAAGGGAACGTACAAATTCCCAGCTCCAAAAAGGGAGCTTACGCCCTGTACTCAAGTAAACTTATGCAACAAAGAACATGAGATAAGGAGCAAACGTACAAAGAACTCAGGAAGGAGGAAAAACGCGTGCATCGAGAAAAAAACCGGACCTTGGAAAACCAGATTATGTTTTATAAATTATATAAAGCCATGAATGAACTTAACATTTCCCATAAATTAATAAGACTTGTAAAAACAACTATTAGTAACTTGATCTGTAGAGTGAAAATATAAGGCGATCTGTCACAACCACAAGCCTTAGAAACATATGCAGGGTTGCGGCAGGGAGATGCGCTGGCGTGTCTTCTCTTTAATATAGCATTAGATAAGACTTTAAGAGATGCCGAGTTAAAAAACAGGGGAACAATATTTAATAAGTCAACGCAGATTATGGCTTACGCTGACTATTTGAATTTGATCGCACTCACCATACGGGGACAAAGAGATGGTTTCCAACTACTTGATGGCCCACAAGATATGGGCCTTAAAATAAACGAGAGAAAAACCAGAATATTGGGGTCGATGTTAAATAACAGAGATACAGATAGAAACGCCGAACAAAACTTTAGCATAAACCACTATAATTTTGAATTAGTAAATAAGTTTACCTATCTGGGTTCTCTCATAACAAGCGATAATGGCACATATGAAAAAGTAAAACAAAAGATAATGATAGTGAATAAATGTTATTTTGGACTAAATAATCAGCTAAAAAACTTTCTTCCTACTAGTGCTGACATATGGGTCAGAAACATGGACCATCTCCAAAGCAAATCTTCGTCCTCCAAAGCAAAGCTCGTCTTCGAAAGGAAGATACCACGCAGAATAATATGCGCAATCTGTGAGAATGGTATTTGGAGAAGGAAATATAATTTCGAATTGTATGAGAAATATAAAAAAAATAGTTAATGGT
The DNA here is from genome assembly GCF_040954645.1 of Diabrotica undecimpunctata. Classification (NCBI taxonomy): domain Eukaryota; kingdom Metazoa; phylum Arthropoda; class Insecta; order Coleoptera; family Chrysomelidae; genus Diabrotica; species Diabrotica undecimpunctata. Next base: position 104,172,872 of record NC_092805.1, read on the forward strand.
GGAGATGTAATATCTTTCATAAAAATGGGTAGGCTTAGATGGGCTGGACATGTGTGAATATAAGACTGATCACACGTAGTATGTCATTTGTTGTATTAGTTTAAAGTTTAGATTATAATCGCATAAAAGTTTTATCTAGTCAGGTCCAGATCTTTCGTAATAATGTAATGCTTTCCAAGAATTTAATCTTTCGAAGTTTTCTGTTTGTGCTCTATTTACTTGTAACATGACGTGCGTTATTCGACTAAGTAAAATAAGCTTTAGCTACTGAAGCAGAATATAGATCGAATAGCAAGGGTGATAGTATATATCCCTATCAAATTCACGTTGTATATCAATGGCGTCTGTTGTAGTGTCCTAGTCGTACACGTGCTCTTTGTCTAATTCCAACACAAGTTCTTTATAATCCAGATATCCGTTTCATCGCTTCGTATTTCTGCAAGAGCAGGTTTATATTTAATTGTATTTCACGTGTTCCAAAGAGTTCCTGACGTTCACATTTACGTCTAATTCGGCTTTGTATTAATCGTAAAAAGGTTTAAAAGATGTGTAACATATGACTAATAATTAGTCTATAATTAGGCTAATAAGCTCAGTTTCTCGGTTTTTATTTTTTAGATATAGGTATGAAGATGGATTTTAACCAGTCCTCTGGGATTTCCCATCTGCTGTTCTGTTTTTGCTAATTTCAAAAGCGCGTATTATTTCTGGTGTTCGGGACACATTTTCTTCTTCACACTCTCTTTTCATACACTGTTTTTTAGCAACTTTGATCTTTTGTTTTATTATTTTTTGTTTGAAAGTCATTATATTATTTTTGTTTGTTTAAATACGATCTCGATCATAATATACAGTTTAATATTAATTAATTTGAAATTTTCCAGAAGGGAAAGTTGCTTATTAAAAAATATAATGTAGGTACATAAACTGGCGAATGCGCTCATTAATTCAAGGCCATGTTTACATCCACCCAAATTTGTATCACAAATTTATATTTACTTTCAGTCTTAAATTACGCTATTCCTAACCATATATAAATTTGTATATAGATTATAATATTGCCGATTTATTTCTGTAAAAAGTAAACTTTAATAAATCCTAAAACACAACACTTTATCACAGCCAATTTTTAATATTATTCATTTCAAACATGACGTCATCAATAAAATCCACCCAGTAAAATTAGATTTTTCTTAAAAGAAATGTACGGTAACCATAAAAAAGATTAAAGTGAGTGTAAAACACATATTAATAAAATAGTAGTATAAGTTCAATAACAACTTAACTGTTTACGAAGACTTTTAATTATTTTATTTCTGACTAAAATGGTACCGCCATGTTTCCTTCTGGTGGCGCCCCCTGTCTCCTCCACCAAAATTTTATTTTCCTTTATGTCATCAGTTATGGTGGAAGCGCAACAAGTGTTTTCGATTTAATTGTTTAAAAGACGCATGTGTGCTTGTTGAATATCGCGAATTTACTGTTTTTCTTATTTTTAGTTTGTAAGTGTTTGTGTAAATATTAATTCATGTTTTCCCTGCCCAAAATCTCTATGAAAAACTCCGCGAAAGTTTTAGAGTTCAGGGCTTGGTGCTATCCATTAATGCCACAATCATTTTCCACGGAATAAAATGAAGAAAAGGCCACAGCAATGTCAAAGGCAAGGTAAATCAAATACTAATATTAAAAGTTTTATAAATAATCTTAAAGAGAATGATCTTCATTTTGAGGACAATCAGATAACTCAATGTGTGTTCTTGGGGGTTTTAAGGCTGAAACCAGTGCCTTCTGTATTTTCTAGCAATAACGTGCCTTGTTTAGTAGTAGAAAATAAATCTAAAAAGCCTAAAAACAATAATAATACTAAGGAGGTTAACAAAAACGTATCCAGAAAAAAAGATATAAATAAGGTCATAAGTGGTAGAATAGGTAAAAAAAACACAGATAAAATTAGAGCTTCCGTTAAAAAAGAACCTTTAAAGAAAGCTGCTATTAAATTAAAGTTCAGTATGAATAATAAAGATACTACTTCCAAAGACTCTCAGGAGTCAGTTAGGATTTTACCAGAATCTCTAACAAAAATAACTTCTGAATCAGTACTTACAAACAGAACAATAACTTTAAACCCTATAACAAATGTACCAACTTTTAATCCTGTTCAGAATTTATTTGATAAGCTCAAGCAACAATTGGATGATAGTTTTAATCGTCCCAGTTGTAGTAGTGAGGTTAATAAACAAACATTATTTTCTGATAAATCTAATACAGATATCCATCTGTCTTCCAAAAAGCAAAAGAAAGGTATTAACAGGAGAGATATATCAAAAATTTCTTCTGTTAGTACGTTTTCTGATAATGGTTATCATCCTAATAGCAGTCTTAATTCTAAATTAACTCAAGATATATTTTTACTTACTGAAGACAATGCCACTGAGGACTGTGAGGTGTTGCTAAATAGTGGACCAATGCCCAATTTTGTTTTGGATACTAGTACACAAAAAATTGATAATGATGTTATACTTATTACTGATGATAATTCTGATATATCTTCTGCTAGCAAAGAATTAATTGTTGTAGATGATGTTAAATGTGTTAGATCATCACCTAGATTAAACAGAAACGAGCAGAGGAATACTCAACAAAAGATTACTGCTATACCTGAAACTATTATAAATTTAGATGATGGTGAGTCAAGTGATAAAGAAAAAATGGCTCCAAAAATCAATGTAGAGAAGCCAAAAAAACGACGTACACTAATGCCTTCAGCAATTCCTTCTATATTTTTCAACACTCCTAGATTATTAAGATCAGAACTTGGTCAAAAGAAAGGTTCTTTTTCTGAAACGAAGACTGTTGCAAAAAATTCTACAACAAAAATACAAAAACCAGAAAACAAGTTAGACAAATTACCAGTAAAACAAAGAAAAGATCCAAAGTTGAAAAACAGTACAGAAAACATTATTTATGAGGTAGTCAAATCTACCGAAAATATAAGGTTTTTTGCAGATGTTGTTACTAACTCTCAGGATGATATTGTATTAATAGAGAGTTCTCCACCAAAAGTTGAACCATTAATCTTGAAATTGAAAAAATCAACAGAAAAAACTGCTGATCAAAATGCTATTGAAGATATAAGAAACAAAGAGAAATCACAAAAAATGTATACCAAAAATGTCACAAGAAATCTCTTTTTCCCAAGATTATTGAGATCTGATATAAATCAACCAAAGGATAACAAAACAGAATCTACTAAAAAATCTATAAAAGCAATTGAGATAGGCATTCAAAAAACATCTCAAGCAAAAAATGAAAAGTATGTTCCAAGTGCATCTATAGGAAGAATCAGTGTTAAACCTACGGAACAACTTATAGAAAAATCACCACAACAGGAGGAACATTGTAGAAACCCTGTCCAGAAAGTTACAGAAAAAAATATAGGAGGCAGAGATACTGGTAAAAAGAATGAGAAATCATTACCAACACCTAGTAAAATGTTGGGATCTCAAGTACAAAATGCATCAAATATTATAACCATTGAAGATTCTGATTCAACTAATTTAACTGACATTTTTTCTCAAAATATTGGAAAAAGTAAAAATATTGACAATACATCAAATGATTTACAAAATCAGAGACAGTTAAGATCTGATGATTCTCAAAATAAAGGTAATGAGTCCACTATAGAAAAGTCTAAGAAAAACATACCAAAAACTTCAACAATTACAGACAATATAGAAATTATCGATATTGAGTTCCAAAGTAATACTAAGACAACACCAATTAAAAAACAAGAACTTAAAAATACTGTTCAAGAACAATCTCATGTTAGACAACTAAGGTCAGATTCACCACATAAAAAAGCAAATAATTCAAAACCTGTTGATATTGAGGAACTTAATAAAAATAATGGAAAGTCTAAGAAGCATTCTCCTAAAACAGGAAATGATACTGTTGAGAATACAGTCCCTTCACCAATGAAATCTGAAAACAAAGAATGTAACTTAGAAAGTATTGATGTTGACAGACATTGTAAAGTAGATGTAACACCAACTGCTACCAAAACGAAGAACATTGCAGTTGTACAGCCAATGTCAAGACAGTCAAAAGTGGAATTACCTCAAAAAAAGATAACTGAGATGAAAATCATAAATGACATTCAAAATCAAAATATAACTAGCCTTGAAGAAGTTACAAAAAGTCCAACAAAACATATTGTCACTGACATTTCTATTTCTACAAAACTAGAATCACAGCCTACATATGAAAACACAACTGCTTTAGCTACTGTTGCTGTTGGTCGTTTTTATTCAAATGATGCGACCCCACAAACAGGTGTATCTTTACAAGAACGTCGACAATTAAGGTCTGATGATACAGTTGATAAGAATACTAAAACCGAAAATCTAGAGTTAAATAAATTCAAAGCAGATATGGATAAATTGAAAATAATTGACAAAACTGTCAGAAACGATTCCAATAAACTTGAAAAAACAAAAATGATATCATCAAAAGATAAAACCAAAGATACATTAGATATTGGTACTGTGCAACAGAAGACAGAATTTCAGAAACAAATTGATAGTCCTATATCAAAATCAACAGAACAATCTGATCCAAAAATATTAAGATCAAGTACATTTTCTATGGAGTCCAAAAATTCATCTAATCAGGTGGTAGAATCAAAAGTTAAGGCAGTAGGAGCACAAGAAGCCTTAATTGATAAGAAATCTATAGCTTCTGATAAAAACATTCAACAGGAACCTAACACAGGTGTGAAATCTAAATTAATCTTAGAATCAGAGGACAATACTAAAAAGACTATTAAAAAATATGGAAGAAACATACTTAAATGCAAAACTAATTCACCAAGCAGACAAAAAAAAGTGATAACCAAAAAGTCAATAAAGAAACCATCCAAGTCAATTACATTTAAAACAATTACCACAGAAGTTATAGACTCTGCTGATTTCATAAATAAAGAAGTCTCAAAATCTGACGGTACATCTACATCTAAAAAACCAATAGTAAAGAAAATTGTACAGACATTTAAAAAGTTAGCCTCTAAGAAACAGTTATTGAAGCCCACAAATCTTTTAACAAAAAAACAATCACTAAAATTGAAGAAAAAACAAACTGCTGATTCTCAAATAACTAGTCAATCAAGTCTTATTGTTTATTCTGCTAGAACTCCTCCTAAAGCTATTTCTGGCACATCTGATAGTTCTCAGACTATTATAAAAACATTAGAAACTCCTCAAAAAGATACCAACATTAAAATAATGTCTGATGTTCAATCAAATATAGTTTTAGATACTAAAAATCAGAACTTAAAAACAAAAGATTTTTCTTCAGAGGTAAAAACTCAGAAAACAAATGTTCCAAAAAGTGATCCTTCAAAATCTGAGAAGAAAATAGAAGCAATAGTTTCTAATAGAAATATTCCTAATACAAGACCATCTACTTTAAACATTTCTCAAGAGCAATCAGAAGATTTGGATCAGACAAAGGCACATTTTGCTATTTCTTCCAGCAAAAGTGGTTCTAAACTTCAAACCAAAACAAAACATAAAAAATCCAGTCTGGTTACTTTACAAAAGAAAGACAAAATGAAACAGAAAATGAATTTGAAAATATATAAGAAGAAATTAACCAGAAATCTACTACGCTCAATTAAAAAGCCAGCTAAAGTTGCTCCAACTGCAGATCTAAAAATTATTTCCCAATCAAATATTATATTGAACTCTAGACGAAGTATTTCAAAATCAAAAGCACCAGAGGAAACATTTAAGGCCAGCCAAAAAGAGTTTGATGATTCAGAAGTAATAAAACCAACAGGTCCTTCTACTGAATCAAAAGTAAGCACCAATGAAAGTGAAGATAATCCAGTTGATGAAAATGGAGTTACAGGAAATGATATAAAAAATAAGCACATTAAAAAACAGAAGCTACTCTCCATAAAGAAAACTGTTGGTTCAAAGATTGCAGCAAATATTAAAAGAACTAGTATAAAATTACAGAATAAAAAGCATAATATAGAGATGAAAAGGAAAAGAGGCAGGCCAAGGATATATCCCGCAGAAATAAAATTAGATAAAACACTAACTTCAGGCATCAAATTACAAGTGAGTACAGAAGAAGTTACTCTTGATAAAGCTGATAATGCAGTATTAGAAAAAACTGGTGAAGTAAAAAGAAAAGTTGGTAGACCCAAAAAGCAGCAAGGAGAAGCTGTTTTAGAAAAAGAACAGTTAATTGCAGCAACTGGAGAAAATGGCCTCAATGACACTATGTATGGTCAGATACCTAACTCCGCAGAAAACAGACAAGTGAGTACAGAAGAAGTTACTCTTGATAAAGCTGATAATGCAGTATTAGAAAAAACTGGTGAAGTAAAAAGAAAAGTTGGCAGACCCAAAAAGCAGCAAGGAGAAGCTGTTTTAGAAAAAGAACAGTTAATTGCAGCAACTGGAGAAAAAGGCCTGAATGACACTATGTATGGTCAGATACCTAACTCCGCAGAAAGCAGACAAACGAGTACAGAAGAAGTTCCTCTTGATAAAGCTGATAATGCAGTATTAGAAAAAACTGGTGAAGTAAAAAGAAAAGTTGGTAGACCCAAAAAGCAGCAAGGAGAAGCTGTTTTAGAAAAAGAACAGTTAATTGCAGCAACTGGAGAAAAAAGCCCCAATGACTCTATGTCTGCAGAAAGCAAAAAACAAAAAGTAGCAATGAAACAAATAAAGGAAGAAATTATCAGTGATTTAAATGAAAAGCCTCAGCTAAATGAAGATTGTTTAAAGAAAATGCGAGGTAAGTCAAAGAAACTACTTCAAGATGTGACTTTAGATGAAACACAAGTTTCTTTGGTAGAAAAAGAAGAGAACAGTGATTATGAAACTAAATCCCAACAAACAAATGAAAGAGATAGTATCAAAAAGAAAAGAGGTAGGCCAAAGAAACAGCAACTAGATATTATTATAGATAAAGAGAATTCTAATGAAGAACATACAGAAACTCAGTTAAAGGAAACAGATAATACAAAGAAACCAAGAAGTGGACCAAAAAATATATCACTAGATAATGCTTTGACCAAAACTCTAGTTACAGAAATATTACTAAAAGAAGAAATCACTGACAACGAAAATAGAGAAGAATTGAATAAGACATATAACTCAACAAACCAACCTATTGAAATTTCAGTATTAGACAACACACAAGTCGAAGCATTTGGGGATGAAAATAAAATTATGAATTCTTCTGAAATTGATATAGTTAAGAAAAAACGTGGCAGACCAAAAAAACAAACCGAAATTACGTTAGATAACACACAAGTAGAATTTACAAATGTACAAAAAATTGTTAATAACAAAAATTCTACCAAAATTTCGGTATTAGTGAAAAAGCAAGATCAGACAGAAGATATTTTGAATGATACTAAAAATTCAGATATTCAAATACAAACACTAGAAATATCTAACATTAAAAATACAAAGCATGCAAATGCTGAAAATATAATTGTAGAGAGTATCGAAAATGAGAAAATCAAGAGAAAGCCTGGTCGACCTAAGAAAGTAAAGGTAGGAGACAGCCTAGATCAAACAACTGTTTTGGAAGTCCAATCATGCCAAGGAATAACTAATGATAAAAATGAAGTGTCACAATCTACAGAATTTTTAGATAAGGAGAAAAACAAATTGGATAATTTAATAACAAATACTAACAAATCAAATAAGGATCAGACTACTGTTATCTGTGCAGAAGTAAAGAAAAAAAGAGGCCGTCCAAGTAAGCTACCTACTGAATTAAAATTGGATTTAGCAGAAGCAGATCAAGAACAAAAAACAAAAAAACCAAAAATGTCAGGAATGGAAATCAACAATTTACAGATCGATTTGAAAGTAAGTGAAAAGACCACAGATAAAAATACTGTCAATAAAAAGAAGCCTTTACAGAAAACACAAGAAGATCTGGATATCATAATGATTGTACCTGAAAAGAGAAACAAAAAGCAGATCAACACTCCATTGAAAACTTTACGGTCAAGTGTAAATCAAACTGAAAAGGAAAGGACAGTAAATATCGCCCAACCTATCGTGGAGAAGGTGGTAGCTTTAATACATAGTGAACCTAGACCCAAACAACATTCTGATGCTTCTGAAATCACTTCAAATCATATTGAAGACACAAAGGAAAGTAAAACTAGAGTACTGAGATCTCAAAATGTAAATGAGATTGATAGTATTAATGAAGTTAAAGAAGGTACTAAAAAATCAAGACTAGCCAAAGAACACAAAATTGCCAAAAAGAAGAAAGGTGTTTCGGAAAAGAGTAAAAATATTATTAAAAATAAGACAAAGTTATCCAAAACCATTGCGGGAAATAAAGAAGCTACCAAAAAGAAAATTGTAAAGACTGACGTCATTGACAAGTCGAAGTTAAAAAAAATGTCCAACAAATCAAAACAAAAAGTACTAAAACAAATCACGAAAAAGTTACAGAATTCAAAAAATAAAAACATTCTTAAAAGACCTTCCAGAACAAAAAAATCATCTTCCTTCAATAAAAAGAGATCTGTAAACTGGGACAACAACGATATTATCGAAAGAATCATACAAGAAATTCGAAACACACTCTTTAAAGAGGAATCGAAAATTATAAGGAAGAAAATCAAACAAAAGAAAATTACACTCAAGACACAAAAGAAAAAAAATACAAAACCTGAAAGGATTAAGAGGGAAGCCTTTTTAGCTGCTAAGAAGAAAATGATGCAGACGAAAGCAGCTTTGAAACAAAAATTGCGGAACGCCAAAAATGACGAGAACACATCGGGCGGATCTGAATCGAAAGAGAATCACCCCCCTAAGAAAGAAATGGAACAATTAGAAGAGGAGAAAAATGATCGTAAGAATGAAGAGGTATTAGTCGTGACGACGCAAGAAGATGACATTATGATAAAAGATGAGACTAGTTTTCAGTCGGATGTTACAAATCAGACGAATAAAACAAATAAACGCAAGAAACCAGAGTCAGTCGACAGGAAGCGAAGAAGTTATAGAAGTACACTTGTAAGTAGACACATGGCAGCTATGGCCGCTGGTGATGATAAAGAAGACGAAAATATCGACTTTAAGAAAAATGATATTACTGTCTTTGATTTCGATGAGTCTGAACCGGAAGTTACGCCTTTAAGGCACAAAAGTGTCACGAAATTGAACGATTTGGACACGCCGCTTTCCGAAAGTAGACACAAGAAAACGTCAAAAGTAGAACTAAAATCTTCTACACCAATTAATTCACATGCGACAAGTAATTCACAAAAAAGTTTAACACATGGAAGTAGTAAGAAGCCAGGTCCTGCTACTTCTGTAACAGAAAATGAGGTAATTGAAATCCCTGAATCATCTGTAAGTCTTATAGAACAAAAACCGTCAGATTCTCAGGGGCACTCTTCTAAGATCAAAATTTTAAAACAAGATCGCTTATACTCTGAGATTCTGGTATATCCCGACGAAGAAGAAGAAATACCCAAGGATAAGTTTGTAAGTATCGAAAAAGAAAATCCAGTAAATGCTGAAAAAGAATACAGCAGTCCAGAAGTTAACGAAATGCCCCGTCAAGAATTGGTTTCGAAGCGCCGCAAATTGCTGGTACCGTACATCGACGATCACGGCAAACCTAAAAAGCTTTGGTCGGTCATAGAAACTCCTTGTGTGCCAGATACTCCACCGAGACCTATAACCCCTCGACAAGCGTTGTCCTCTCCTCGCAGTGAACGTAGATCTGACAGTCTCGAAATGTTTAAGCCGAGTACTTCTGCTGTAAAGCCTGCAGAATCTGATTCTCCGCAAGAAAAGAAATCCCCCTTGAAACAGCCGACAATTATAGAAATGTTCAGTAAGGTATGGATGAAAAAAGAGTTACCTACAAAAAACTTGTCGGAAGACAATAATTTTAAGACGGAAGAGTCGATATTCCAAAGGCCTATTACTCCCGATGTTAACGTTACAGCACCAAGCCCTAGAAGAGATAGGGGCGACGATGAAGACAGCGACACCGAAAGTCGTGCCGAATGGATCCCTGAAGAATATGCAGAATACAAATTCAAATACTCCGCCAGCAGAATGATGCAGTACAAACCGATTTTCAAGTGCAAGATATGTATGATGGTAGTACCTTCTTATTACAAACTACTCAAGCATAGAAAGGAACACGAGAACAATGACAAGCCCTATAAATGCCCTCAGTGCTCAACTAATTTCTCGAATGTTGATGATTTCTCCGCTCATCTGAGACTACATAAGGGTAAGTAAAACTTTTAATAAATATTCTTATAGGCATGATTAACGTTTTTATATCTATACGTAGTATTATCCTTTTTTATCCGAATAATACCATAAAAATGATGAAATTAAATACCTACTAACATTTCCATTTTCAATTTTACATAAAACTGATTGAGATTATCTTTGTTTTAAATTTAAATATTTAATCGTAAATCAAATTACATATAACTAATCTTAAACCAGAAAATGTCCGAACTCCAAACCAGACTTTATTTTGAATGAATAAAATATTTTATGTAAAACAGCATTATGATAGCGCCAAAAATTGATTTTGAGATATTTGACTTCAAAGTTTTCACTCTATTAAAATTCAGCATATGTTACAATAGTCGTAATTTTTTGTTTTCGAAGACAGTTTTTTATGTTTTCTCTAAGTGCGAAATAGTAACTTGCTAATGTTGAAGAAAAACGAAAAAAAAAAAATAAATAAAAAGGCTTTTGGTCGACTTACAATTTTCGCCACATTGTGTAATTGTGTTATACATCAATAGGCCAAGCGACATGGAGGTCGTTTGGTCTAGTGATGCATAACTTAAATATCACTTTTAGTGAATGATTAGTAGGCCACAAGCTATTTTTTATTTTTGGGTATGACAATAAAAGTCATTGTTTTGAATGTTTTATATTACTTAAGAAACTAATCAAAAATAGAAAAGAAAACTTGAACTCAGTGTTAACAGTAGGTACAGTTTTCTGAATATTTTGAAAATAGTAAATAAACATTACTCATCTTGTATGCCAAAGTCTAAGTCTCCATCAAATAAGTCAATGCCATCTTCTACTGTATTGTTACTAAAAAGGGAGCGATACAGAGGTTTTGCATCATTTGGTATTAGGTGCATTGAAGATCTTAAGTCGTTAAGCTTGGCAGAGAAAGTGGCTTGCCTGTAGGCTAAAGAGGAATCAAGTGGTTACTTAGGGATTGCATTGCAAGGGACCGACCTTTTTGAAGTTTCTTGTGAAGATCTACTTCAACTTCACTAGTGTTAAATACATACTTTTCATAAAAATACTCATTGGTTTATCCTTTCTTATTTCAATTTCTCGTGTTTTAAGACAGCTTACCTTACTGTTTTCTATGCCTGATTTACGGTTTGTAATCATAGTTTCCAACTTCTTTGTTCCAACGAATTCTTCTTTTTTCATTCTGTGAACTACTAGTGGGTTTTTTTATGAGATTTCTTCATCACGTTTAGGTAATCATCAACGGTATATAAACGTTCAATATCTCCAAAATCACTATCATTGGGTAAAAAACTATGACCAGGAAAGAGATAGTGTAATGTAATTTTTTCAATGGTAGGATGAGTTTCCAAAATCGTTTTTAGAATCAAAACTATTTTGATGTTGCGGTTTTGGCCGTCACAAGAGTCTGACCACACAATTACATGTTTTGCAGAAGTATCATTTTTTTCAATGTGTTTCTTAAGACAACTGCCTACTTCCTGGGCTGCTCGACCAGCTCCACCTTCTATCCAAACATAACAATGACCTTTGTTATCATTGCCGCTATGGATACCAAGGTTGTAAATACATAATTGGCGCTTATAATATACGATATTTGTTGGAATTCTCGGAAGGGGAAGAGTTTTTTCTAAATGAAAACAAAAGGTTACCATTTCTGGTTGATCGTTGCTCATCTTCATGTCTAGCTTTCTTCTAGATTGTGCATTTTCAGCTTCTTCTAAGTGCACATTTTTTTCTTCCTTTAACTTGCTTAATTTTTCGTTATCTGCGAAATTTTTAATTTCTAATTCGAAACAAGCCCATCTACTACAAGTATCTTTTTTCAACTTTTTTCTTTAAAGATTAAATCGTGTTAAAAATATTTTTTTGTAAAACGAAAATTTAACAGGATCATTGTCTGCTTCTTCAATATACAATTCATACATTTTACTTAATGCTGTGTCTTCTGTTAGGTATTCTCTTTCTGTATTAGCTCTTCTGTAATGTACTTAGGGAATTTCGTTATGTGCTAAATTATTTTTTGTACACGATTATTGTTAATTTTATTATGACCTCCACTTTGACCACGACAATGTCGAACACCCATTGGACGTTTCTTAGCTTTCAATGCTGCATTGACTTTGCAACTTGATATTCTCAATGTCTGTAAAAAGAAAGGTTTACACAATGTCACAGCGGATATTGTGTATATCCTTTTGTTACTGGTTTTTGTTCTTTTACGCTTTATTGGGACTTCGGAAATATTTGAACAAATTACAGCTCTCTGAGCATCATGAGATTCAACATTGTAAAACTTATCAAATTCTTTTTTGACATTATCCACGCCATCTTGTCCAAACACTTACACTTACAAAGATACATACTGAACTGTTTTCATTCTTTACCTACATTTCCCTGTGTGAAGTAACTCTTGTTTTGAATACAACTTTTTTTTCTTGATTCGCGACTTTGATTTAAGTATTTCGTTTTCCCCCTATTTTTTGGTCTTCCCATGAGCGAGTAGCTTTTTATGACTTCACTGTTTAATGCTATTTTCTCTTTTATTTGTTCCTGCTGAGGAATAATGTTACTTCTTGTTTCTCCTTTAGAAGTTGAAGGCATCTGTAGTGATTCTTCTTGTGCATCTTCTGTAGAAAAATTTAAGCAATAACTGCCACTACTTCTTAACCTAAACGCCTCAACAAGTTATTGTCAACAACGTTCATGTACGTATGTTGATAAATATTCCATTTACAATCATTAAAACGCTCGCAAGAGGCGCTTGGTCTACTGATGCAAAACTAATACAGAAAATTAGTCGCTTGGTCTATTATGCAAAATTCAAAATCTAGAATAAGAAGAAAGGCACTTGGCCTTTTTAAATATACCTGTTTAACCGTTACTAACAGATTAATGGGATTTATTCTGTAGATAGTTTATGCTATTTCCCACCAAAAGCGCCATAATCTACAATTTGAGAAAATGGCTCTTGGTCTAGTGATGCATAACACCGTCCATATATAGTAATTAATAATATAAATAATTAATTATTTATAAAATATTTAGTTATCCCGATTTTATATTTTTTAATGGAAACTTTTAGATGAATAGGCGGGTTTTTATGATTTGTATAAAAAATTAGTGTGTTGCTTGCTACTTTGTTCGATTAGCACTGTGTCATTTCAGGCCAGGGAAACTTTTGATTTTCAAATTTAGACCAGGGCGGATCTGTTTTGAGCTGGATGTGAAAGGTGGCATTCTGATTTTTGCAGAAAAAGTTCTGTGATAACTTCAATAATAATAATTGGCTTATCCTCCCTCTCAAATAAGTCGGGAATATTAATAAAAAAATTAAAATATTTAAAAATTATTAAAATATATTTTTTTCTAATTTCCTTGCTTATAACTTTAAAACACTTTAATTTGGAACAGAATCATACAAAAATAAAATAGTTATAATTGAATTAATTTCCTGTAAGATACGACTGATTAAATTTTTATTCAATGTTTTTCAACCGACTAAATTGCACTTAGGACTTTTGTAATTCGCTTAAAAAATCTTTATAATATAATAAAACTGTCCACCAAATTATTTCGCATAATAATTTTGCAATGTAAATTAAAAAAAATTAATTCTTTAAAATCTTGCACAACAAAACCTATACCATATATGTTTGTCAATTTTTGTATATAAAAAAGCACTTCACCTATTAAATGCATTTTATAGAATTGAAATCGGACTATTTGGGCGACATCAGGAATTTTTTAAAATTTGAAACAATTTTTTGGCTTATACACAAATAGGTAAATATTAGATTAGATTAAATTCAGAAAACGGCGTTGGAAAAGACTCGGAAAGACACTTCTTTAACCTTTATCGGACGGGCCTCAAAATATTACACAAAAGACGGGCCGGGGTCTGAAGTCTGAACGGACCCCGTTCTTAAATGGGTGAACTATGCTTATACGAAAAAAAAACTGTACCAGTAACACATTATTTTTGTAGTATTGAACATTTATTAGACTAAAGCATACACATTACTACAAAATACATTCTACTGCTGACGCTAATACACTAAATAAAAACTACATACTATTTGTACAATGTACACAAACTATCTCTGATTTTGCGTGTTCTAGACATGCAAAATTGTTACATTTTACACATATTTTACTAGTTTTTCTGTCTTTGTCTCTACAACACCCTTGTATTTTTTGTTTGTTCTACTCTGGGCTCAGTAATATTCAAAAGTTCTTGGAATACATCTGCCATATGACGTTTTTTATTCTTTTCGATGTGTTTATTGTTATAACGTCTGAAAACATATTCCTTTATAAGTTTCTTACCCAGTGCCAAAATATACATTTTACGCTTACTCATATTGTGCTTTTTCCAATCAGGATATTTTAGTAGCCAGAATTTATAGGAATTCATACCTGTGACATCAATAAGATGAGAGAATAAGCCATCGGCCAACGGTTTGTTTTTCTTTGTCCCGTATATTCTTTAGCTAACTTATCGGTTGTATCGACGGCTCCTTTTTTTTGTTGTAATGTAGAATAATTTCAGGTTTATGGGAGTGTTCTTCACCAGTCACTTTGTCGTCAACATGCTCACTTGAAAGTAAGATGACTGCAGTTCTTGGTTTTGAAACATAAGAGACTAACGTTCGATGTTTTCTAAAAGCAAACATACTTGAATAATCTGTTTTATATGATGCTGGTAGAAGCTCCCTTGGAATAAACGTTTTATTTTTTCGAAGAATTCCACATAGAATTATATTCTTCTCCCATAAATTATCCGCAAGTTGTAAACTCGTAAAAAAATGGTCAGTTGTTATTCCAAACCCTCCTTCCAAATGGTCTATCAAGGTCTAGGACAACTCTTTGGCCTTGAGCTTTTTCCTTTGTTTTCCTAAAAATTACTAGATTTAAATATTTGCTTGTTTTCTTATTGGCAATTCAAAAACTTACCCAAAAATAAATTTGCATGTTTACAATAAAAGTAGTGCAGTCCACAAGGGCCCATATCTTTAATTAGTACTTGTCAGGTTCGCAATGGTGCTTTGCCTCTAAAAGGCACGAGCTGCTCATCTATACACAGATGGTCGCCTGAATTAAGTGATTAAGTGAATTAGAAATAAAAATATCACATACATCTCTTATTGAGACCAGTTTATCTACTGATTTATTTTCGTTCTTGTCTGGTTTCAAAATTGTCAAAACGTATAAATGAAGTTATTTGTTTGAACCTATCTCTAGACATAGCAGCTGGTATTATAGGACGACAGTAAGCAATATCGTCACACCAAAGCATATCGATCGCCTCTTTCGATCCATGAAAAGGTCCAGGTATAAGCAATAATCCAATATAGGCTTGAATCTCTACAGAATCAACGCAAACATACACTTTAGTTTTATTTGGGTTTTTACTATTCCATTTATCGTAATACGCTTGAGCCTTCCTGTTAGTTTCCATGGCAATTATGTTTAGAGTTTCGCCTGAAAAAAACTATATATATAGATACTTGATATTATAATCACCGTCATTTGTAAGTCCTAGAGCATGTCTACAACAAGAAACCAACCAACTGACACTGGAACCTGGAACTCAATATATTTATATTATTTCGTTAAATTTTATCGCAGCTCGGAGAATTCCCCATTTAAACCTGTAAAACCCTTACATATAACGATAGTACACTCATAGTCGGTATTAATCCGTAAAATCTATGGGATTCCCACATTATTACAACTTCATTAGAATTCATTTTATATGACATAAGGCTGGCCGGGGTATTAAGAGACCTCAGCCTAAAAAATTGAAGTTTAAATTCTAACTAACCCTTAAATGTTCTTGTAGGCATAATTTTTTATCAATACAGTGTATAAACTACAGATAGATGGAAGACTGCCGATTAAAAATTAAGATCTATAAAGTAACAGCCAAAAATTGTGGTCTGGGCTCAAAATAGACCCAGGCCAGTCTGATGAAGGTTAACCCTCCAGCGGACGGATGAGGCCTGTCATGCCTAACACATTACCAACAATTTATTTATTTATAACAAAATAAAATTACATATTTTTTCCTATCTTTTAGAACAACCTACCAAACGTGTACCTTTTAACGCTCTAAATACAAAAAATATTCTCGTTTGAAAGCGGTATAATTATTTAAACAATATTTGTTTTAACTAATTAAAATTATTTTAAATAATTTTTTTATGATAGGCATTAATAAAAATAAATTTCAGAACAATACAATTTTGTGTTATTAGAATTAATTTATAGAATTGAATTAAAAATTATTTTTATTTCCATTATAGAAAGTATATATATATTTTTTAAAGAAGCGTCTTTCCGAGTCTTTTCTAACGCCGTTTTTTATATTGTTTACAATTAAAAAAAATTACTGATGCCGCCGAAATAGTCCGATTTCAATTCTATAAAATGCGTTGTATAGGTGAAAAGCTCTTTTATATGTATGTACAATACGACTTGCTGACCTGGCGAACTTAGTACCGCCTTAGATTTAAGTAATATGTCCAAGTTCAATAACTAAAAATTAACAAATAAACAAACGAAATGTAAGAAAAAAGTTGAATAAATTTAATATTTTCTAATAAATAGTATTTTATTTTTTTTTGGACTGCGTAAATATACAACGATGATGGCTTGATTAAGGTTGAAATGTCAGTTGGTAGTTCAGATTTCTTTCCTAGGTGGTGTTGCAGTTTCGCAACTATGTATAAACATTTATTAAATATTAAGACTTCTGTGTAGTTTTGATTCTCCCCGTATATCAAGATTCTATGTTCAAGGGTGCATCTGGGTTAAAAACTACGTGTTACGAGACGGGCAATCTGCAAAATGACACAGATGTGTATTGGAGATAAGCGATGCATCTACACAATCGGGGTCGAGTTTTATCTCTCAAACCACACACATGTGTGTGCGTTTTTGTTAAGAGTACCTAAGACACTTGCCAGCGGTCCTTTGACCGAGGAAGTCGGTTTGATGCAGAAAAGTTGAAATTAGAAATTTTGTGGTTCCTGTTATTCGTCGGTGAAGACATCTTTTGTGATAGCCGGGTATTTTTGCTTTCTTTTCAATGGGTAAGGAACAATACACAATTAATCTATGTTGCTGGATATGTAAAGTACGTGCATTTGGTATTGTCATTTGATATTTGTTTGGAACTTTATCGAATTTGTGCCGCGATCGCGATTGAACTTGAGATTGAGAACATTTCATTACCTTTATGTAGATTTGTATATTTTTCATATTATAATAATTTCACTATTCTTTTGTATATATATATCACAGTGTTGTGTATTTTATTACCTAATATTAACTCATAATGTGTATTATGAGTATACTTTTGCATTGAGTTTAATAATTTGTTTTTATATGACATATATATTCATATTTTTTATTTTTTGTATATTATTTCTATCTATAACGTGGTATATATACAATTGACAGTTTTGTTTTGTTTATGGTTCTCTTTTTGTGTGTAAGTTTGTACTACATATATTCTTCTTCTTTTAAGTTTATATTCTTCTTTATTTATAATTGTAGGTATATTGGGTTATGTATATTTATGGTTTATTTCACCTCTTTTTAAAATAGAGTTTTATACAGTCCACTTGTTTTCATTTCTTTTATTTTAATATACATACCCAATCCGAAAGGGGGCAACCAGCGTGTTCTAGATTGAACAAAATATCTTCTCTCCCCCTTCAGGATGACCCCAATTGTTATATTGAGGTCATCGTATGTGCAGAACGCAACAGGTGGCGCTAGGAGTTATTGTCCCGGACAAACTGCGTTTCTGTGTGACATGTTGTTCTAGCCTTTTATTAAATTAGAAAAAAATTGGCAAACTTCTATATGGTTTAGTTTTTGTTGTGCAAGGTGTTTCAAAACTTTCATTTTTTTTATTTTAAAATGCAAAATTATTATGCAATTATTATTAAATGGATTTTAATGAAATTTGATGGACTGTTTTATTATATTATATAGATTTTCTGGGTGAATTACGAAGGTTCTAGCTGCAATCTAATTGGTTGAAAAGCATTGGATAAAAACAGGATTGATTGCTATTTTGCAGGAAGGGTAATAAATTAAAACATTTTAACCAGTCGTATCTTGTATGAAATTCAATTATCGCTATTTTATTTCATTACTACTTTGTTTCAAAATTAATCATTTGAAAGTTGCAAGGAAACTAGAAAAAAGCGATGTTTTTAAAGTTGGGCCGCCGAACAGATAGAATCCCAAAGCCGCGAGTGCCGGAGGGTTGCAGGGTTGTGATTAGCTGTCTGCAGACTTACATGCGTTTGAAACCGAACGGGAGAAGCCGTTTACACAACGCACCGTATTAAATAAAATCAGTTTGTGTTAAATTTGGATAGAAATACTCTTTCGCCTATTTCGAAAAAAAAGGGCCAAAAAAACAAAATTTACTGTTGAAGAAATATGTGTAAATTTAAATACATAAAAAAAAGCATCTAGGGAGTTAAACGCAGAGAAGGGCTGCGAAGGTGTTATTAAATTCATTGCTGAACCTACAGGTAAATTGTTAGTATTGGTATGTTATTAATAACAATAAAAATAATTTTAGGTATTAACAAATCATCTGTTTATTCTACTTCAGTCAAATTCGGGTCAAGGCTAAAAAACCATACCTGGAATCCGGGACTTTTAATGAAAATCGGGCCATAATATCATCATTTTATTGATTATTTAACAGCAGATTTTATTTTGGTTCAAAGCACGTAATGGTTTGGAAATGAATCATTCGATGAGATTGATTTTAAATAGCGCGAACGAAATCAAGAAGTTTGTTTACATAAAATGGTTGACAAAACAAAAAAAACATTGATCAGCAATCATTACATCGTTGTATGCAGCATGCCTTGTAATACAGATGATTCATGTGTATACATGAATTGTTATAGTTTTTTAATCGTCTTTTCAGAAGACGATAATTAAAATACAGAAATTTCAATTTTATATGATTTTTCGAACTAGTTGGTCACACTATTCATACTACATAATCAATAATAAATTGTAAATTATCATAATTCAATTATTAGTGACAAATAGAATTAAGTTTTCAATGTGTATATTATGGGTTTTTCCGCATTCACTGCAGTAATTGTATCTATCTTATTTACCTAGTGTAAATCGAACTTGTGTCGTTGGGAACTAGCGTATGGCGTTCACGTGATAATTCTATCTGTTCGGCGGCCCAACTATAGTAATGTTTAAATAATTTAATTTTTTTATTAATATTCCCGACCCACTCCACAGGGAGGATAGGTCAATTTTTATTACTGAAGTTATCACTCAATTTTTTCTGCAAAAATCAGAATGTCATCTCTCACATCCACATACCTATTGAATGGTTAGGAAGTTTTTGCATCCTTGTAACATCAAGAGACATCTACATGTCGTCCATGCAGAATTGTACTCATCTAAAAGATGTCGCGGTGATGTTGTTGTCTCTACTGCACTTAAGGGATGATATTTTTGTGCCTTTTGAGAAGGGCTCTCACTTTCTGCTGAAGACCCTCTTTATCCGTTTTAGACCACTTTACAATACCAATGAAGTACCAATATAAAATGCGTAGCTATTCGTGGAACATGCGTCCATATTGCCTTAAACAAATTTTTACTATTAAGATATGATCGATTTAACTGTCTTAACTGGGGAGCTAGTTCGGTTTTCATTTTTTTTTTTAAATTTTTTCGCGTTTTCTTTACTCCGAGATATTAGTACCTACATATTATTTTCACCCATGGCCTCAATATTTTCGCCATTTTGTATATCGAATCCTCCCGTCTGAATCTTTTCTCTGACTATATTTTGAATACGGCTTTTTTCTAGTCCAAAATGCATCATTCGAGAAAGTTTCTACAGTTTTGAGCATCTGAGCATCTACGGTTTTGAGTGGAAGTCATTATTTCAAATCATTCATATACAATGAGACTGGACAAACATGACTGTAGACGAATTATTCCACGTTGCAAAAGACAGAGAAGCTTTTAAAAATGTGGTCGCCAACTTCCGTTAATGGGGACGGCATAGGAAGAAGAAGAATTCATAAACAACAGATGATTAAGCTTCGTCAAACTAGTATTGATATTTTTGGTGCTAAAACCTGAGTTCAATAGCTGAGAGAGTAGGTTCATCGCTAGACAGAATTAGAGTGGAACAAGTCCCCTTGGAAAAAGCTCCGTTTCTTCAGTTTCGATATTGTTTTCACCAGGTATTTTAAGGTGAATTTTAGTCTTCCGATCTGTTCCAATATTAAGCTAGTGATTCTCTCGGTAGGGAATGATTGTATTTCCAGCGGAACAGAAATAATACGATTAATTAATAATGATATAAACTCATGAAAACTCCAAAACTTCCTCAGCCAGAAGTTTTGAATTCTGTCTGGTCCAGGAGATTTCCAATTATGAAGCCATCCAGCATTGGTGGAGTAGCTGACGTTAAAAGTTGATTTCCCCAAAGCTCATGAATTTTTTCTTGACTTGGATACGATTTATTTTCATTTTCTATAGTGGAGTAGAGTTTCCCACAGAACGCCTTCTCTGAATGCTCAATTACTGTTTTGTCACATTTCCAGTTGATATACCTCTGTAGGCGGCCTGAATAAACGAAGCGTTTTAGTTTTAATGTGTCCAGGCATATTGTTGAACTGTGCTGTTTTTCGGAACATGTTGTGAGTGTTTTAGAGTGTTCAGCAGTATTTCTTCAGCTATTAATTACTTTTCTACTTCTCACTTCTCGAATGTATTCCGTAATTTGTCCAATTTCCCTACGCTATAATTCATTCTTACTGTACAGGAAGACTAGTTGCTGTTCCTGCACAGTAAATCAGCATAATATGCAAATATTCAAATGTATTATAGTAAACCAGCATATTCAAAAATTCAAATGTATGGGCTTCTACGACATAATTGGGTAGGACTTCAGTGTTCGCAATTTGTAACAGCGTACCTATTTTCTTGAGAACAGTTTATTTCTGTAGCGGTAGTCTGCTAAGTTATTATTATTCCACATTTAAGCCACACTCCCTCTAATGGGAAAATTTACTCATCCGAGATACCTACTTAGTATCAAAAGGATTGAGCTCTGGTGGGACCCTTTCCATGTTATCGAGACCTAGGTGTCTTGGTACCTCGGAGTATCATCCAAAAATTTTCTTACGCATCTGAATGTTGAGAGTAGTACTCTTTCTGTAAAGATAGGCATTAAAGCCCAGCTGTTCTCTAGGAGATTCTTCGGAATGACTCAAGTAGTAGAGAGAATAATAAGTATCGTCTGTATACTGTCCATTCTCTCCTTATTTGTATTTCCAGATCTCTGTGCTTGCGATATCTTCGTTGTACTTAACACACAGATTATTATTATTAGGTATATTAACTACCATTAGGTTTATTAACTAGTATGCGGTCTATTATGTCCGACTGGTTGGTGTGTGAGCATAGTACTGTATCTGTATAGCTTGTAGTTGTCGTTTTCAAGCATTCTGTCTGGGACTATTGATATTATTATTATTATTTATTCTCAATTTGTAAGTGGAGTAGAACGCTATCATTAGTTCCCCATTGCTATTTCCTAAATGTTCATTATATCTTTGTTTCACGGAACTGATATTACCGAGTCACTTTTATAGTGATGTTATATTGTGTATTTTTCGTTGTCTTTGTTACTATACTTCATTTTAAGTACTACGCTTTTAGCTTGTTTTTCAAATTCTTCGATAATTTCATGTATGTTCATGACTAGAATATCTTAACAAATTTATCTCTAAGGTCTGCTTGCCATTATGCTAAATTCAGTACTGAATTTAGTACTAAAAATATTGTATCTACAAATTAGATGCGCGCCCCGATTTCGTACTAAAAATTCTAAAAATGTTCTAATTTTTTGTATTAAAAATGATAAAATATTAACTAAAAGTGTAGTTATTCTCAACTATTCGTAACAATTTTTTAAACAAAATATTCATTTATAAAAGGTTTTTATGTATGAAAGGGTCTTCTACTAATAATTTTTCATTCAACATATTTAGTATTCCTTTGCCTAATCTTCTTCTCTCGATCCATTTTTTTTCTCCATATGCGCTTTTTTTAAGAAGGGTATGATTTTTTTTATTGCTAGCGTCATTATACTGCGCATAATTTTAGCTTCTTTTTTATCATCATTATTTACCTGTTTGTTTTATTTAGTCTTATCATAAATCAAACTTCATTGTTAGGTTATCAATACAAAATTGGTAGAGCGCATGCCTACGTGTTAATTAAAATTAAGATACATAGTCAGTAGCGCACCTAGAATTTGCATCTTGGGGGGGTTTTGGTTGGTCACCGAAATTTTTTTTATGAGGCTACCTCGATTTTGAGTCCTTAAAATGTGTGAGTAACAGTGTCGGAATAGGGTCCTGGGGCGGGGTTTTAACCCCCAAAATCCCCCCTGGGTGCGCCACTGTAAATAGTTGCAAACACAAACACACATTTTTCATACTAAATCGACTCGCGCACGCGCAACTTAATTCAGTATTGAAATTAGCATAATGGCAAGCGGACCTAAGGCGATGAACAATTTATTACCGTATATATTAAACCTCAACATTTGATAGTGCAATTCATATGATTATTTATGTAATATTATCTTATCAGTGCTTGGAAAAATGCACCGAACAGAAATTACACAATTAGCACATACGTAATATTTAGTTGCTTGGCATTCGTTTAATTTGATGACGTATTTATTTACTTTTCTTATTATTTATGAAATGAATTTCAAAAGATGCGTTTCATAAAATATTCAAGATCATAAATTCATTGAAGACATTTTAATTGTTACCAAAATATGCAAGTTTTTCCTATTTAACTAAATGTATATAGAAATCGCTGAGATCAGAAAGCACACGAGTCGCATTAATGTTTCAGGAGACACAAAAAACTATTTAGTTTACGAATCAATGAGTATGTGTTTTTATTGTTTATATCATTAAAGGATACAATTTGTTACATTTATTAATAAGAAATTAAACATAATACTTAAGAGACATTTAATTTTTTAGTATTAAAAAATTTTTTGACTCATGTGATTTCTGTACTGAGAACCCTGATGAGATTTCAGATAATGAAATTTAGAATGTCAACGTGAAATTAAATTTATTTACACAATTCGTCAATCAAATTCATTTTTGATCTTGTACTAAATAGTAGTACTTGTTATATTACTAAAACATTGTAATTTCTCATATTTTGATATAAATTCAAAGTATTGAACTCAATTTATTAACAAAAAATCAACATTAAAAACAAAACAAAAAAATATTTAGTCTTATTTAAAAAAAAATCATTTTCAACAAGATTATTATCAATTTCATCTTCTGGCCACGCATTTATTGCTTTCTAAAATTGCTTGTATCGTATTGCTTTTAAATGTATGGTAATATATTTTTTTTATTATTAAACACCTAAGATGTGTTAATACCACCGAAATCTACTCATAGTTGACAAATTATCAATCCTTCTTTGACTTAAATTACTTAATCATACATAAATTCTAATAGCTTAACCCTATGGAGTCCTCTTATTTTATCTAACAACTATGCTAACACAGAACACAGCACTAAGCTCTGCTTTTACACTAAGTCAAATGGTTTTCTTCGTTTGAATCTTCTTTCTAACCCAGTATTATCGAGGAGCTGAATGGCCTTGATGTTTATATGACTATGGAGCCGTTATTCGTAACTACCTGCCATCTTGATAACTGTATCTACATCTTCCATCTCAAGGTCCTTATGGAGATCTACATTTCTGATGTACCAATGAGCATAAACGATGTTTCTTAACACTGTATTCTGGAATACCTGGATGATCTGGATATTCCTTGACTTAGCACAGCCTCAGAGTTGGCAACCATACGTCCATACTGATCTCAGTATTTGTTTGTATAGCAGTTGTTTGTTATATATGGACAATGCTGAGTTTATTTTACCAGCCAATACATTTTTTTTGTAACGAATACCTAGGTCCCCCCTTTTCTTTTTAATATGGGCTTTCCATCGAAGTCTTGCATCAAGTGTGATACTTAAGTATTTTGCGGAAGATGCATATGGTATTTGGGCATCATTTATCTGCCTTTTACTCGTTGCTTCTAGCCCAGCTACCGTCTTCCAGTTTAATAGGTGGAGAATGGGTTACTGTTCTTTTTAACCTTTTTGTTGCTTTCCATAGTACTCAGTGCTGCTATCATCCGTCAACTCTCTCAGATAAGAACTGATTGACTCATTTTTATGTTTTGAGTCTCATTTGTTAAGTTTTTGATTAGCATGAAACTTTAGCGCTACATTCCACGTCAGGATCGTTTTCGAAGATTTCGAAATGGGGAAAAGTTTTCGACACATTTTTTGATGTTAGCTATTTGGATACAACAACCAGGCTCTGCCTCTTCATCAAATGTCGGTTCTGCTGGCTACTGAATGAGTTCCCCATATGAAAGTGGTTCCCTATCAACTTCAAGTAGATCAAGTGTATCACGTTCGTTCAAACCTTCAAAGCCGAGATCATGTGCTAGATTCAAAATATTTTGCCTAATTTGAGGAAGGAAATTACCTTCTGCATCAGTACTTTTTACACATTCTGTCCATATGTTTTTCCAAATAGGGTTTATTTTTGTTAATTTTAATTTCTTCCATGATTCATTGATACTATAAACTAGTGTTGCCCAAAATCGGTCTTGGTCTTGTTCTTGCGTTTTTGCAAGACCAAGACCAATACCGCCTAATTTTAGCAAGACCAAGACTGACCGTGCAAGATTTAAGCAAGAACAAGATTAAGTCTGCGAGACTCTTGCGTCTTGCAGTTAGGACTGAGTGTGGTTTTAGCGATTATAGTAGTTCGGCTATATGCTTAAAGACTCTATGAGATGCAAAAAAATATGTAATAAAATTTGAAAAACTTATGCGAATTACAAACAATACCATTAACATACATACCGAATTAAAATATTCATTAAAAAAACACATTTGACACGTGCTCAGAGGTCATAATTACAATGTAAAAATAAAATATTTTGTACATTTTCCAGCAGACTTCTTTGCTCTGAAATTAATTGTCCATATTTTGAGAATAGCCGCTCTCTAATCATAAAAATAATCTTCTTGCATTTCGACGCCGACAATAATATCGTATCGATATTTTTTTAAATATGTCACCCTAGCTAAAAAAATATAATTGTTACGAACAACCACTATAATAATTAACAATAAACAATAATTCAATTTTTTTCCCATTATAATTTAGTCAGGAGTAATCTAAATAAACAAATCTTATCGGCCTTAAGGCTATAAATTGTTTCTGCTGAGTGTGCGATTAGATCATTCGGTTAAAGAAAATTTGCTGAAACAGTCAAAAGTAACGAGACAAATTAATAACAGATAATGTCGCCTACCATGTAAACAAAATACCGAAATAACGATATATAATTCTCGGTTTGTTATTAGATACTTATAGGGTATTGGATAGTAACGAACTTAAATTATAGTAGTAGTATGTAGTATTATAGTTACTTTTTCGACATCACTTAACTTCATTCCCAATTGAGCTTTCCTTTGAGTCTAATTATGTAATAATTGTTTTTCATCTAATCCTTGTTGTTCCCGGAGTGACAAGTTTACAATCTGACATTAGGGACAAAGATTCAAATAGTTCTAGTCGGAGTAATGAGCGTTGGAGTTATAGATCTAAAAGCCCTAAAAGCAAATTTGAAGAGTTTTTCGAAATAATTTATGCATCCTAAATTGCTTTGTGTAAATTGTGCCTACATAGGAAGGTTGAAATGAAAATGAACACCATAAACACGTCAGGTTTAAGGAAGCATCTAATATCTTTTCACAAAAAGGAATTACAAATATTTCTTCCTGAAAAACCAAAATTCGGTGGAGATATTACAAGCTTTTTAATAACCGCTAGAAAAAGTGGAGATGTAAAAAATATACTTATTACTTTATTACCAATTACATATATTATCTACCTACTACTTTAGTTTGGTAAATTAATGTATTTATTAAGTAGGTATCTCCTTAATTTAAAACAACTTCTTTTGATTATCATTGCTTTTTTACCTATTGTTTATTTTTTCTTTATTCTTTATTTTTTATTTAACTATAAGTTAGTTTTTTATATAAAAGTAGAAATAAGATTGGTAAAAACATTTATTTTGCTTTACTAAGTGGATTATAGTTTTTTATCTGATCACCTAAAAAATCTGTGCCCTTGATACATGTATGTGGATTTTTTGCCCATAATGTCCATCAATCCCTTTCTAGGCAGATAATATTCTTTAAAGTACAGGCATGGTGATGTCATTAATTTGTTTTCTTTTTGTGTTTTAACCACGTTTTAGCACATGTAAGCATAGTAAATGCAAACGTTTATTAAGAAACAGATTGACTTCCGTGGGGTATGGTAGATAGATGAGTTAGTTAGAGCATAGGCACAGATCGCTTAGATCGTGGCTTCAAACCCCACCCGATGTCAGTTGTTTAGACATTTATTAATTTGGTTGGTCTTTATTATTCTTCTTCTTCTTCATGTGCCGAGCTCGATTGTCGAGCGTTGGCTATCAAATTGGCTATAGTAATTTTGTTGACGGCAGCTCGGAAAAGAGATGCAGAGGATCTGTTAAACCAATCTCTCAGGTTTATAAGCCATGACGTTCTTCTTCGACCTTTATTATGGCTATGTTAATTCAAGCTTAAAATGTACTTACTCTGTTACAGGTTTACCTCAGTTTACCGTTCAGGTATCTCTTTCAATAATTCCCTTTAAATTGTTGGGATATTCCTTAGATACTGCCTTAGCGGCCAAGCTGCTTCACCTTTCATTTTCAATTATGAAAATTAAATCTATTTTTAAAATTTTCAAACCATCCCCGACTTGCTTGGAATATGACATCTTCAGCAGACTCATAGGTATTTCCATTCTTCAAATTTTCTAAAATACTTAAAGATTTTTCCTGAGTAGTCGTTTGACTCATTGGCATTCTCCGTTTGTTATTGTCCTCAATCCATGTAATCAATAGTTTTTCCATTTTTTTCATAATCCAATTTCTTTGGCGAGTTAATCTCGAGGCATTTAAAGATGCAGCAGATTTCTAATGTATTTTAATGTCTTCTTTTTTATCGCTAATAGTTTGAATCGTAGATGTCCCAAGTCCCATTACCTTGTAAAGTCGATAATCATGTCGGTGACATTTTGTCTAAAAAATAATGAAATTATAAAATAAGTTTAATAAAAAAAAATACATTTTAATTTTTTTTTATTTGTACATACATGTATGTACTTATGTACTAAAAATGTCAACCCAAAAAACACTCACCGACAAGTCTAAACCAGCCGGTTTATACACACTGATTACTGAATAACGCTCGTAAACAAGAGGAGATAGAAAATAGTTGCTTGACAGTGAGACTTAAAATGCCTTGTAGTGTCATTAGCATGCAAAAAAAATAACTTTAACAATTGACATCAAAGTAGAAATAGTAATCATTCCAAGTGAACCAACAGTATTTAAGACTGTAAATTTAACTATTCACATATTAGATTAATTTAAAATCGCATCCTGAATTGGATCTATTGGTCTTTCATGTGGTTTCATGTACGAGCCCTATCAACTAAATGTTCAGACAAACGAAAATTTAATGAAAACGTTTATCTTCACAACCTTGCTTATTGAATCAAAGAACGAGATCAACAATGCATCAAAGTCTATCATTAATAAAATATTCAAATGGCTTGGTTTCTATAAACTTTGAATTGCAGTGTTGGCGGAAAATAAACGAAAATATTGCATATTTGGTGACCAGTAAATGTTCTGACAATTCAAGAAATTACTAATTTATTATGGAGTTACATCGCTAAACGCCTTTGCAACCGCGGAGATGGTGAGCACTTGGTACAAGACTATTTTTCAAAATTCTTGATACTTTGTGTTAATTTTGCTGTTTTTATGGAATGCTTCATTTTTACTTCTGATAACCCGTTTTTCAGTCTTCCACGCAAACTAAATTTCGATTCGTCACTGAATATGGCTGGGCCAGTCATCAACGGTCCATTAAGTCTTCGAACTTGCCCAATTAAAGCAATTTTTGTTAGCAGAAGTTTTTGATTCGCCTAAAATATTACGAGTAATAAGATAATTGCGCATTCAATAAAAAACGATTCAACCTTAGAAAAACTCAGTCCTGATTTGTGTATTCATTTTCTGCAACACTCTCTTGATAATTTTTTCCTGTTTCTGCATTCCATTGTGCTGTGATAGCTCGTAGTGTTGCGATGGCCCAGTTTGCAACTTTACCTAGTAATCGTCGATCCCGTCAGACAATTCCCGGTGAACCCAAACTTTTGCCTTTAGGGTGGACACTTTCACTCTCACGATAATGCTAAGTTCGTCCGCAACTGTAGACTTAGCCAGATCTAATTTTTTAGCAATTTCTGGTATTGTTTTACTCTGACAATATTTTTTAATTATTAATAATTGATAAAATTTAGTATGTGTCTCACTTCCTCTAACCATTTTTGAATAAATATATTATCGGAGCTTTTCGCTAAAAGTTTGTTAAAATTAACTGTCAAGAATGCTAATTATGATACGTTAATGGCAAAATTATTTATTTTATACACGGAACTACTTAGTTAATTCCGAATATGTAGTTGCCACGATATTGTGCAATATTTTCGTTTATTTTTCTGCCAACACTGCAATTCAAAGTTTATAGAAACCTAGCCATTCCAATATTTTACTATTAATGATAGACTTTAATGTATTGTTGATCTCGTTCTTTATTTAATTCAATAAGCAAGGTTGTGAAGATGAACGTTCTCAATAAATTTGCGTTTGTCCGAACATTTAGTTATTAGGGCTCGTATTGTTTTGTGTTGGTACAGAGAGGTATGATTTTCTGTGACTGTAAAAATAATTAATTGGTATTATAAGATCCTCTACAGTATCTTCAAAGGGTAAATATTGCCCGTCTTAAAGATTACTTGATTACGTTAGTTACCATAATATATCCAAACAATATTTTATTTTCCTCTCGATTATCCCACAAAAGAATATGTACCTTAATAAAATTATATAGTAAACTCACCGTAGATGATTTATGGAGACCTATGGTTTTATTGTAATATAATTACTATTATAGTATAATTACAAGGAGAAATCTTACGGGCTAGAAGACATGACTCCGGCAGAAAGACTAGTATTATCCATTGTCCGTCCAACAATTTAAGACGATGTACTACACATCCGGAAATTGAAAGAGATGGGTCTAAATCTAGTTTCACCTATAACTTCTTTTTAAAATCGGTGCTACTCTACCGGAATATAACCACGTATTAAGCTTTAGAAGACAAGTAGTTGCCTACTAGTTGAATTGATAAAAACAACCTACAAGATTTTCATAACTCAAGATAAAGTGACATGCTATACTTGTAAGCAAATAGGCCATGTTTCAAACAATTGTCCGAACTCCAACAGTACAATATCGACTTCTTCAACTCTACCGAATCCTACTTCAACGCCAAATTCGCAGCCCTCTACCGATATTGATAGCCAATCACATCAAGCTGGAGATGGTGATCCAAACAGCACAAATATTAAAAACCCCTTTCAATTTCTTCTACTCCTCAAATTCTAAAACCACCTACAGAAGAGAGCAAAACTACACCTGCATATGAGAACATTCCACTAAAAATTCAACTGGAAAAACGTCAAGACAAGGATTAACAAGCTTTACTCGGAATCACGAGAGAATCACTCGGTTCGTCCGTGAAAAAATGTATTGGGGAAACATATCTCCTATAGAAAATCGTAATGCAAATATTCAAACGTTTTCCACTGCTCCCATATCTCACAAAATAAAAAACCCAGACGCTCAGCACTCATCGTGATTCGCGTAAATTATTCTACATTCTATAAAAACTCTACGTCACTTCTATTAAACTATGATCAACTAATGATGCTAATTGAAAATGCCCAAGTCAATCAATCAGCTCTAGAGATTGTTAAGGAATATACATCCGATTTCTTTGGCCTAATAAATCTGTTAACCGTATATTATCAATATGTCTCAGACAAAACTTCGAAACATAACACTATGTAGGTAAAGATATTAATCTTGAATATTCATAATTAATCACAATGAATTATCCTCTCTCGATGAATAATTTTTAACTCTATATTAAAAGGGCGAGTGGAAATCCTTGTAAAGAATTCAATAGACTACGAATTATTTCCACTTAAAATAGATTTCGAAGCAATTGCGCAAAAATTACAAAATCGCGTAGAAAACTGTACATTTGTAACAGGTATTTACATGATTAATAACATACAAGTTAGTTATGAAGACCTTGATCCACAAACTACTTGATGAGATACCTATAATACCTCGCATATTCTAGGTGACGTCATTGGTTATATGTATGCCTAGATATTTATACATTCCAAAATTAGACTTTGTTGTTCTCCTTTGTTAAAGTAAGTTTATTGACGTTTCAATTTCAACTTCGGAAATCGTTCTCCAAAATACAACAAACATTAGTAAATTAAACAATTTTTTTGTCGCTGAAAAATTCTTCTAATAATTTAATTTTATCTGACTTATTTATATTGACAATTCAGACACATTATACATTTTAAAGTAGACAACTTTAAAATGATATTGCCAATGCTGTTGAGTTGCGTTTCTGGGACGACTTACTTGTAAGATAGTTCATTCGATTACATGAAATCAACTTTTACTTGAGAATATCTATCAGAAAAAATCATAGCATGTAATTCGTCTTTAAAAAGACAAACACATGCCATGATGATAGTAAAAATCTCCTGTTAGTAATTCCATAGTAAATTATGAGGGAAACACCAGGAAAAAAACTTCATAATACTATCCCGACATGGTAAGTATTTGGTCGTGCATTTAGTTTACTTTCAATAAACACCAAATTCTGGTTTTATATGTTTGTTATTTAAAAAATATAAATGATGTATCCTCTATATGTTAAAAAAAAATGTTTAATTTACTAACGTTTGTATTTAGAGAACGATTTCCGAAGTGGAAATTGAAACGTCAATAAACCTACTTTAACCTTTAATTGTGTAAATCTAAAAGGCCAAATATTAGAGAGCATTATTACCGATTTTCATTTAAACTTCTTAAATAATAGCAACTCTACAAAATTCAATACCTCCGCAGGTGAATCATCAGTTATTGATCTCTCTTTATGTGATTCCAACTTAACCGTAGGTTTAGAATGGGAAGTTTTACGTTATACGTATGGAAGTGATCACTTCACGATAGTTATTACAAAATCTCAACCATGTGCAAAAACATTAAAATATCCTCCAAAACGGAAAAAAAATCAATGCGTTTTTCAGTATATCGAAAATAACATATCCAGATCACAAATAATATCAAATGATATTGACGAATATTTTAAACCACTCAATGACTTAAGTTTAGAAAGCGCTATATTACACATTAATAAAACAAAACAAATAAGTACGGGGAC
The DNA here is from genome assembly GCF_040954645.1 of Diabrotica undecimpunctata. NCBI lineage: Eukaryota > Metazoa > Arthropoda > Insecta > Coleoptera > Chrysomelidae > Diabrotica > Diabrotica undecimpunctata. The sequence goes on from NC_092805.1 coordinate 104,204,767, forward strand.
GTAAACCAGTACCGTAATTTAAAGAATTGGTGTACGCGTATGGGTAGGAACTTATCGGGATCGTATTGTTGGGCTATTCTTTTTGCAACAAAATTTGAAGGGAGAACTATATACAGTCCATCTAATTTACTTACCGTTGCACGTCATTATCATTGACAGAGATCGAAGTTGACATAGTTGCCAAAGTATAAAAAATCCTGAACCCATTTTAAATCAAATAGGTCACATAATTATTGCAAAAGTAGATTATACAACAAAACAAATTTATATTTAATGTAAATAAATAGAAACAAAACGAGAGTTAAAAATAATCTTATTAAAAACAATTTGAGCCGCTTGTAACCGTCGTATAAGATATATTTTATTTTATTTAAAATGTAAAATAAAAAGTGTCAACACCGCAACTGTCAAATAAGTGTTACCAATTTATGCCAACATATCACCTTCGTTCGATTACAGTTACAGTCTGTTCTGAACAAATGTTCTCATAAAAACGCTTTGTAATGCATTTATACAAATTAAATGAAACATATTATTGTGTATTTCTTTAACTTAACATTAATAGAAATCTTTAGATATTATTTCTACGCGTATATAATAAAATATGTCTAGTGGCTGTAATACCAGTGTACTCGGCAAAGTGATTCTAAAAAAGAACACACCTACCGCCTAAATATTTCGTGTTGGTATCATGTGACCTCACGGGCTATGGCGCGGATGATGTGCAACGGTAAGTAAATTAGATGAAGTATATAGAATTATTAGGGGACACAATTGATCCCATTTTCACAGATATAATTGAAACTGATAACAGGTACTCAGAGGATAACTGTTACTTACCTTAATGAACGGTTTTTTATGCAATGGATGAGACGATCTAGACTTCCTATAGACGATATATTCTAGACGATCTGGACTTCCTATGGGATTATTTAAAAAGCAAGATTCATAACACAATTCCTGCTTCATTGGAAGAACTAAGACGACGAATAGTGTACGAATATAGTCTAGTAACGAAATGCTTCAAAATGTTCGTCGTAATTTCGAACAGCGACTTCATAATTATATGGACGTTGGTGGATATAATTTTGAACATTTAATTAAATAATTATAGCTGATGAATAAACTCTTTCCAATTATGACTTAATTAATTTCAAATTTAGTTCATTTTATTTACTTTTTCTTCTTCTTTTTATTGGGGAACCGTCTCTTGCCATCTCTACTACTCTATTTGTTATCATTCGGCTTATATGATCATTCTAGCTTTGTCCCATAGTATCTTGTCCTCAATTTTTCAAAGTGTTTTCATCTCTCCTGTTTCTAACATCCTTTTTGTCCTCTCTGTATCAGGTCGTGTTTCTGCCGCGTATGTCATTATTGGTCTGATGACTGTTTTGTAAATTCTGCCTTTCATTTCTTTCCCGATGTTTTATTTTTCCATATTGTTTCATTCAGGTAACCTGCGGCTCTGATTGCTCTATTCACTTGATTCTTCCACTTCTGGTTAGAGCTTTTCTTAGCGAAATAATGTGATGTCTAGATATTTAAACTCCATCACTTGTTCTATTATCTGACCTTCTAGCTCCAATCTACGTCTTAGTAAATGTGCTGTTATAACCATGCATTTTGTCTGATTTTGCAAATTTTCTGGCGGATATATTAAATTGGTGCAGCATACGTTGTAAATCATCTTCACGTTGAAAGAGTATCCTTTTTTAATTCTTACTTTTTTAAATATTTTATCCATAATCAGGTTAAACAATAAAGGACTCAGAGAATCTCCATGTCTTATACAATTGCCAGCATCAATAGGGTCAGTTTGTTCTTCTTCTATTTTTATTTTTATTGTGTTGTTTTGGTAGATATTTTCGATCGTTTGGATTATTCCTAGAGGTATCTGTTGAATACAATAAGTGGATAACGTCCTTTAATTTGCCCGATTCTTAAGGTCTACTAAACATAGATATGCCGCATGCCGGTTTGTTGTATTCTAATGATTTCTCTTGCACTACCTCGTTACAAAATTAGCGTCGGTACATGATCTTCCTGACCTAAAACCTTGTTGTTCTTCTGATAGTGTTATAATTTCATTCAATTTATTTGTTATCACTTTGGTTATTAATTTTAGTGTTGTTTAATACATTAATTCGTCTGTAATTTTCCGGGTCCAATTTGTCTCCTTTTTTGAAGATGGATATTAGGATGCTTGATCTCCATTTTTGAGGAATTCTGTTTTGTTCAATTATTTTTTGAATTAGTTTTAATACTTGTTTGGCCAGATCTGGTCTTCCGTACTTTAGGAGTTCGTTTGGTTTTACGGTTTGTTCGATTTTATTTACGTTACATTTAATACATTTTCCTATTAATGTTGAAAATTTCGTTTTAATGTAGTTTTATGCGTGACGAGGAAAATATTAAATTGATAAACATGCGTTACGTTTAGTTTTTAAGAGGTGTAACGCTTTCAATAAACTGGTACTATTTCACAAGAATACAGTTAATAAAAAAATCATGGGTGCCTGAATTTTCAAGCTAAATATCTGTCTAATGACGTGCCACACATGGTATTTTTCCTATTTAAAATTAAAGGTTTGTGGTACTGGAAGTGAGAGGGTTGACAAATGACCTATATCTATATCGTTAAAAGATGTCTCCTTTGTAATAAAAGTCAACCCGTTTTTAGCATTTTCACAAAATACAATGAATACTTCCAAATATCAGGGTGAGTCGCCAGGCCTGTATATTCTTTTGTTCGGTTTTTATATGTAACAAACATGAATATATCTGTATCGTAGTTATTAAAAGTCACGTCAATATTTGTGTATTATTAAAATAATAAGAGATTGCTATATAGTCCAGTGTACATAAAAGCACACAACATAAGATCATGAGTGATATTTTGAACTTATTATGTTGGCGTGATTTATAAAAAAAGATTATAAAAATGGTGAACGCACGCTTATTTTTGGCGAGCGTTGATATCACTATAGTTTCTTAAATCGTAGGATCTGTTTAATTGTTTAAATTAATTACTATTTATAACCTCATTGGATTTTGTGGTCCCAGTGTGTATCTGTTTTTATTTCGGTTTAATTAACATTTATATTTTATTTAAATATAATTAGGATGTACATAGTTAACTGATTTCTCAATGCCATCCACTTCCACTTGCATTCATCTTTTTTAAGCTGCTAGCACTTTTTCTATAGAATGAACAGTTCTCTCGGAAACGACGCTTGAAGCGACTGGCGATTTTGAATGTCAGTTACGCGCGCGAAATCATTTTTTTTAAATAAAATTTGTATCAACTCGTCGGTCGATAAAAATTCGGTATTGTTTGATCAGAGTGTCTTATCGACAAAAGTCAAAATACGTTTTAAAGGTGAAGAGTGCAGCTTTCGTACACACTTTTGCATTTTGCCGCAAATGAAGTTAGTTTCTATAAAGCTGTTGAATGAATAAACGTTGCGCGATTTTTGACATTTTTTTCAATTCTCGTGAGATCAATAAAATTTTTCACTTTCCTTGACCGGTTACTATGTAATTTCTATTTTTAAGAGCCTAATCTTCAAAATATATAGCATGAAATTTGGATTTTGAGTTTTGATAACAAATATGAGGCATTTCAAATATATCTAAAAAACGCTGAATTTTAAACTTGCTCATTAGAGACGATCTAAAACGTTTAAAACTCCTTCTTTTCGATTGCATAAATACATTTTTCAAAACTACACAACTTCAGCTACAAACTCCACGTAATGTCGTCTTTGTGGAAGCATTTCCCGTGAAGTTAGATCGCTTGTAATGTGAAAGTTTAGATTCAGCGTTTTGAGGCATATTTTAAATACCTCATATTTGTTACCAAAACTCAAAATCAAAATTTCATGTTATAGGTTTTGAAGATAAGGCTCTAACAATGGAAATTCTATAGCCGGTCAATGGAAGTGATAAATTTAATAGATTTCAGGATAATCGTAAGAAATGGCAAAAATCGCTCAACGTTTATTTACTTAACAGCTTAATAGAAACTGACTTCATACGAAAGCTGCGCTATGGACCTTTAAAACCCACTGACACTGATCAGAAGATATCGATATTTTTACCATCGAGTTGATACAAATTTTTTTAAAAAATTTATTTCTCGCTCATAACTGACTTAAAATCTCTGGTCGCTTCAAGCGTTATTTCTGAAAGAACGGTACATTCTACACAAAAAATGCCATTTAAAAACATTTTTTCTACGGCGTGCCGATTCTTGGTAAATCGATGTTTTCTGTTTTCCCCCCTACGAAAGGGGCTTTTACGTGGAAGCCCGGGGGTAAGAGTGGCAAACTTTTTTGCATTTTTAGGGTCCCAAAATTTTCGGCAAAATTTAGCTTGTTCGAATGATTTTTGGAGGTCAAATCTCTGACGACTGGACTAACGGCCAATTTTTCATCTTTTATACTAGTTTTCTTTGGCGATCGCGCCATTTTTTGCTTTTTGAGAATATATTTTCTTTAGTTGTTCTTTTCGTTTAGAGTCATCGGAGGTATCATCATTTTTTTATCATGTTTATTTACGCCACTGCGATAGAAACTTCGCTAGTTCTACTCTATAGATATTTATTTTCTCTCAGAGTCGTAATTTTCAACCTATTACTTGATTTATTTATAATATTTCTTTTTCTTAATATTTGAGTCAATTTGGCAATGTCGCAATTATTTTGAACAATACTCCGTTACCCTATCAGCGTATTTTGCGGTGATTTATGATTTGTTCTTTCATTTGTGAATGTTTTTATCTTCTTGTTTTTGTCTAGGTATCACTGCTAAAACTTACTGTTTTTCGCTAAAATGTTTCATAGGCTATTCAGAATCACTTTCTTACAGCCCAACTTCTCCTTTTAGACCATAGAAGGTGCTCTCTGGTGGGCACTATGCTTACCGGCCACTGTAGACTCAGATGACACCTTCATCTGCTTGGATTGGCGGAAGGTCGACGGTGGCGTCTTTATAATGAGGAGGAGGAAACCTCCTCACATGTCCTATGGAAGTGCCCGGCACTGGCCTATCAAAGGTGGCAGATCCTGGGTTGTTTTTTATGCAACTGAGTCAAATGAGGGAGTTACGCTTAAAGAGGCTTGTGGCTTTCTGTGAGGGCACAAGGTTACAAAAAGGATTAGACGTTCAGAACGGCAGGAAGGACTCAGACTTGGAACCCCTGCTGATCCTTGAAGATATGGGAGCTCGGAACAGCCTGGACCCCAGAAACGTCGAAGACTAGGTCCTTGTAGGCCTATTTCGTATGATGGGGATGATATAATGGACCTGTCTTAGGACGTCTAAGTGTCTGAAAGGCTCATAAATATGTCCTGTCCCGATCTACCATAACCATAGTCACTTTTCACCAAAAGCGCATTTTTCTATAATAAACCCAAAATTCGGGAAAATAATAGGCGATATATTTCGCACAACTTTTCCACTTCCTTAAATATATTATACAATAAACTGCCTTTATAGTTGCTTTATAATCCTGCACGACTTTGGGGATTCAAGGCTAAATGTGAAAAGTATGCCTCGAATAAAAATCGAGACATTCCCATCCCATGTCACAGACGTTGACTTATTAGCAGTTTTATGTATTGTTTATGTAACTAGCGTGATAAGAACTTGAGTCACTAGTCTTCAATGATTATGGAATTTTTTAATTTTTATAAATACATGTACCTAGGCAGAATTACTTAAAATATAAAATAGGTCCAACCTACAAACTTTACTGTAATTTGGGTTTTCAATATTTTGTTTCACTGAGTATTTTTTTGGATGGGATTAAACCACAATTGATTGTAACGGAAATTGCATTTTTTATTTTACTTTGACGTTTCGATTTTCAATGTGAAAATCGTTTTCAACCGATTAAAATAAAATTCTCAAAAATTAATATGTAACCTATAAATTTTTATGTTTAACGATGAAAAATATAAATTTTACAGCTGTATAGCTATGTACTTTATTTCCGGGCAGGGGGGTGCCATTGCATCACGCTGCTGGCGCTAGTTGTTATAGTGGATTATAATGTATGTGAATCTTACCTGCTATTAACTCATTAACGTTGGTATATTCTTACTGCTAACTTCTTTTTTCAGTATCGGTTACCAGATCTTGGTGCATTATATTGATGTGTTTGCTACACAATTTTAGATTAGGGCTGCTTCCTTAATGTTCCTCTTTTTGTTACCCGTTTCTTTCATAATATTCATCGTTCCATCTGACATCTATCAAAGTCTCTTTTTTAATACAAGGTTCATGCTCATTTATCCTAACACTTAGTGGTCACACTTAGATCCTCCCAGATAAAAATGATTGCATTCACAAGGTGTTTATAAATGCAGTTCTTTGATCTTTCGTGTATGTTATTAGCTTTGGTTTTTATAAATAGTGTACTGTTTATACTTAAATATTGTAATATTGTATTTATTTCAGATTCTTTTAATCTGAAAATCAGATTCTGATAAATCTTTTACATAATATGGTAATGTTTTTCTCTTCTAGGATTTCTTATTTATAAGTGATAATGGGTAATCATTTTATTCATCACAATAAACATCAACAAGTTTTTTTCTTGCAAAAAGGCGTTTTCGTTGAAGCAGATATCTTTCCCTTCTTTTTAGTTCAGGCGAGTTACGTTTATCTTTAGCACTTGATTATACGACCTTTGCACAATACCCGGTTTTTTTCCATTAAACTCCAAGATGTCTGTGGTCTCAATGAATGCTGACAGTTTCCTCATTGGTAGTTTTAGAATCTCAGTTGGCCAGTGAATTCCTACCTCATATCACTTAGCAGATTACAATGGCATAGGAGGTGTATAGCATTATCTTCTTCAATTTCGCATTTTCTGCACCATTCACCTTACCTATTTTGTATAGGTGTTTTCTTAAACGACAATGTCCAGACATCATTTCAGTGACCAATTTCTCATTTATTGAGGTTCATTAAATTGTCCGAGAGTTTTTCATCAACATTCTTGATTATTTTGATGATTTACATATCCTGTATCGTCCTGTGTAATTCACACTTCCAGAAATCGTAGTATCCATGAATATATCCGCTAAGAATAAAGATAATGTAACCTGTTTTAAAATAAAACGAGCTTTTCTAATTTATTTAAACGATTTATTTAAAAGCTTACAGCACGATATTATCTTATCAACTAATTCACTTATAAGAGCGCTCCGTTTATATAACGAATACATTATTTCTAGAATTATTTGGAGCAGTCCATCTCTATTCTATGTTCTCAAAGGCAAATGCCGCAGGCAATCGTATATTCTGGAGTCATCCAAAGCAATGGCGGGCACTTCATCTAAAACTTTCGGTCTTGCTAGTCGTAAAGCTTTCTGTAGTTCATTGTGTCTCAACCCATTGCGGTATCTACAACAATTTCTTCCAATATGTTGTCTGGTGCCTCCGAATAAGCTAACCGCCCTATAGGAACAACATCTGCTTCAAATTTTTACCAATTCTCACTTGCTCGTTGAATTATACTTCTTATTTGTACTTTATAGACTTTTTGAAGATGGGCATCTTCATAGCGTTTTTCTAGTCGAGTGAACAAGGTCTGGTAATATTTTTCTTGGCCCTTAGGAATCGATCTTAAGATATCCCCAGCATCACTTCGTAAAACAGCAATCAAGGAAGCAGCTTTTTCTTGTTCGGGCCAATTATCGGCTATCGCAATAGTTTCAAATTGTCTAAAGTATATGGACCAAGTAGACTTCCCAAAATGCCACCATCAAATGGTGGCATTTTGAATCTCTTGATGTGTCGTTTCGTCTCTCGGTGATTCTTCTTTCACTACAAGATCTAAAACTACTGGATTAACTGGTGGTAGCACTTTCCTGCGAATGAGATAGTCAGATGACTTGAAGAAACAAAGGCCCACTAACGCAGTCAATATATATTCCGGTGGTATATTCTGGATTTGTCCTTCTGAGAATTGAAGAATTGTGACAAGTACCAAGCGTCGAAGGTACCTTATTTCGTTATACTGATACATTCAGTTTTGTTCTTGTTGTCAATGTGTCGTCCTTTTGTAGTCTGGTTTTTATTATTTGTGAATAAGCTAGTAATATCGAAACCAACTAAGATGTGGTTGGAGTCAAAATCTACTTCTGATAGTTTTAAAAAATGTGTATTTTAGATACTCCGTGCAGATGTGGTGTCCTGTTGTAATGAGGTACTAATGTCTTTCTTTCAGATAATCCTTAAACTTTGACAAAGTTCTATATATTTTGTTTTCCAATGGCTTGGTTGGGTCTTTCTCTAGTTTTGTGTCAGGTCCATTTGTGATTAGTTCTTAAAAAATAATAATATAATAATGAATTTCCTCCTGATATTCAGTTTTGTCCATGATAACTGATGCATTGTCCTTGTCTGCTTTTAATATTATTATGGGCTCATATTCTTTTAGATATCTAATAGCATAGTTTGAGAACCATTTTGTATTTACATCTTCTCTAACAGTGTTACCAGATAACTTACGGTTAAATCGATTAAAATTCATAATTTTTTGTTTTTTATTACATGATTTAATCTTCCAAAAGTAGAATTTTGTTATTCTATTTCGGGTTATCTCTGTATTGATATGCCTGCATCCAATCTTCTCTAGTAAAAAGAATAGAAAAGCCAGGTTACGGTTTTCTTATTTTTAACATAAACAATTTTAGAACACTTCACACGGATATGCAATAAAGTCAACAGTGACTAATAATAGACCAGAGAATTTAGCAAAAAAAACCCTTTTTCGTGACACTCTTTGATAATACAATAATAAAATAATAAACAAAATATGCAACATATTAAACGTCATTTGTTACTTATAAACAACTATAAACAATGTAAGATCGGTATTTGATTTTAAGTACTAAAGGTGAAGACCGGTAAGTTATATGGACAAGTGACACAATTTTACTGAAAAAGCATAGAAAATTCTTTAAAATGGGAGTTTGTATAGTTATTTTTGTTAATTTGTTACTTAAATCTTAAATATTGCAAAAATAGCTTCAAAAGTCGATTTTTTGAAAACTATTAATAACTTTTATAATATTAGAAGTATTCAGCTACAAAAATTTCAAGCAGTTTCATTTAATAATGATTCATCATCATCATTCTGGCTTTACAACGCTGCTTGGGTCCTAGCCTGCTCCTAAATATTCCCATATTTCTCATGTCTTCATCGATGTTATCAAGGAACCTTGTTCTGGGTCTTCTTCTTCTTCTTCTCTGACCAATGGGTCTATCAAGGAGCGTTTTTCTAGCTGGGTCATTTTGTTCCATCCGCATTACATGCCCTATTCACCTCAGACGTCCTATCTTATATATTTTACGATATCAGCTTCCTGGTACATATATGTTCTATAAAGTTCGAAGTTGTATCGTCTTCTCCATACTCCTTTGTCATTCACTGCTCCATTGATTTGCCTTAGTACTTTTCTTTCGAAACATCCTAACATGTTTTCATTATTTTTGTTTAAAGTCCAGGTCTCTGAACCGTATGTTAGGACTGGGCGTATTATTGTTTTGTAGAGGTTTATTTTTGTATTTCTCTGTGGATTTAAGGAGGAGATTGGTTAAAAATAGCATCTGTTGGCCGTGCAAATTCTGCGGTTTATCTCTGCGGTAGTATAGATAAACGGTAATAACTGTATAGGTGTGTAAACTATTGGGTCTACATGAATTCTGAAAGCACCAAATTGAAGGGAAAGGCGTATATTATCGGATCAAATCATTTAATGATTAAAAAGTTTATGTTAAATATTGTAAAATAGGTTTACAAAAGTACTGTGATTTAAGCTTATAAACATTTAAAATAACCCCAGACGTATCAACATGTAGAAAATTAATTTTTTTTATTCAAAATTTTGGCATTTTTACACGAATTAAAAAAAATACAATGTCCTACCGACCCTTAGAATTCATGTTAGCCATTTTTTTCAAAAATTCACCGCGGCTTTTTTTATAAAAATTTATGAATTCAAAAAGTACCATTTAAAAGATGCCTTCCTTGATGAATTATTGAAAGATGATTTCCTTCATATTTGCGCTATGCTGCGCCTAATATGAAGGAAAACTAAGCGATTTGTACCCTCTCTATTTTACTATTTCAAAAACTAAATTATAGCTTCAAATGTATAAAAGTTGCAATATATCCCGTTCTAATCAACGTAAATTGATGTTTTTTTTATTTAATTTGGGATATCTCGTTGCATAGATTATAAAATTGCATTTAGTTAATTTGTGAATTGTTTATTTAACCCAGTAATTTATTTAAACAATTTAAAATAAATATTGACGATGAAATGATGATAACTTATATATTTATGTATTGAAGTTATAAATAATATCTTTTTAGGAATAAATTTTACAAAAAATTAATTTTTCTTCCTTAGTATTTTTATAATTAAGTACTTTTCTTGACTCAAGAGCATTACAAATATATTTTAAATAAATTAATTGTTATAAACTTTGTATAAATTATACAAAGTTTATAACAATTAATTTGTTTGAAATATATTTGTAGGTATGTGTAAAATATGTTTTTCAGTCAAGAAAATAATTGCAAAAATAATCAGCATAATTCAAGAAAAATTAACACATAGATTTGATTTTAAAATAAAAAATATTATTTTTTTTTAAATTTATTCTTAAAATATTACACTAACAACTAAATGTTCGGACAAACGAAAATTTTTTGAAAACGTTCATCTTCACAACTTTGCTTATTAAACCAAAGAACGAGATCAACAATACATTAAACTCGTATCATTAATAACAAAATATTGACATGGTTCGGTCTCTATAAAATTTGAATTGCAGTTTTGGCGGCAAAATAAACGAAAATGTTGCATAACATCGTGACAACTAAATGTGCAACCAATTCAAGAAATTACAGACGCACTATACGTGAAATCAAATCTTAAGGTTGATCTTCACCCTCGATTAATTTGTTTCTGATCCTAGAGATGGCTCTACTGCGGCATACTACTGTGGTAATTTTTTTAACTTAATCGTAGATTTCTACATGACGACTCTGTAATATTTTCAAACCCTAATATAAATTACAGTTTTCTATAATTATATCCATTGGCTGAGGTGCCAAGTTGTGCAGACAATAATTTTATCAAATACCTAGTAGACCAAATAAGCAAAGATATCTTTAACAACATCTTTATGTATAATATTTTACTGCTCCGCTGTGTCAATCGGAATGTATTAAAGTTACGCATTTGCAAGAACATAATCCACACCATAACATTGAAAAATGACACATATTTATTATGTAAACATTTTTATCGACAAAGAGGTACTTAGCGGCGCTATCTGTGAATATCGTATTACCACTAAATTTATACATGCAATCATATATTAGATTTTTGTTGATAGAATAGTTAAAAATTAAATTATCTGGTATTATTTAATATTTTAGTGGGATTTATATGAAAAATGGTCAATCGTCAAAAATGTTATTTAAAACATGCGAACATGTCTTTCTTTTGGTCTGTTTATTACTGGTTTCAGGTTTGTTATCTTCCTTATTAGTGCGTCTTTTTCTCTTCTTTGTATGTGTCCAAACCATCTCAGTCTGTGTGGATTAATAAATTTTACTATGTCTTCCCCTTCGGTTATATTTCTATTTCTTATTTCATGCTTTATTAGTCTTCTATATTCTCCTTGTTCGGGCTTTATTGGGCTGTTTATTCTTATCATTTTGCTTTTAATAATTCTTACTTTTTCTTTATATTTTACTTTTTATTTATATTTTTATTTTCTTTATATCTATTTTCGTACGACATATTACTCTCGCTACGTATGCTATCACTGGTCTAATTGCTGCTCTATATATTTTTGTGTTTGTTTTTTGCTGTTTTTTATCTTTAAGTAGTGAATGATATTTCCAAAACACGATATTCTTCTCTCACCTTGTGTGCGTGGTACTGTCATGCGTTGGATGTACGATTTGGGGTAGTTGATGCCTATTTAGTTATCACGGTTCTATTTGGTCTAATTAGTTCTTCAGTTTCCGTATTCGACCATTTTATAAAGCCAAATGAGTATGTGAAAAGTGGTATTGAGTATGTGTTTATTGCTTTTACTATGTGCTTGAAATTAAGTTTGCTTTTGAGTATTAGTATCCCAGATTTAGTCATACGGCTCACACTCCATCTAAGGGGAAAATTGACTCATCCCAGATACCTACGGTATCAAAAGGATTGAGCTCTGGTGGGACTCTTTCCGTGTTACCGAGCCCTAGGTGGCTTGATATGTTGGAGTATCTCCCAAAAATTTTCGTACACATCTGGACGTTGAGGGTACTACAGCTTTCTGCATAGTCTTGTAGAGATGTTCATTCAGACCTAGCTTTTTTATGTTTTCTAGGAGTTTCTTTGGAATTACTCCAGTAGTAGAGAGAATAATAGGTATTGTCTGGGTACTTTCCATTCTCCACTGTCTTCGTATTTGAATTTCCAGATCCCTGTACGTGGCGATTTTTTCGTTCTGTTTAACACGAAGATTATGGTTGTTGGGTATCGCCACATCAATTAATGTTATTTGTCTCTTTAGTTTAATAACTAGTATGAGATCTGGTCTATTATGTGCCACTGTTTGTTCTGTGAGCACAGTGCGGTCCCAGGATAGCTTGTAGTTGTCATTGTCAAGTATACTCTCAGGAACGTATTGATAATATGGAAGATGGTTTGTTTGAAGAAGTCCGAGTTTGATAGCTATCTCTTGATGAATGATCTTTCTTACTGAGTCGTGCCGTTCCTTATATTCAGTTGCAGCAAATGCCTGACAGCCCCGGTAAGATGTTTGATGGTTTCCTGAGCTTAACATCCATATCGGCATTTGTCATTCTGGACCTGAGGGTCTTTGACGATATATTTCAGGTAATTTTTGGTTTGTATAACCTGATCCTGAATGTCTAGTAGTGAATCTTCTGTTTCAGGGAACATCTTTCCTGACGTCAGCCAATAGTTCGACGCTATATTGTCGACATGGTCTTGACTGACCTCATTGGGATGTCGCCCATGCAGAGGTTCACTCATCAAACAGAGAAAGAAATAGGTATGAACCCTGTGACTGTAAGAGAGATGATCGTGAAGATGACTGGAGGAAGTACGGAGGAATGGAATAGTGTTCACAATTACATCCGAGCAGTCATTAAAAAGAAAGAAGAAGAAGAGAAACACCAACCGAGCCAACGACAGAGATAAGATCTAATTACTATTTTAATGGAAATAAGCCACAATTGAAGGTTAAAATAAGTTTATTGACGTTTGAATCTTTGATCTTTGATCTTGCACTAATAACTTGTTTATACTCCAACAATTAATAGAAAAAAGAATAGTAGTTGGTACCAAAGTACATCTAGCCTTCATCGACCTAGAAAAGGCGTATTATACAGTTCCAAGACTTAAATTGTGGCAACAACTCGACATTAGTTCATACCTTTTAGGAATAATTACAGAAGTATACAGGGAGAACACTACTTACCTAAAAATCGGAAATAGACTATCAGAGCCAATAAAAGTAACTAAAGGACTAAAACAAGGGTGCATAATGTCACACTCACTGTTTAATTTATATATTGAGGCAGCCCTCCATAATTGGAAAAACCACTGCCTGGGAATGGGAATCCCCATAAGAAATGACGTACTGTTCTTCCTGAACTTTGCGGATGACCAAGTCGTCCTAGCTCAAGATTTTAGCGTCTATACAGAGAATATGTAAAATGTGGGTTACAAGTCAGCATGAAGAAAACAGAATATTTAGTTATCAATTCAGATGCAAGGTTTGAAGTGTTGATCGACGAGGACGTGGAAATCAAACAAGTGGAAAAATTTAAATATTTAAGTGCACTCATTACTAAGAACGGCTTGGGACAAACCAAAATTAAACACCGAATTACTCAGAGACGTAAAATTGTAGGATATCTGAACTCCTTATGGTGGGATCGCAACATTTCCAAAAGGAACAAAAAAAGAATAGGGCAAACCATGGTCGAATCAGTTCTTTGTTATGGCTCTGAAGTATAAACAATTGTCAATGCAGACCTGAAGAGAAGATTGTTAGCAGTTGAAATGGATTATTTGAGAAGAAGTGCTAGAACATCAAGCCAGGAAAGGAAGACCAACGCTACAGAAACGGTCATTGACAGAATAGAAAAAAAGAGGTTCAAAATGGTTTGGACACCTATTGAGAATGCCTGACGAACGTTGGCCCCAAAAACTTCACAAATGGATGCCCCCCGGAAGAAGAAAAAGAGGTAGAACTTGACGCTCATGGAATGAAGGAATTAGAAGAGCGATGGAATCGAAAGGTTTGGAGGAGGAGCATGCCTTAAACCGGCAGAATTGGCGGAGAAGAACGGGAATACGGCGATAGCCGTCTCCAAAATAAATTGTATTTACAAGTTGGCTTATTCCCATTAAAATAGTAATTACTTTAAAAGCCACAAGAAAATAGTTTCAGAACAATAGATAAGATTTAGATAAGAGAAGTGAGTGTTCCAAAAATGTCTTCACCCCACTTTCGGAGTACAGTACGTGCGACAGTCAAATGCACACAAGTAAGAGAGGGTGGTTTTAGTTGGTAGGCAGGATAATAGATACCTGAATCTTTGGCACTGCTATCTTTAGTACTTTAAATTAAACTAAAACCCAAATTTTATGGACTCAAAATGGAGGTAGCATAAAAAAATTTCAAACCCCCCCCCCTCAGACAAATTCTGTGTACGATACTGGTTATGCAAGAAACACTATTTTTATAAATACTAAAATAATTAACCATAAACGCCTAAATAGGTTTTTAAAACTAAATAGGTTTTTTATAGATATATTACTTATAGAGTGTAAATTTTATGATATCCTACTTTCAAAATAAAAGTTGCAGTATCTACTATTCTGTAACTCTGTAAGTTTCAGCATGACCGGTTCAAAGTTCAAACCGATAACATTCCTATTAAATTTTGTTGTTATCTGCCAAAGTGTTGTACAAAGTAATTGATATGGCAACCCTGTTAGTGTGACGTTTTGCTTGAAGCGTTTCGAAGCCGAACGTAATGCTATCTATCGATGATAAATACTACCATTGCTTCAGATGGAGCCATCTCCCTACATTACGATTTGAAGGCGGCAGTTCAAGACATAATTCTTGTTTAACGAGATTTTTCATATGTTTAGGAAAAAATATTTAACTTTTTGTTGCAAATATTTTCCACTTTTACAGTTTTAAATATGTTGTTATTAAAAAAATTTTCGGTTTCTTACCGGTAACTTTATTATAAGCCGAAACATATTATTTTTTCCTATTGGAACAAAACTGTAAATTCAAAAATTTTCAAAAAATTCATAAGTATTTCTTATAAGCATATCTTGATGCTGTAAACAAAATAAACAAAATCCTATGTTTGGTTTTCCCGCTTTATACTTGGAAAAAAGTAGTTTTTTTGAGTTTTTTCAAAAACGAAAACATGAAGTTTGTTTAAAAGTTGTCAAAATACTTCTAGACATCACATATACCTTCTCAAATTTTTTCAAATTTTTTGAATTTGGGGTTTGTCTTTTGGGGGGTGCAGATCAACCTTAACTGTCTTTTTCCCTTTTTATTCCGGTTTACTCTTTATGAGTACTAGAAACCAATTCGCTAAGGTTTTTTGCTTAGTTGAGGAGATATGTTATGGAATGCAATTTTAGATTCCCCATGTCTCTAATAACATCTTTACCAACGTCTGTTTTGCGTTGCAATTCTTACAAGGCACAGATTAAAGCATAAATCTGAATTTGGTTTCGAAAAATTAGTTTACGAATTTATTATCAGATGTCGCTATTTGCTTCCATACGAAGCCATGTTAGAGTTGTTTTCCAAGACAGGAAAGATTTATTTTCACGTTCAGAGCGTCTGTGAATAGCCGTCTCTAATGATCCTTTTTAGAGTGAAATACTTATAAGCGGATATACAGACGCACTATACGTGAAATCAAATCTTAACTCTATTTTTCTTTTTTAGTTAAGTTGGAAGGCATGCAGCATCTTGCTGCTGGAATATAAAATTTAAATCCGGGTAGAGCTCGTGAGCACTTGGTTCAAGACTATTCTTCAAAATTTCTTGATACTATAATTGCTACGTTAATTGTGCCTTCCACCACCTCATGTCTTCCTACACCAGCTTCCTACACGCACCCCAAATCCTAATTCCTTTGGGAAACTGCACAGTTCTTTTGAGGCAATCTTTATGGAATGTTTAATTTTAACTTCTGATAACCCGTTTTCGAAAGTCCCCCACGCAAACATAAAATTTCGATTCGTCACTGAATATGACTGGACCAGTCATCAACGGTCCATGATATCTTCGATCTTGCCCAATTGAAGCGGTTGCTTAAAGTTTTCATGGGCCGTTGATGACTGGTTCAGAGCGATATTCAGTGACGAATCGAAATTTTATATTTGTAGGGGAGACTTTCGAAAACGGGGTATCAAAAGTCAAAATGAAGCATTTCATAAAGAGTGTCTCAAAAAGAACTGTGAAGTTTCCCAAAGGAATTATGATTTGGGGCTGCATGTCATCAGCGGGTCTACAAAGATATGAGGTGGTGGAAGGCACAATTAACACAGCTAAGTATCAAGAAATTTTAAAAAATAGTTTTGTGCCAAGTGCTCACGATCTCTACCAGGACGGAGCAGGACGGTGCTGCATGCCATACAGCTAAAACAACTAAAAAATGGTTTGAAGACAATAACTTAAAGTCCTTTCAATGGCTTTCGAATAGTCTAAACCTTAATGTTATTGAGACATTGTGGCATAAGATGAAACAGAAATTGCGTAATGATCCCCAGAGACCTTTCCCGATTTAAAGAGTAAATTTGGTGAATTATGGAAGAGTTTCGCCCCTGGCTTGTGTAAATCCTTAGTACAAACAATGGCAGACAGGATTGCCGCGGTTGTAAAGGCGCGTGACGATGTAACCCCATATTAAAATAGTAATTTTTTTTAATTGACCGAACATTTAGTTGTCACGATGTTTGCAACATTTTCGTTTATTTTGCCGCCAACGCTGCAATTCAAAGTTTATAGAGACAGAGTCATTTCAACATTTTGTTATTAATGGTAGAGTTTAATATATTAGGTATTGATCTCGTTCTTTGGTTCAATAAGAAAGATCGTGAAGATCAACGTTTTCAATAAATTTTTGGTTTGTCCGAACATTTAATTGTTAGGGCTCATATTTATAACTACAATAAAAAAAGATTTAACTTACCTATCATTTCATAACCTTTTCTACTAATAATAGTAAGATAAAAGTAAAATGTTGCATAATAAATATTTATTTTATATTGTTTACACAAATTACTTGTTTAAGTGAACAATTCAGAAATTAACTAATTTCATTTTTATAATCTATGCAACGAGGTACTCAAATTTAAAAAAAAAAAAACAAATTTTCGTTGATTATAACCGGAGATATTGCGAATTTTATAAAATAGAAGTTATGCATTTTTTGAAATAGTGTGAATTTTTGAAAAAAAAAAGGCCTTGGGATATAAGGGTCGTAGGATATTTGTTTTTAAAATTCGTGTAAAAATGCCAACATTTCGAATAAAAAAATTAACTTCCTACAAGTTGATGCTTCTGAGTTATTTTTAATGTTTATAAGCTTAAAATCATAGTACTTTTGTAACCTATTTTACAATATTTAACATAAACTTTTTGATCCTTAAATGATAATATTAGTTGATAATATAAGCCTTTCTCGTCAATTTGGTGCTTTTAGAATTTATATAGACCCAGTAGTTTACGCATAATAACGTTCTAGATAAAATCTTAATGGTATAAACAATTTTAATTTTGCAATAACTGTTACGTGAAACTTCTTCTTGAAATTATTATAGCTGAATATTTGTGTTATTGTCCCCATTCTCACGTAAAATTAAAGATTTTTGTGTATTTTTAGAAAATTTATTAATAATTTAAAAAAAATCGACTTTTGAAGCTATTTATGCAATAATTAAGCAAAAAATTAACAAAAATAGCCTTACAAACTCTCATTTTAAAGGATTTTTCAGTATTGCGCCACTTTTACTTATAATTTTCCTGTTTTCGGCTAATCTTTTGCATATTTTTTTGTTACATATTTTTATCACCACATTTATCAAAAGCCGTTATTAGATATGTGTATCAAAGAGTGTCTTGGGAAAATCGTTACTTCCCTGGTCTATAAAACGATTAATAGTTTCAGTGTATTACAATACAACAATTTTATGGAAACAAACACTGTATCATTTTTAATTCTTCTTTTATTTTTATGACAGTATTGGTTGTGTATCGAAAAGTTACTTTGTTTTATATATAAATTTAATTAAAGTTTCGTTTGTCAAGAAATTACTCATTATTTTTGTAGCTCTAATTGTTTATTGTAGAGGTAATATTTTTCCTTCGATTCTTCATTGCGTTAAAAATACTATAAGTAAAATGGAACCTTGATCATCCGTCAGGGCACCGGACCAAGGGTATGACGGATAATCGAAAAGACGGTTAACAGAACATTAAAAAAAATAAAAATTCATAGTGTAACTCTGAAATTTTATTTGTATGTTTAATTTGACAATATAAGAGGGGTTTATGTTAGTACAGTCGAATCAATTTAATTTAAAATATTCCGAAATCTGTGTTTGTTTTATTGTTACTTCACATTTTGCAACGGATGAATTTCTTAATCGACGTAAAATCATCAAATCTACCTTATTTGATTCTTCTTGTCGAGAATACCACTCGATGAATTGTTGTATCTGCGATTAAGCTTCTCTAGCTTCTTTACGCAAATCTTTGTGAGTTGCAATATCATCATCAACATGGCCAACGTTAAAGTCTGTGTCAGCTTCTGAATCAGTTTCGTCCGCCTCTGTTGCCATTTCAACGATTTCATCATCTGTCAGCAATCGATAGCCGTTTGCGTCCTCATCACAGATTAACCATCCGTTTATGTCATCTTTAGGCAACGAAAACAAAACAGTTGATTCAGCCATAACTTCATTTGTTATCGCATCACGCTCGGCTGTCACGGGGTCATTTTCATCTTGAGTTGATTCAGGCCATAATTTATTCCACGCTCTTTTCAACGTTACTTCCGAAACATCAGCCCAAGCATTTACAGCATTGTATACTGCGTGTTATAAATTGTATGCTTTCCAGTATTCTGGCAAAGAATATTCCTCTTCCATAACTAGGTTTTGAATAAATTTTTTTCTGTATCTTCTTTTGAATGTTTCAATAACCGATTGATCCATTGGTTGTATCAATGATGTATTCGCAGGCAGAAAAGAGCACGTGATATTTCCATCGTCACTTCGCAACATACCGGCTTCAGGATGGGCAGGTGCATTGTCCAAAATAAGAATCGCCTTTGATGGCAAATTTTTTGCTTGCAAGTACATATTGTCGAACGTCCGGTATAAAAACCTAAAAAATAAGACGATAGAAAAATAGATAAACACATTTTGGTTTGCAGTACATACCTTTTTGAACCAGTCAGCGAATATTTCCTGGGACATCCATGTATTATGTTGTGCGCAGTAGTTAACGGAAAGCGCGTTCATATTTATG
The DNA here is from genome assembly GCF_040954645.1 of Diabrotica undecimpunctata. NCBI lineage: Eukaryota > Metazoa > Arthropoda > Insecta > Coleoptera > Chrysomelidae > Diabrotica > Diabrotica undecimpunctata. Next base: position 104,224,410 of record NC_092805.1, read on the forward strand.
CCCTTGAAACAACTTGGTTTTTTTGCTGTACCAATCAATGGTAAAGGAAGGCAGTGGTCACCACTTGCATTTGAACACATCATTGCTGTGATTCTTTACTTTTGCGTTTTAAATCCCGGTGTATATTTTTCAGACAGTGTAGCGAATGTTTTCGTTGGCAATGCTTTGTAGTAAACAAGCTTGCACACTTGATCGCGTGTCAAACCATATTTATCGATCATATTGTTCTGAAGCTATTTTCTTGTGGCATTTTAAAGTAATTACTATTTAAATGGGAATAAGCCACAATTAAAGGTTAAAGTACGTTTATTGACGTTTCAATTTCCACTTCGGAAATCGTTCTCAAAATACAAACATTAGTAAATTAAACAATTTTTTTTTAAACGTACTTTAACGTTTAATTGTGGCTTATTCCCATTTAAATAGTAATTACTTATCGATCATAGCTTGAAACTTTTTTTTATATTCGTCAACGACTTCAATACTTGCGGCGCTAAATTTTTCACCTTCGATTTTCAGTTTCCGTATACCGTGGCGATTTTTGGGAGGAAGGATCGCCATTCAATTTTATTTTGAAAAACAATGCTTTTTCGGCAATAATTGGTCCAGACAAAGGAATACCTTCGGTTCTCTTTTGAACGAACCACAAATACAGAGCCGTATCGAATGATTCATTTGTGGCTTTTTTCATTGTCTGACGATGTTTCACCCGACGATCCAACGATTCCATTTGCGTAGCATACTTTTCAATTCCTTCAGCATTTTTCTTTAAATCATTGATTGTTGTTTTCGGAACATCATACTTTTTGCTCAATGCGACAGCAGAAACACCTTTCTTTCGTTCTGCAATAATTTCTGTTTTTTTTTTTTTCAATTGACAAAACAGCACGTTGTTTTTGATGCTCCAGATGTGGAAGGCTTCATTTTTTAAAACTTAATTGATCATACGACTAAGTGACACAATCAATGTTCGAATTTGAATCAAACTGAATTATGGTGATACACAGATATTGACTGTAATAATTATTGTGCTGTGCGTTTTTATTTTCGGCTTGCGATTCTAAAAATAGAACTCTAAAAGCACGGTACCTATCGTTTATCATTACCTACTTAATTTGAAATTTAATCCAGAGCCCTGAATAAGAACAAAAATTATGTACATAAAAAAATGCGGTGGTGGCATAACTGCACTTGTACATTTCAACGAGTTTCGTTTGGCTTATCACAATGCTTAAGGTTGATCTGCACCCCCCAAAAGACAAACCCCAAATTCAAAAAATTTGAAAAAATTTGAGAAGGTATATGTGATGTCTAGAAGTATTTTGACAACTTTTAAACAAACTTCATGTTTTCGTTTTTGAAAAAACTCAAAAAAACTACTTTTTTCCAAGTATAAAGCGGGAAAACCAAACATAGGATTTTGTTTATTTTGTTTACAGCATCAAGATATGCTTATAAGAAATACTTATGAATTTTTTGAAAATTTTTGAATTTACAGTTTTGTTCCAATAGGAAAAAATAATATGTTTCGGCTTATAATAAAGTTACCGGTAAGAAACCGAAAATTTTTTTAATAACAACATATTTAAAACTGTAAAAGTGGAAAATATTTGCAACAAAAAGTTAAATATTTTTTCCTAAACATATGAAAAATCTCGTTAAACAAGAATTATGTCTTGAACTGCCGCCTTCAAATCGTAATGTAGGGAGATGGCTCCATCTGAAGCAATGGTAGTATTTATCATCGATAGATAGCATTACGTTCGGCTTCGAAACGCTTCAAGCAAAACGTCACACTAACAGGGTTGCCATATCAATTACTTTGTACAACACTTTGGCAGATAACAACAAAATTTAATAGGAATGTTATCGGTTTGAACTTTGAACCGGTCATGCTGAAACTTACAGAGTTACAGAATAGTAGATACTGCAACTTTTATTTTGAAAGTAGGATATCATAAAATTTACACTCTATAAGTAATATATCTATAAAAAACCTATTTAGTTTTAAAAACCTATTTAGGCGTTTATGGTTAATTATTTTAGTATTTATAAAAATAGTGTTTCTTGCATAACCAGTATCGTACACAGAATTTGTCTGAGGGGGGGGGGTTTGAAATTTTTTTATGCTACCTCCATTTTGAGTCCATAAAATTTGGGTTTTAGTTTAATTTAAAGTACTAAAGATAGCAGTGCCAAAGATTCAGGTATCTATTATCCTGCCTACCAACTAAAACCACCCTCTCTTACTTGTGTGCATTTGACTGTCGCACGTACTGTACTCCGAAAGTGGGGTGAAGACATTTTTGGAACACTCACTTCTCTTATCTAAATCTTATCTATTGTTCTGAAACTATTTTCTTGTGGCTTTTAAAGTAATTACTATTTTAATGGGAATAAGCCAACTTGTAAATACAATTTATTTTGGAGACGGCTATCGCCGTATTCCCGTTCTTCTCCGCCAATTCTGCCGGTTTAAGGCATGCTCCTCCTCCAAACCTTTCGATTCCATCGCTCTTCTAATTCCTTCATTCCATGAGCGTCAAGTTCTACCTCTTTTTCTTCTTCCGGGGGGCATCCATTTGTGAAGTTTTTGGGGCCAACGTTCGTCAGGCATTCTCAATAGGTGTCCAAACCATTTTGAACCTCTTTTTTTCTATTCTGTCAATGACCGTTTCTGTAGCGTTGGTCTTCCTTTCCTGGCTTGATGTTCTAGCACTTCTTCTCAAATAATCCATTTCAACTGCTAACAATCTTCTCTTCAGGTCTGCATTGACAATTGTTTATACTTCAGAGCCATAACAAAGAACTGATTCGACCATGGTTTGCCCTATTCTTTTTTTGTTCCTTTTGGAAATGTTGCGATCCCACCATAAGGAGTTCAGATATCCTACAATTTTACGTCTCTGAGTAATTCGGTGTTTAATTTTGGTTTGTCCCAAGCCGTTCTTAGTAATGAGTGCACTTAAATATTTAAATTTTTCCACTTGTTTGATTTCCACGTCCTCGTCGATCAACACTTCAAACCTTGCATCTGAATTGATAACTAAATATTCTGTTTTCTTCATGCTGACTTGTAACCCACATTTTACATATTCTCTGTATAGACGCTAAAATCTTGAGCTAGGACGACTTGGTCATCCGCAAAGTTCAGGAAGAACAGTACGTCATTTCTTATGGGGATTCCCATTCCCAGGCAGTGGTTTTTCCAATTATGGAGGGCTGCCTCAATATATAAATTAAACAGTGAGTGTGACATTATGCACCCTTGTTTTAGTCCTTTAGTTACTTTTATTGGCTCTGATAGTCTATTTCCGATTTTTAGGTAAGTAGTGTTCTCCCTGTATACTTCTGTAATTATTCCTAAAAGGTATGAACTAATGTCGAGTTGTTGCCACAATTTAAGTCTTGGAACTGTATAATACGCCTTTTCTAGGTCGATGAAGGCTAGATGTACTTTGGTACCAACTACTATTCTTTTTTCTATTAATTGTTGGAGTATAAACAAGTTATTAGTGCAAGATCAAAGATCAAAGATTCAAACGTCAATAAACTTATTTTAACCTTCAATTGTGGCTTATTTCCATTAAAATAGTAATTAGATCTTATCTCTGTCGTTGGCTCGGTTGGTGTTTCTCTTCTTCTTCTTTCTTTTTAATGACTGCTCGGATGTAATTGTGAACACTATTCCATTCCTCCGTACTTCCTCCAGTCATCTTCACGATCATCTCTCTTACAGTCACAGGGTTCATACCTATTTCTTTCTCTGTTTGATGAGTGAACCTCTGCATGGGCGACATCCCAATGAGGTCAGTCAAGACCATGTCGACAATATAGCGTCGAACTATTGGCTGACGTCAGGAAAGATGTTCCCTGAAACAGAAGATTCACTACTAGACATTCAGGATCAGGTTATACAAACCAAAAATTACCTGAAATATATCGTCAAAGACCCTCAGGTCCAGAATGACAAATGCCGATATGGATGTTAAGCTCAGGAAACCATCAAACATCTTACCGGGGCTGTCAGGCATTTGCTGCAACTGAATATAAGGAACGGCACGACTCAGTAAGAAAGATCATTCATCAAGAGATAGCTATCAAACTCGGACTTCTTCAAACAAACCATCTTCCATATTATCAATACGTTCCTGAGAGTATACTTGACAATGACAACTACAAGCTATCCTGGGACCGCACTGTGCTCACAGAACAAACAGTGGCACATAATAGACCAGATCTCATACTAGTTATTAAACTAAAGAGACAAATAACATTAATTGATGTGGCGATACCCAACAACCATAATCTTCGTGTTAAACAGAACGAAAAAATCGCCACGTACAGGGATCTGGAAATTCAAATACGAAGACAGTGGAGAATGGAAAGTACCCAGACAATACCTATTATTCTCTCTACTACTGGAGTAATTCCAAAGAAACTCCTAGAAAACATAAAAAAGCTAGGTCTGAATGAACATCTCTACAAGACTATGCAGAAAGCTGTAGTACCCTCAACGTCCAGATGTGTACGAAAATTTTTGGGAGATACTCCAACATATCAAGCCACCTAGGGCTCGGTAACACGGAAAGAGTCCCACCAGAGCTCAATCCTTTTGATACCGTAGGTATCTGGGATGAGTCAATTTTCCCCTTAGATGGAGTGTGAGCCGTATGACTAAATCTGGGATACTAATACTCAAAAGCAAACTTAATTTCAAGCACATAGTAAAAGCAATAAACACATACTCAATACCACTTTTCACATACTCATTTGGCTTTATAAAATGGTCGAATACGGAAACTGAAGAACTAATTAGACCAAATAGAACCGTGATAACTAAATAGGCATCAACTACCCCAAATCGTACATCCAACGCATGACAGTACCACGCACACAAGGTGAGAGAAGAATATCGTGTTTTGGAAATATCATTCACTACTTAAAGATAAAAAACAGCAAAAAACAAACACAAAAATATATAGAGCAGCAATTAGACCAGTGATAGCATACGTAGCGAGAGTAATATGTCGTACGAAAATAGATATAAAGAAAATAAAAATATAAATAAAAAGTAAAATATAAAGAAAAAGTAAGAATTATTAAAAGCAAAATGATAAGAATAAACAGCCCAATAAAGCCCGAACAAGGAGAATATAGAAGACTAATAAAGCATGAAATAAGAAATAGAAATATAACCGAAGGGGAAGACATAGTAAAATTTATTAATCCACACAGACTGAGATGGTTTGGACACATACAAAGAAGAGAAAAAGACGCACTAATAAGGAAGATAACAAACCTGAAACCAGTAATAAACAGACCAAAAGAAAGACATGTTCGCATGTTTTAAATAACATTTTTGACGATTGACCATTTTTCATATAAATCCCACTAAAATATTAAATAATACCAGATAATTTAATTTTTAACTATTCTATCAACAAAAATCTAATATATGATTGCATGTATAAATTTAGTGGTAATACGATATTCACAGATAGCGCCGCTAAGTACCTCTTTGTCGATAAAAATGTTTACATAATAAATATGTGTCATTTTTCAATGTTATGGTGTGGATTATGTTCTTGCAAATGCGTAACTTTAATACATTCCGATTGACACAGCGGAGCAGTAAAATATTATACATAAAGATGTTGTTAAAGATATCTTTGCTTATTTGGTCTACTAGGTATTTGATAAAATTATTGTCTGCACAACTTGGCACCTCAGCCAATGGATATAATTATAGAAAACTGTAATTTATATTAGGGTTTGAAAATATTACAGAGTCGTCATGTAGAAATCTACGATTAAGTTAAAAAAATTACCACAGTAGTATGCCGCAGTAGAGCCATCTCTAGGATCAGAAACAAATTAATCGAGGGTGAAGATCAACCTTAAACAAAATGAATTGATGACTAAATTTTTACTTATGTAGTCAATATAACTTATGTATGGACCCTGACGGTTAACAGAGGTGACGGTTAATAGAGAGACAAATAATCGAGGTTCCACTGTAAAATTAATATATGTATAGAGCATACACTAATAATCTTTATTAGATAATATAATAATACTTTTATAATTATTTATATATTTTCTTGAGAATTTTCTGATAGCTTGGAATAGTTTCCTGTTTACATCTAGTTTTTTTTCAGTATTTTTCAGTATCGGGAACTTTTTATGTTTCTTTTGGTTCTTTGTTTTGTTTCTTGTCTAAAATCGATTTTAAAAACAAACAATTTAATTCCAAGAAAAATAATACAGTATCTAATTTTTTATTCTTCCAATTCTTACGTTTTTATTTTTATATAAATTATCATTTTAACTTACAAGAGCCACCAACGCATTTATATACGATAAGAAAAATATATTAGATGAAGTGTAACTATCCATCTTCCAGGAAACGCCCTATTTTTATTTCAAGCCCCCTAAGCATAACCAACTCAGCGTCCGTGAGATATTTTCGTATTTTCATGGTGGCGTGAACTCTTTCACCGATCCACCAATTTAAGAGCACAGCGTTTTCGCCATATTTATAGTCGACTCGTATCTGTGGTCGTTATAAAGAAAACGGTACTCATGAAGGCGCTTTCAATAACTAAAAATAACCATCTCTCCCTGTCTTTTTCCGTTAACTTATCTCTGAAAACAGAAAACTTACACTTGTATGCGGTGGTGGTAGTTCATATATAAAGGGTGTCCCAATAGAACGGGACATAAAATAACGGAAGATTTTCTTCTTCACAATAAAACGTTTCAAGAGAAAATGCGTTACGTAAAATGTTGTTTATATGTTGCCGTTATAAACGGAAACTGTATTCATGAACGCTTTTTCAATTAGGTACTAAAAGTAACCATCTCTCCCTGTCTTTTCCCGTTAACTTATCTCTTAAAACAGAAAACTTACTCTTGTATGCGGTGGTGGTAGTTCATATATACAGGTTGTCCCAATAGAACGGGACATAAAATACAGTCTTTTCCTGTTAACATCCTTGAAAACAGAAAACTTGTAGTCAGTGGTGGTAATTCATATATACAGGGTGTACCAATAAGAATGGGACATAAAATAACTAAAGATTCTCTTTTTCAAAATACTAGTCATATTTTTTATTACTCGTAATTTTCCTAAATTTGGTAAATATTTTTTTGTCATAAGATACACCTTTTAGTAACAAAATTTGTTAATTCTACTTGGCCATGTGTAAGCAAATCGCTTTTTTTTTCTTTTAAATGTTACGTCATTGAGAGGTCAATTATTTTGACCCAAATTGTAACATTAAAAACAAACCACTTAACGAAAAACGAATAGGATTAGTTCTTTTTTCGATGGTCTTCAATGTATACTTAATTGTTTTATTCGTCCTGTTCCTATTCTGTCTGAAGTTACTGAAGCTATGACAGACATTTCGTATGTTGATTTACTTCTTTCGTGTCCATTTCTTACATGTAATGAACCATTGAAGAAACTTGATGAAAGTAGTCTATAAAAGTGTACTATAAAATGGACGAGGTATGGGATTTTAGACACTTCCACAGAATAATATATTGTAAGCTAACTTCTTTACAACTCACATAGAATGAAACTTTTCATTAATCCGTATGTTTTCTATACGACTAAGATCTGGTGAAGCGGCTGGTCCTGAAATTGTTGCCAACTAATGTTTTTGCATCCGAGCTTGAGTATGGACAGAAGTATTTTCCATCATTGCCATATTTTTAAATTTGAAGGGTAACTGGTATTCTCACGATGGTAAGATTTGTCGGTGATTTACACCAATCTGGAAATAAGCTTTATCAGATAAAAAACATTACTAAAATTATCTTCTCGGAAACACTTACAAAAATATATTCTTCGTTGCCTTTGGAGACGTCTCATTGCAGGGAACTTAGTGGTTTCCTTCATATGTACCCTTGTCTCTTCAGTTTATTTCGAAATTTGTTTCCAAAGCTAATTTTCGAAATCTTAGGTGTGGAGTCGTCCTAAGACAATTACATTAATTTTTTAATATTTCTAATACGTGTTCTATACAAATATTCTCCCTCTTTCCTTATTATGCGATATTACATATACTATCAACACAATCTACTTCATGCAATATTTTTGTCATACGCTTAATTTTTCTGTTCTAACAATTTTGATATCTCACCATTAGAGTGCGGATTAAAAAGCATAAAAAAAGTTAAAATAACGACTTAAAAAGCATTCAATGTCGCTTGAAAAAAGCATGAAATATGCTCAAAAAAAGTGATACAATAGCCGGTACTGTAGACTATCGCGAAGCTTCATAATTATGCTTTTTGTATTTTCAAATTTTGATTAATACTTTTAAAATTAAATAAGTAATATGATTATTTTTTTATTTTACGATTTTTTTACAATCATCGATTTACTCACAAAGTTTATTTATTTTAACAATTTTCTGTACATTCGAAAGTACATAAAATCCTGTTAGTTAATATCCTTGTTATAAATTTTAATAAAATTTAAAAGTTTACGTGTTGTATAACGGACTCTCCTACTCGCATAGATCGACTCTTCAGGCGTTTTAGATTAAAATAAAAAATGGTACAGTAAGCGGTACTGCAGACTAACGCGAAGCTTTATACTATGTTTCTGTATTTTACAATTTAAAAAAAAATTGAAACGTTTCAAAAATCAAAATAACAAATTATGGTCAGTTTTGATAACGAAGGAGTGGCTGTTAGATACACAAAAAATGGACTTTTCGGCTGTGACTGTATTAATATGAAGAAATGTTTTACTAATTGTATTTATATGAAATTATGAAAATATAAATAATTATCATGTGATAGTAAATTTAATTATATAAACTAAATAAAATGTTTAAAAATAACGATTTATATTAAAAAAAGTGGAACAGTGGAAAAGTGGTTCATACTATGTTTTCTGTATTTTTAAAATTTAAATAATATTTAAAATCAAATGAAGTAATTGTATTATTTATTTATTTTTTATATTTTAAACAAATTCAATAAATTATGTTTGCCCCTAACGCCACCTACTAACGTAGTAACAAAGCATAGAAGCATACGTTGTTTACTTATGACAAACCTGTCAAATTCAGAACAAATATTAATAATAAAATATAAATAAATATCATTTGGTAGAAAATTTTATTTAAAAATAATAATTGTATTTATTGAAATTATTTTAAAACGAGAATTATTATAAAACGAGATGACTTCATGTTGTTAATCGGATGACATGTACGGCTTTTATTAAATTTTGTCAATCGTTGCTAATCGAATCTTTTAGTGACAGATATTCTTAATTTTTTACTTCTCATTAAATGTCTATATTTTGTTAGTTATTTTTCATGCAGATTTTAGTTTAAACCTGCTTAGAGTAAATATATAATGGCTAGAAACGAATTGATCGAGAATAGTGAATCGATGTCAAGAACCGCTATTCTATGACGCTACCCGTGACGGCGCTATCTTGTGCTATTTCCGTGAATCTTACCTCAGAATTTTACAGTAAAGAAAAAAAAGTAATACAACGACAGTATAGAAGTTTCGCTTCAAAAAAGGCATATTTTTAAAAAAGCTTAAAATTTGCGTTGCTAGTAGATGGTAGGTCATAAGCAACGTTTTTAAAATTTTCCAAATATGCTGCATAATATATTGCAGCATCTAACCAAGGCCCCACCTTGTCAAAACAGGTTCAGGTGGTAATGGGATGTCGTTCCTTGAAGAGTTGTACCCTTAAAGTTGCCTTAACAAAAACTTTTTTTCCATTTTCAATAACTTTCAGACGAAGAAAAACACTTTTAAGTTTAAAGCTGTTTTGATCATATACGCTGCTGTGTCAGAAAGCATGAGTAATACTTTGTTCTGGCAAATAAAAGCGTGTTATTTCTTCATTTAGAAATCTAGATACTGTGTTACTGTTTGTGCTGTCCAGCTTCTTCATCAAGAACTCCGATAATTAAATGTACAACATATCTTTCACAAGTATCCGTCGTTTCGTCTACTTTCAATCCAATATAGTAAATGTCAATTAGTTTTTTTTTAACAATATAACTATTTTAACAGCTTCAAAAACGACGTAAAACCATTATTTTGTAAGTTTTTTTAAAGGTATATGATCTTATACTATGGCTGTGCATAAATCGAGATTAAACCTTTGTTCGCGCTACCCAGAAGTCGATGCCAAGGATTCCGTAATTGTGAATTGTTTCGATTTAGTTTTGTATTTCTTTTAGATACTCTTGGCGCAAAAATGTTCTTACGTGTTAAAGTACGTTGTACTTTTTAGCACATTATATCTAGAATTAAAACTATTTTTAAAAACTAAATATACTTTTTTATATATTCAATTATATATATTTTTTATTTTATTATCATTTATGCTCTTTTTACATCTGTTGGATTATTGAGCCTATACATTGAATATATTTTCATTTCTTTTTTTACATTTTTTACAATCTACAATTTTATCGGTCTTTCTTTTTGTATTATGAGCATCCCGTTTCTGTTTTTTTTTATTCAAATATTTAAAATTCAGTGTGTTCCTTACCTCCCCAAAACGACCCGGCAATTATCTACAACGACTGAGCAACTGTGCCTTTGCTCAAAAATTCCATTAAAAATTCAAAGAAAGGACTCATCTGCCTTTGTCATGGACCAAGTTTAAACAGCAGCAAAAGTAGCAAAGGCCATGTCAAAGTTTTGTACAAATTAAAAAAAAGATAACCAAAGTTTTTTATGAAATCAAGGTTTTGAGTGTAACTCAATTGCGTTAAACTTGTCATCTATTCACAATAAAAATTAAAATCCATCAGTTGATATTATGTCCAGTGCTGGGCTTTAAAATATCTGTTATCTAGACAACTAATATAGACAGTGAAACGGTCTTTTTGGTCTTCTATAAAATTAACTGATTAGTAATTACTTGTTTTTGAATTAAAGCAGCAAAAGTTGTGAGAGTTTAAGAATACGAACTGTCGAAACCTAACTCGGCAGAAATATGTTCTGCTGTTTCTTTTTAGCTTTTGTAGACACGAAACTGTTCTGAGTTCTCACTGTTCAATGTGTCCATCTTATTGAGGTGATAGGTATCTCAGTTTGTGTTCAGTAAGAAGACCTGTTGCCAATTTAATATATTTTCTGGTTATTTTGGGAAGACACTTCTAAGTTATAGAGGAGTTTTAGGCGATAATTTTTTATAACTTCTGCTTGTCTTGGTCTGGAATATTCCATCCATCCATCCATCCATCCAATGGCGCTACAGCCCAAATCGGGCCTTGGCCTCCTTCAACAGGCTTCTCCAACCATCTCTATTTACCGCTGTTCTTTTCCATGAACGCGTTCCCAGGCAGTTCCTGGCATCCTCATCGACTTCATCTTCCCATCTCTTTTTAGGTCTTCCAACAGGTCTTTTTCCCTGCATTCTTGCATTTAATAATTTTCTGGGGATTCTATTCTCATGCATGCGGACCACGTGCCCTGCCCATCGTAATCTCTGCAGTTTAGTATGTTGTGCTAGAGTTGGTTCGCTATATTGCTCGTATATTTCTCTATTGTACCTAATTCGCCAGTTGTTGTTTTCACTTATTGGGCCCAGGATCCTACGTAATATTTTTCTTTCAAACACATCTAATGCATTGGCAGATTTCTGTGTCACCACCCATGTTTCGCAACCATAACTTACTATGGGCGGTCTGGAATATTAGCCTAGAAAAATCATAGTTTAATGTGTTCCTAGGGGTGGAGTTACCTTTTTACATTGGTTTTGTTATAATCACAAAAATTATTCTGTGCCTAGGAAATCCATCTCTTTAGTGGTGATTTTTGGGAAAGAAATATCGAAACAATTACTTTTATAGACACTTGCATAGTCTACAACGTATGTTTGTTCACTGTAAAACGTACTATAATATAATTATATTTAAACGCCTCAAAATTTCTAGCTACCTAGATGTGCATTAGCCTATTAGCCAGACATATCTATTTTGACAGAACTAAGTAGAAATTCTTCATATAAAAAATCTTCAAAAATTTTATCTTACTATTTATTATTGCTTTGTTTGATATAGTTTTTTACACTTTGTATCAATTCAACGAAAAATCTTGATTTAAAAATGGCTTTAACTTTGTAACTCCTCAGAATGATTGTCTAAATTCAAGTACAATTTTGCAAGAACCCATGCTGCATACAATGTATTACATCCACATACAGTTATTTGATATTTGAATACATTCAGAAATAGTCAAAATTTTACATTTCGGTTTTTAATAATATACGCTGTTTTTTTTTACCTTATAATACATCTTAAAGATTAATAATTATATTTTCATACTAAACAAAATATTCAAACTTCGAAAATAATCTTAGTTTTAGAAAGTCTTGACATTAATTAGGGAGTTATTAATACTTCTTCAGTGACTGAGCGCGGTGTTGCCAAAAAAGCACAATGCAGAGTATCTTCATTTTATTCTTTCGTTGTTAATAAATAATCTTTTGTTATTTTCATAGTGATTTCGCCCGTCGCATGCGGGCATTGACTGGGGATCCAATTAATTGCCATCTACAGTCACTCATTAAATTTCTAAAATAATAAACGTCTTGTATGCGAACCAAGTAAATATAAATTAAGATTTGGTGCTCTTGATGGCACGCTATACGTCTACTATACGTCTCACGTCGCACATAGTGGTATTTTACATAAAAAGCTGGCCAAAACCAAAATTTTAAAAACTAACATTTCGGACCGATTGTTGTCCCTAAAGTAGGTCGTTAATGTGACGTTATCTGGCGCTATCCCCTCTCCAAATAGCTAAGCCAAACAAATTTGATAGCTGTCACTTCGTAATACGTTTTGGCTGCGTTTAGTTTTGAAATTTTACTACACTTTTTTGTACGATTTGTGGTTTCTTTATTTTTATAACTCAAGTGGTTTTTGTAATAGCGGCAGTTACGAATATGCCAGAGAAAAGTATGTACTTAATATTTAACCATTTTTAAAACATACCCTTCTAGAACTTCAATCAAAATTAATCTCTACACATCGATACTGCATAAGATTTATTTCATTATAAAGATTTTCATAATCAGTTTTCAAAGTTTTCACAAAATTAAATAAAAACGAAAATACTGTGAGTAGGACAAGCTCATGTATGAATGCATCAGTTAATTATTTTGTTTAGGTCAATAAATCAAAATTTGACTTATACTTAATCTATTTTCATCCATAGTGCCCTATGATGTCTCATATGTAACTTTACGTTCATTAATAATGAAGACAGTGTGTAGTGTGTATTTTTTCTATCTTAATATATTCTTTATATCCTCCCCTTTCATTTAACACATCACACGCTCCAATCAGACCAATAACAACGGATCTTGTACTTCCTTTTGGTAATGCCGCCATGTTTTTTTTCTGTCTCAATATATTCGATACCCTCTCTCCTTTCCACTGATGTATTATACGTCATGATCCGACGAACTATTCTAGCCCCTCCACAAAACATTCAAAAAATAAGCAGAATGAACCTTAGCGTTTTCTTGTGGGATTTTACATGGGAAATGAGGCAGAAATGGTATAGCCCCTTTACTTCTTACATAAAGCTTTAAATTATTTTGCTTAATAAATCTTACCTTACAATTACAGCTACCTATATTTTTAGCAATTTTGCGAAAAAATTAATTACTGATGAATTAGTAAATTTTTGAGTAAGGATATTTGAATCATCAATTTGTGGAGTGAATTAGCAATAAATCAACCGTATCGTTTCAAGAACAAAAATGTGATTGAAATGTGATTGGTATTGACATTAATTTCCTAGGTGGTGCTAGGAGTTATCGCCCCGGACAAACTGCATTTATTAGATTGGATTGGTGCAAAATTGAAAAAGACTGACGTATACCGTGACGCAAAGGGCATAATCGTTCTAATGCCTCTTCTCATTAGTGTGATTGTGTGTGCTACTTGTGCCTCTATATTCTACTACATTATATTTCTCGATTACATCCGACATCTCGACATCCCATTCACTTACGAGGCACTCGTAAGTGAATGGGATGTTTTCGGTCAATTTGGAGATAATATATATATATATATATATATATATATATATATATATATATATATATATATATATATATATATATATATAATAACACTGGGTTAAGTTTAATAATATTCGCGGTTCCAATGACCAACCTTTTCACCGTTTGTTTTGTTGTATTCTGTTTGTGTCTCCCTATTTTCAATCTTCTTGCTCACGTCATTAACCATATTTTTCTCTTGTATCTCTCATATTTAATTTAAATCTGAGTTCGATTTTTTAAATAAAAATTACATTTTACTATGTTCGTATTACCACACAAAAAGCTACTACGTCCTTGGGCAGATGTAGAAGAATGTGTGGTAAGAATTGGCCAAACAAAGCTCATTAATACCATTCGTTGGACCTGAACCGTTCTGCGGCGTTGTAAAGGCAGTACCAAGAAACGAACAAGAAAGTGGGTAGCTCACAAATCTCTAGCATGTTGCACCAGGACAAAGACTGGCGAAACAGTTCATTACAGGACATTTGCCAAAATTTACGGCAGATCTAATAAGCAAAGACAGGAAAACAGTCAAAGCCATAGTAGGTCTCCTAACAGGGCACTGTAAGCTGAATAAGCAGTTAAAGCTTAGGGATTGGCAGATAATGACCTATGCAGATTCTGTCAACCAGAAGAAGAAACAATAGAGCACATTTTATGTCAGTGTGACACCCTGGCAAATGTGCGTTCTTTGCATTAGGCGAAGAAAATCCACCGACAAAGACCTACATGTAACGTTCAGTCTCGAAGTTATTAAGACCTTTGAAAAAGGTTCAGGCTAGAGAATGTAAACTAGGGCTAGAGGACTGCAATAGATCCGAAAAGGTCACAGTCATACATTTCAAGTATCAATATTACATTCAACTGAAAATAAAATTAAAACTGGATATAATAAAATAATAATAATGTAGTTTTAAAATAAGTCTCGAAAACTATTTTAGTTCTGAATAAATTTGAAATACATCTGGCAACGTCGTCTTAAATATTAAGCCATCTCTAAAATAGTTCGCGTTCGCATCCGCCATCGCCATCTTAGTTTGGAGGTAGGCAACAAGTGTGTGGTTACGATCGGATTTTTACTTGTTTTGATTGGAATATAAGAATATAACCATAAAAATATTTACAACTGTCCCTTACTTTTTTAATAAACTGTACAGAATGATTTATTCATAGAAATTTAATGTTGGCCTCGAACAAACATCCGTAATGCCCGACTCAGAAGTAGGTACACCAGAAATTATCCAAGAAAGTACAAGTGTTTCCAATGTAAACACTTGTCAAAGAATCAAATCGGAGTCTGATTTAACAAGTTTAAATGCCGATCTACAGGCACGAATGAGAGGTAGACCTAAAAGTAGTAAAAAAGATAATGAGGTTAAACAGTTTAAATCGCAAAGGGAAGGAAGAAATATAAAATTTGAGTCGGTTATTATTAAAGTAAATGACCAAGAAGTCTTTTCTATTCCTGAATATCCTGATGTTAAAATTAAAGTTGTTAAAGGTGGTAAGTATTTAACAAGATCGATCTTTTAGATCCTGATTTATTGTGTGAATTTGGTTGGATAATTGGATATTCTTTTCTACACATTTATTCTGCTACAGAATTTTCAATGTTTTTCTTCTAAATGTTTTATCTAATACTCAGTAAGTAGTTAGAGACAGCATTTTGATAAATTTTACACAAAGCTTAATAATGTATATTGATTATTTATTTGGTAAAATATAATGTCTCAATCTACATTATTTAAATATAACTTGACAAAATAGTCCATAGTACTTAATTCTCTCTAGTGCTTCTATTTAAGGTAAAAAATTACAGTGTAAATATAAATTGTAACAGTACATGATGTCAATTGTAAAAGAATAAAAAAAGAGAAACATATAGATAAAACAGATGTGAAATATAGTAGTTTCTTTCACAATTGTTGTGTATTATATTGTGTATATTTGAGTACCACATAGCAATGGGTCTTTTTGAAGAACAATAAAGTATTTTCATTTCTTTTTCTGTTAGTTCACATTTGAAAGAAATATAAAGAGGTGTTCAAGTTATAGGGATATATTTTTCTAGTCGTGGTAACAATAAGTTAATGTGAATATAAAGCCATACTGGCTCAGCATAGGCTTTAATTGATTGCACATTGTGAAATTACTTTTAATTCTTTACATTTATCTGTCTGAAAGTCAGATAATTTGATATCTATGTTTTTGTGTATATTTAATGCTTTCCTCAACATTGCCTATATGAGCATAGATAACATTACTTATTACAGATTAGTTTAGATTTTTGATAAAAATATGCAAAGACTGGACCTTCCATATACTTTTTATATTATATTACGATTAATATTTGACAAACATTAGAAAATGAAAGTTGCCCATTAACTAATATACATACATTTATTGGCACCTTTGGCAGTAAATAGTTGAATGAAAATTAAGAGATTATTTTAGTGCATGCATGAATATTCTGTTAATAATGGTAATGCATGAAGTGTACATAGCACTATGGTACTTTGCATTTTTAATATGTAACAAGCTCATAAATGCTGCTTTTGATAATTAACTTATTTATTATTAATAATATAATAAATTAAATAATATAATACATTTTATTACATACAGCAGAAACTTTTTTTTAGTGAATTATTACATTTTTGAACTGTTTTGCTTCTTTTTTATGTGTTTCTTAATAGTAATTTGTTTTTAGGTAAACACCCCTATATGTGCCCAAAATGTGACCTAGGCTTCTGGACTAAGAGTGCTTATGAGGCTCATCAACCAGTTCATATTCTCAAAAAAGCAAAACAACCTATAAAAAAGTTCCGTTGTGATGTATGTGCGAAAGAGTTCAGCAAACTATGTGATGTGGAACGTCATACTCGTGTTCATACTGGAGAAAAGCCCTGCATTTGCAATATATGCAATAAACGCTTTCAGCAAGCACACAATCTCAGTAAGCACCTGATGACCCATTTACACATAAAACCATTCTATTGTGAGATTTGTAACAAAAAATTTGGAAGAAATGATGTACTGAGAAGACATTTGTTGACTCATTCAATTGACAAACCTGTCAAATGTTCCGTTTGTTATAGAGGTTTTATCAGACATTCGCAGTTACTACAACATATGAGAAGAAAACATCCACGCCATCCTGTAGATGTTAGTGAATCCTATGCTGACCCAAATGAAAGTGAGTCTAGTGAAACAAAGGATGATGGTTTTGATAATGAACCTAGTACTTCAAAGTTCAAGAATAACAGTCATGACAAATGAGTTTACTGATAGTAAATGATCTCTTTTTTGTAGTTTTAAGTGAATAATATTGGATGTTACTGGTGCTGAAGATGACTTTAAGTTGTTGTTTTTGTTGGAAGTTCTTTTAGTAACAAAAATAGTTTCCTTTGTGGTGCTAGACTTTTTTATTGACTGATTAGAGATTAACGTCAAAATATACAATTCTTATAAATTTCAGTACTTACAGAATGTTAATTTCATAATTTTATGAAATTTGAAGTTTTTTTTAATAATATGATGTTTTTAGACTGTATTATATAAATTATAAAAATCTACACCACACACTTTATATATATATTATATCTACAAGTTAGTATTTGATTATAATTTTGAGGATCAATTTTTTTATTTCAAAGTGAAATATATTGGGTAAAAATGTGCCTTAGGTTTAGAGATGTGTAAGTGTTTCCACTAAACACAATTGTGAACGAAATATCAATGTACAAAGCCAATTGTGTTTGTTGGATATGCAATTGGGAATTATATTTTGATTTTAAATGTTGTATTTTATACAATTATATTTACAAGTTTATTTTGGAGATTATGTAACTCTATTCTTATAAACTGGGTGTTTCATTTTTAATAGAGCTTCTATGTTTGTGATTTTAATAAACCTTTTTGTGAAATTGTCTCTTATTCTTTAAGATGTAATGTTACCCCTAATATTGAAAGAACTATGTGTTACTGTCTACTGTATTAATTTTAGACAGATAATGTTAAGATCATGAATAATGAATGACTTCGAGATATATGTTTAATATTTTCCTGTCTTCATTTTTAGACTGTTAAGGTTTTCTTGTCAAACAGTATAAACCATTAGTATGAGATCTGGGTTTTAACAATATATAGATAAAATGTCCTGTTGCTTGAAATTTTGCATGGTTTTCCATAGAGTAAATTAATGCTACAGTGTATATTGCTCTGTAAATGTTTACTGATCTAATGTGTGAAATAGACTTCTTCTTTTCTGTTATATTATCTGTATATATGATGGAACAAAATGTGTCAGATGAGATTGTGGTAAAATATTTTGCTTGTCTCTATACATAAGAAAGAAGTGAATAACATTGTTTTTTTTTACAAATATTAAAAAAATAATTTCAGGATCTTTATTAAAAGTTTAAAACAAACATGAAGTATCTTTATATACCTAAAGACACTAGAGCACAGAATATTTGAACATAGAAGAAAAAAAAAACAGTTCTGAAGCCCTTTACTTCTGGCATTTTTATATTACCTACCATATTTTTTGAGAGTAATTAAACAATTCTAATTCAAATTATTTTATATTTGATGTTTCATTTTCCACATCTGAAATAGTAAAATCTTAAAATACAAATTAAACAGAATATTTTGTTTTGTTACATAGAAATAGAAAAAAATCTTTGAATAGTTTAATTTTATATATGTCACTCATCATCACAATTTAGACCTGACATGGTAAACTACACCATTTTAAAATATGTATTGTATCTGCGAATTATGAGTAAGGAATATAAAATTAAACTATTAAGTATTTTTTTTTTATTTTTAAGTAATAGAACAATATTTTCTTTAATAATTATTTTGAGAATGATGAATATCAATTGTGTTTATTCCCATAAAATTGAATATATAACAGCTCTACAGGTCTTGTAGGCCCCTTGCTTTTTTTCTCCAATCTCCCACCTATTTCTGACAAGTCTTGCTTTAGTGATTCCAACTATTTCTTCTTTAAACATCATCTTCTTTTTTTCCATTTCTCCCTTCTTCATTATTGTTTCAACATTTCAGTTGTCTGATATTCTTATAATGTAGCTGAGCAATCTAGTTCTTTGGACTCATATTCATGCTGTAATTATTTATTTTCCATACAACCTCATTTCTTTATTTGTTCGTCTTTCTTCCTCTAAACATTTTTCTGAACACCTTTCTTTTCTTCCTGCTGGTTCACAATCCACGTTTCACTGGAATACATCATTGTGGGGTCTGGCTACTGTCTCTTAGACTCGCAATTTAGCTGTTCTTGACACATTTTTTACTTTCAGTATTGAATTTAGTGACCCTGTCGCTCTGCTTCCCTTTACTAATCTTTTGTCGTCTATCTCTTTTCCTGTGTTTGTTATGGTTACTTCTAAGTAGTCAAATTCTGCCACTTTAAAAACTATAGACAGCCTCTGCTCCTTTCATTTAGATATATTTGCTATTGTTTTTGTTTGGTTTATTGTTAGTCTGTACCTTTTTGGTTTTTCTAATTTCTGGAAAAAAATTTTTTAGATGTTTTGTTCTCGCTAGTATCACCACATCATCCGTGTAAGCTATGCACTATTCGTTGCTATTCAAAATAATCCTGTTTGTGCTCATATTTGATCTTCTTACGATTTATTCTAATACTAGGTTGAATAAATTTGTTGATAGCGGATCCCCTTATTTTAAACCTCTATTCACTGTGAACAGTCTTGAAAAGCTTCCTTCCATTTATTGTGTTCCTAAGCGTCATTCTCACTAGCCTTATAAGCTTTTCTGGAATTTCTAAAGACCTCAATAGCATCATTTGATTTATGGAGTCATGCTAAATTTTATTCGTAGCTATTTTGTATTCATTTTAACATACTTATTTGATGAGTAGTTGTTCTTCCTGGTATTCTCTGATAACTATATTACATTTCATTAATTTTTTTCATTTATTTTATAAACTACTTCTAATAGTGCTATACCTCTATAGTTTTCGCTCTCCGTTTTGTCTTCTTTTTTATAGATAGGGTATATAAGCGTGCTATTCATTGTTTTGACATTTTTTCCTTTTGCCAAACTGCTAATGTCGAGAAATATTCGTTCCTTCAATTTTCCACCACCGTCCTTAAAAATCTTACCTGGGATAAGACTTTCCCCTTCACTTTTGTTATTTTTTAGGTCTTTTATTATTTCTTTTGGTATTATTACTGTTGGTATCTGCTCCTCTGGAACTTGTGGAATCTTTCCATCGGGACGAATGTCTTTATGATCAAAACTGTGCTAGAAATTTTCATTTTCTTCTCTGTAGCATATCCTATTAACTTCTTCCCATTTTTATTTGATTCCTTATGTAAACTTTGTTCCCCTGTTATTCTTCTTTTTCGACTTTCGCATTCATGTCTCCAATGATTGAATTATGATGCAATAATTGAAACTTGAATAGTTACCATCAAAAAAACAACATTATAGGTGTGCACTTCTTTGTGTAATCATAGTTCAATCAATAAATAATAATACACATGTTATAAGACTTCACTTGCGGGAGATGTTTTCAATGAAATAGATGCAGTGAATTCAGTGATAACTTAATGCATGTGCAATTATATCAAGAATTTATTTGATCCATTGTTTCATATTTGTTTCTCCCTTCCGGTTTTGCTCATCTAATATTTGATATAGGACACTATGAAAAAGTCATGTATAGTTCTTGCTACTTGGTGGTGTATTTTTCAGATTGAGTATTGATGTCAAATGTATTTTTCTGTGTTTTTGCTGTAATTGTAATGACCCTTCGTTTCTGCTTCTGGATTAATTAATCTGCTATAGTTGATTAATTTCCCTGCTTCTCTTTCATCCAAATACATTGGTAGGTAATATACTCGTTACTTGCCAGTGTGTACAGAATATAAGTTAGATAATGGATTTGTAATTGTCCTTTAAGATGATGTAATTTCCTTTATTATTGTCCTTGAGATTTAAAAGTTTATATATTATCCTTTTGTAACCGTATTTATGGGGTATCAATATTGCAAGGACAGTGTGAGGCAATGTGTGTTTTAAAATGGCTGATAATTGACATTTTTGTGTGTATCTATTATACAACTCAAATAATAATAATAAGAGATACATTATTCCAGGTTGTAACATAGTCTGGAACTAATCCTATTAAATCACTTTTCTTGATTCCGCAATTACTTCATTCAACTTACATAATTCTAATAGTGGATGAGAAATCTTATATCTTCAAGGCATTTAAGAAAACTAGCATATTGAGAAATATTCATACAAATCAATAAACGAAAATAAAAATAAACTATTTTAATTTTGGGCGCAATAGATCATCTAAGTAGTATTTTTAGCTTTCACATCAATCAATAAGTTTTAGAATATATCACCATTTGCATGGTACAATATGTGTTATAGCATATTGTCTTGATTTAATTTAATTTATTCCGTGTGTATTTTATTGTGATCATGCATTAATAATACTTAGGTCTATTGGCTCTGTTTTTAATTTATATAGTTCTTATATTGGCAAGACAATCACCATTATGTGAAAAAGTTAATTGGTAGTAATTCGTCAAATTTGTACTATCATTTTATAACAAGTTCTATTGGATGTAAAAGAAAACGGTCTTGAAATACCTATCTATTATTATTATATTGATTGATTGAAAAAATAATTATCGGCCTTTTTAAACATATTGTAGTTTTATATTTAGTATATTATCTACTGTGTAGGCTCTTTATAACATATTTTTAAATTAGGTATTCATGAACCTTGTTTTAAAAACTTCTCTATTGAAGTTCAGTTTCATAGTATAGTTGAAGTTATAATGAACAAAGAAATATTGTTTTAAGTAAATTGGTATAAAAACTGAATTCGTGCAAAATACTAACAATAAAGGATTGTTCAGTTTGCTCATCTTTGGTTCACAAACATTGGGAGTTAAAATTTGCTCCAGATTTTGCTAATAATTTTGCAATGTATTGGAAATATTTGGTTAAAAAATCTCATTTTCGAGGCTTTTTTTTCGGAATATAGCTATATGTGTATGGATGGAACTATAATAGAACTCATGGATAATACAATGATAATCATAATTTTTTTTGGAATTTTATGGAATTGTGTACACTCTTAATGATATCTTCCAACGGAAATAACGACCATGTTATTATGAAATTACTTAAACTTAATATTTTAATAATATTTTTGCCAGATGTTTAAGTACCTATATAAAATTGGTAGATAAATCCTTTCGTGTGGAATTCTAGTGCTTGTCATCTTTGGATGATTACGATCACATTGGTCCAAATAATTATATTAACTGCTGTTCTGAATTGTTCAATGATGTCTAGTTTTTTTCCAATTCACTCCAGGATTATTTCATTAGTGATGCGATATGTCCAAGAATCCCTGTCATTATTAATTCCATATTGAGTGTCTTATTACGGAGTATAATATACATGCGATTGAATGCATTTCTAGCTTTCTCGTTTTTAAGGATGTGTGGCTTTTTACAGTCAAGTTTCATGCCGTACCTTTCACTCACAGTTTCTAAACGGCGGTTACATTTTATAGGTCTCCTGCATGTTATGCTAGAAGTATGATCTCATCTGTGTATCTGAGATTGTTGATTTTCTCTCCATTAGTTGATATGCTTTTGATATTTCTATTGAATATTGTAAAGCTCCTCTGATAAAGGTGAGAGTGTACAATCTTGTCTGATGCGAAATATTTTGTAAAATGATTATTCTATGATGTTGAACTTTGTTAAACGCTTTTTCGAAATCAATAAATGCCTCTCATTTGCCTTCATTAAATTTCTTGTAAATTCGCGAATGAACCACATTTAGAAGAATCTTCAGAATATGGCTCATTAGGCTAATTATTCTGTGTTCTTTACTTTTTGTTAATATTGATTCGAGCCATTCTTGCAATATTTTGCTACTTTTACATATTTCATTGAGGTTAGTGATGAGCATGAGTTGTTCGTTCTCTAAAAGTTTAAATATATCTTCTTACTGTGTCTTAATATTTTTTGTTTTTTTATTGCAAACTTCTTGCTCTGTTATTTCAGGGTTAGTTGTGCTATCTAATCATATAATCTTTCCATCTGTTTAATTTTTGATCTTTTTCATTGATGTAATTTTTTTTTATCCTTAATTCTACTCATATTTTAGGGTTTTCTTAGGTTATAAAAATGAAGTCATCATTTGTATTCTGCATATATCTTCAATTTTAATCATCTCTCCATGCCTCTTCCTGTGATTTAGTATTAATTTATTTTTTTGTGAGTTCGTCATTCTTGCTTTCTCGTTAATTCTTGCTTTTTTGTTATTATATTTGGTTTTATTTTATGTCTGGTACCAGGGGCAACTTATCAACATTTCATTTACTTCGCAATCAAAGAAATTTTATCTGGTTTTTTTGTTAGCGTGTTTTGATGTTTTCTATAGTAGATAATAATAAAATTTAATTGATCATGGACATAGTCAAACTGTCGATGGCTACCTTAAAATTAAGAAACCGATAAAAGGTCTCTTGGTAAAAAATTATGAATATCACTCAAATTGTTGTTATCAATGTAATAAAATGTTAATTAAGAATATACAGAAATTGTTAAGACTGACGTGATCAAAGTGAGTTTTAATTAAACAATCTATTTTTGCCGTAGAACCAATTTTTTTCACAAATTTCTCACTTATTGCGGGTTCCACTACTTTGAATTTGAAACGTGTTTTCGATAGTGCCTTTAAAAATTTAGCTGTGATAGCAAAAACTTCCTCAAAATTGAAACTGAATTACCGGTTACCTATACCATTTTTAATAAAGCAAAAGCTCCAAATATTAAATTTATAGTGTTTAACTAGTTGGATAAATTCTGTTTTATACATTTATAAGCACTGCTTTGCAATTTCTTTTTCTTTAGTTTATGTTAACTTAAAAATGTGTATATAACAATTATTTAGAGTTAGAATTTTTTGTTATACAGGATGTATCATAATATAACCTGTATACATTTTCTTATATATTACAGATTTTTGTTCAAAGTACAATTATTCCAATTAAGTTAACCTCCTGACTATTTTGAAAGATTTGTTAATATAGTTTATTAAATTATTTGTTTCAATTACTGTGCAGTATCATAAATTTCTGATTTTCACTTTCCAATATCAGTACATATCTCTTAAATTCATCCTTTACCTATATCAACTAGATCTTTTATTTTAAGGATTCTATTCAAATCTTTTTCGCTACACTTTTATTTTTTTCATTTTAATGTATACAGACCATCCTACTCTCTGCATTTTGTTTGCTAATATGTTCACCCTTAAGAAGTTCTGTATTTAAACCTTTGGTTTTTTTCTAGTGCTTCCTTTTTGAATGATCTCCCGTCCATTTATAAATGTTATTACCAGTAATATCTTTATTTTTTCTTTTAAACTGTTAAGGTTTTTCAAATAAGAATTTACATTAATAGTAATTAATACCAATACATCAAAGTGTTAAATTAAAATTTGAGTAGGTAAGCTTTTATTCAGATTTCCGAAACCTAGAGTTTTCCATTAACAAATTTCCACTTTATTTTAACAATTTTTTTTTTCACGAATTTTGTTTTCTTCGAACTGCAAACATTTTCTTTACTAATTGTAAAAGCAAAAAAATGGCATACAGTATAATTATTTATTAATTAGTATAATTTCTTCTTAATATTTTTGCCGATTGAGTAACCAAATGGATTCTATATTATTGTCATACATATTTATACAGTAAGGGAGACAAAATGTAATTTTAGTTTAAAAAAAAATCTTAAGATGTCAGGAATGTAGCTTGAATTGGAACTAGATATAAGTTGTTTGTTTGGTACAAAGTATTTGTAATTAAATTTTTGTACTTTTTAAAATATAACATGTGTTTAGTTCTTTGGCAATAGTTCTGTATGTGACTTTTTTGGATGATAACTGACCGTTTTGTAAAAAAGTATACCAACTTTCTGAATAGTAAACCTGATTTATTGGCATATTAATCATTCTAATCCAAACAAAATGCACCGCATTGTTGATTTTATACTGCAAAGATAAAGTTTAGGTTAAACACCTTATCAACAGTTATAGTGAAACAGCCCTTTCTTAAGATTCTGCGTTAACAGAATCAATAAGAAATTTTTATTTTGCCAATTGTCTTTTTTGTGCTTCTTTATTTTGACAGTTAGATTTTTAAAGATGCCTAAAGAAGAGAATAGATTTCAATGTTAAAGTGAAATGAATAAATATATTATTTTTTCGCTTTTGTTTTAGTTTCACAAGATTGTCACAAAGCGTAAATTCTATTTTCCTAGTCTCTTAGGTTGATATATTCTAAGGTATCGAAACCTACTTAGACATAACAAGTCTAACTGTATCAATGTCTTCAATTTTGACTTTACTTAATATCTCATGCGATAATTAACATCAATGGGCATCATTCACTGCATTGTGTGCTGTTTTACTTTGTATTAACATTGAAGCATCCCAGTATTATAATTATTGGTTTGTTCACGAATTTGATTATAAAAACTTATTCTTTATCAATATTGGCAATTGAGTAGTAGGAACTGTTTATAAAACCGGTGTTTTCTAAAGGTATATTGTTTTCGAGGATTCTAGGCTGTAGCCTGGAATTATTTCTTCCTGACATCGTTATCAAATGCGATACTACAAGAGTCAATGAGCGAATTACATTTACAAACGTTGCAGCATCTTTTATGTCTGCCGCAGTTGCAGGAAGAAATAATTCCAGTCCACGGCTCATAAAACCCGAAAATAATGTACTATAAAATACTTTATCTGTTACTAATCAGTCCAAAGTCTTAATTATACAATTATTATTTAATCTGAATCGAATACTGATTTCAGAAGTTTATTCTTAGATAATTTCAAATTCAGAATATATTTTTGTTTATAGATACTTTTCAGTAGGTATAACTAAAGCAGTTCAAAAGCTTAATTACAAATGCTGCAATAAATATGTAATCTGAATCGAATACTGATTTCAGAATTTTTATTCGTAGAGAATTTCATATTTAGAATATATTTTTGTTTATATATTATACTTTTCAGTATGACTAAAAGTGTGGTTATTCTTCTCAATGTAAATAAAACTCTTAAATTAAATGTCCTTTTTTATTTAAATATTTCCTACCTTCCACAATAGCCTAGAAATCCACACAAATCACACGTGGTAAGAATCAAAACGATAAACGAATCAAAAATAAATATACTCTACATGTTTGACTATTGTAATAGCGCCCATTGTTATTCGAAGTTAATTTTCTAATATCTATCATTTATAATATTCGAACCGCCATTCCAGAAAAGGGCCAGGGTATATTACTAAAAATCATGAAATCTTATATTTAAGGTAGCGTAAGTCACAAAAATAGATCAGAGAAATGCGCTAGACATAAATTTAAAGAAGACTGATTCTATGATCAAAAGATTTTTCATGAAATTAGTATGAATATCCTCGTCCTGTAAATTAAAGAAATAACCCGAGGATTACAAGAAATCGTCAATTAGATCTTCCATATTCCGCATATCTCCATATCTACCAAAACACCACAATAAAAGTAGAAGAACTAACTGATCCTATTAAGCTATCAATGGGATAAGAGAGGGAGATTTCCCGAGTCTTCTATTGTTCAACCTTATTATGGATGAAATAATAAAAAAAGGAGACCAAATGGGAGAAAAACAACTTAAAATAATCTGCTGTGCAGATGACGCAATACTACTCTCTCAAAGTGAAGATGATTTACAACGTATACCTAGTGCACCAATTTAATATAACCGCCAGAAAATTTAACATGGTAATTTCTCCAAAATGCATGGTTATAACAGCAAATTTACTAAGATTGGAGCTGGAAGGTCAGATAATAGAACCATTGATGGATTTTAAATATCTAGGCATCACATTATCTAGCTACGAAAATCTCAAAACTGACGTAGAAGATCAAGAGAATAGAGCAAACAGAGCCGCAGGTTGCCGGAATGAAACAATATGGAGAGATAAAAATATCGGGAAAGGAATGAAAGGCAGAATTTACAAAACAGTGATCAGACCAGTAATGACATAGAGAGGACAAAAAGTATGTTAGAAACAACAGAGATGGAAACACTTAGAAAAATTTATGGTAAGACACTATGGGACAGAGCTAGAAGTACAGATATACGACGTAGATGGCAGGTGAAGAACATCAAGAATTGGGTAAGAAATAGAACGATCATATAAGCCGAATGACAACAAATAAACGCGCATTTAAGATGCGCGTTCTATTCTGCGATACACATAAATATTAAATTGAGATTAAAACTTGTAAAATGTTTTATCTGGTCTGTTCTTCTCTACGGAGTCGAAACATGGACTTTAAAAATAAAGAGCCTGAATAGAATCGAGGCATTTGAAATGTGGGTGTACCGTAGAATTTTAAAAATTCCTTGGACAGCACGAAAAACAAATGAAGAAGTACTAGCGAGACTCAATTTAGAAAAAGAACTATTGAGAACAGTCAAAAGAAGAAAAACCAGTTATTTAGGGCATTTGTTGCGCAACGAGAAATACTACATCCCTCAGTTGATAATAAAAGGCAAAATAGAAGGAAAGCGAGGAATTGGAAGAAAAAAATTGTCCTGGTTACGTAATATCAGAAACTGGACAGGACTTGGATTTGAGGAACTCTTAAGAACAGCTGAAGATAGGCAAACGTTTGCCACCATAACCGCTAACCTCCATTGATGGAGACGGCACTTGAAGAAGAAGACAACAAATAGAGTAGTAAAGACGGCAAGAGACGGTTCCCCAATTGGAAGACCACGAACAGATATTCGGCATAAACCCACCTTAATTTCTTTCACTCAACCAGTGACCCTAAGCACAGTATATTGCTCAAATATACTGTGCCCTAATTAGCAGAACTCTTCCACCGTTTTTATAGTTTCGTGTGGTACCTCTAAGTTATTTTGTTGCATTCTTGATATAGCCGGCATATATTTAGTTTTCTGCGAGTTAATCATAAGTCCGATGTTTTCTACGACGTGTTTAATACATGTGAAAGCTTCAACTGCTTCATTTCGGGCTGTTACAATGATCACGATATCATCAGCATATGCCATTATTTGTATACTATGGTATATATCGTACCCGTTAAGTTTATTCCCAAATCTCTCATAACTTTTTGTAACGCTAGACTGAACAGCGTGCATGATAACGCACCTTCCTTGAGCAGTCCTCTGTTAGTTGTAAATTATTCTGAAAGATCCCCTTGTACTCGCACTTTACATTCAAATTTTCTTATTGTCATTTTAATTAATTATAAAAATCCTCTTGGTATTGTTACGATAAAAATCCTGGCCTAAAATAACTGTAAATATTATGACTAATTATGTTATGTTGTAGATTGTGCGAGGCCTGAACGGAAGCTTCCAAAAAAACAACATTTCGAAAGTTCGAGGCGAGTCGATGGGAAATCCAGTTTGCCCTTATCGTTTCGCCGTCGTCTACTCAAGAAGGTTTTAGACTTTTCGAGATAACGGCACTGGCATATATTAACAGGACATTTTATTTGGAAGGGACAGTTAATTCTGAAGACGCGCTCGCGAATTTAATTGTTACGTACGGATATATATAAATTATTGTCAGATAAGTTAATATAAATAAAAAATAAATTAAATCCGTAAGTGTTATAAATATTGAACCTTTTAATAAATTCACAACAAATGGTGTCAGAACAGTGGAATACTTAAAATAAATTGTGAAAATGGCTACGATTTATGAGCTGACAGTGACTAATTTAAGAAGACATCTCGAAGACAGAGAATTAGCTTCTACCGGAAAAAAGGCTGAGTTAGTTCAACGACTAAAGAACGCTTTGCTAGAAGAAGGACTAGATCCAGAGACTTATATATTTGAAGATGCTGCCATCTCGTCGATTTCGAAATTAGAGAACAAAGTTTCCGGTGACATCGCATCATTAGAAAACAAAGTTTCTAACGAGATTTCTTCGCTGGAAAGCAAAGTCTCTGCTAACATCTCTTCGGAAATCTCTAAAGTCACTTCTGAGATGTCTGCCCTGGACGATAGAATATCTTCGTTAAAAAACCAAGTTGCTACCGATATGTTGGGCTTCGAAGAAAAGATATGGAAAGAGATGGAAAAGAAGCTGGAGGAAACAGGGACGGCAGGGAGAGGAAACAATCCAATTACAGTAGAGACAAAAGAAGACGAGACTAAATGTAAGTTGGAAATACGGCCGAAATTTGAAGGAAGTGGAGGTTCTGTCCATGTGAAAGTCCCAACTTTCGACGGAAAATCGTCATGGAATAACTACATGAAACAGTTCGAATCAGCTGCAAGAGCGAATGGATGGTCTGAAAAAGAAAAGGCTGTAAACCTGACTATCGCTCTTCGAGGAGATGCCTTAGATGTGCTTCAGACCATAGCCGTAGAGGAGACCGATGATTTCGAACAACTGAAGAAGAGGTTAAATATGCGATATGGCCACGAACATTTGGAACATGTATATCAGTCGCAGCTTAAAAATCGAAGACAAAAGAAAGATGAGGCTCTTCAAGAATATGAGGTAGATATTGCCAGATTAGTACGATATGCTTATCCAACAGCTCCCGAAGATATGATGGAAAAGTTGGCCGTTCAAACGTTTATTGATGGTCTTCGTGATCATGAAATGCAGAGAACACTACGATTAGCTCGTCACAAGACGCTGGTTGATGTCTTATCCGCCGCCCTCGAATACGAGTCAGCTACGCAGGCCTCTGGAGGATACAGTAAAGTTAGGACTGTAAAAGAGGAAGGAGATGAAGATAAACTTGACCAGCTCGTTAATATGATGAAAATTATTACATGCAAGAAAACGAAGACCATAAAATCAAGAAACTCACCATCAGGAAAACCAGAACGAGTCGGCTTTAGGGGAGCAGCTTCGACCCGGAACTTTTCCAAAGACCCTCTTATACTAATAGCTTCTTTGAAATGTCGTGAAGATAGTGTATATGTAGATGGAGAAATAAATGGTAAAAGACATACGTTGTTGGTGGATACCGGAGCGACCAGAACCATTATACGCCCGACAGTTATAAACAGCTGAAAGAAACTGTTACCAACGAGGTTGCGACTTCGGACCGCTACAGGTGAAAATGCCAACATTCATGGAGAAATCCAGGTACAATTGGGAATTGGAGCAGAAAATTTTGTCCATACTGTTATAGTTGCTGACATCGAAGAGGATGTTATATTAGGAATGGACGTAATGAATATGCATGGATTCCAATTGGATTTTAAGAATAAGGTAATCAAAGTTGGCAACGAGGAAGTATTTCTCCATCCACATAATGACAACACTGTGCAAGCAGCCATTAAAGAAGATACAGTCGTGCCTGCGAGAAGCGAAACGATCATAGTAGCGCGGCTCTACAGGGAATTGTGGACGAAGGGAGACCCGTTATGATGGAGCCTTGGAACCACGACGATGAGGTTGGCCGTGGAATCATAATTGGAAAGGAATTGGTGACTTTGGCTAAGGAAATTCCTGTGAGGCTTATCAATGTCAATGACTACCCAGTGACCATCAAGAAAGAGACAAAGGTAGGAACTTGTGTACCTGTGACATCCATAATCCGTCAGGCGACAACATCTGATAATGCCAACGACAAATTCGACCAAATGGTTGCAGTTGCAGGACAGTCTCTAAATCAGATGGAGAAAAGGAAATTAAGGGAATTTCTTCGGCAGTATCGTGATATTTTCGTACCGAAAGGAGGAAAGACGGGAAGAACTACCGTTGTTAAGCATAAAATTGATACTGGTAATGCTAAGCCAATTCGTCAAACAGCTCGACGATTACCACAGGCGAAAAGAGAGGAAGCTGAAACGATTGTTCAGGAAATGAAGAAAGACGGGGTGATAGAACCTTCTACGAGCCCATGGGTCTCTCCGGTGGTCCTGGTTAAGAAGAAAGACGGAACGACGAGGTTCTGTGTGGATTACCGTTTGCTGAACAACGTTACCAAGAAAGATAGTTATCCTCTGCCTCGGATCGATGACACATTGGACACATTGGCTGGAAGTAAATTGTTTTCTACTTTCGATTTGAAGTCTGGATACTGGCAGGTAGAAATGGACCCAGTAGATAAAGAAAAGACAGCCTTCACCACAGGATCTGGATTGTGGCAATTCAACGTTATGCCATTTGGACTCTGTAATGCTCCTGCGACATTTGAGAGGCTTATGGAAAATGTGTTGAGAGGGTTATCTTGGAAAACATGCCTGGTTTATTTAGATGACATAATCGTCTTGGGGGAGACATTCGAAGAACATCTGAAGAATTTAGAAAACGTTTTTAATCGACTTAAAGCTACCCAATTGATGCTAAACCCCAAGAAGTGCCAGCTATTTCAAGGTAAAGTCAATTATCTGGGTCATATAGTCAGTAAAGAAGGAGTGGCTGTGGATAAGGGAAAAATCGATTCCATTAAGGAATGGCCAAAACCAACTGACAAACATCAAGTGAGAAGTTTTCTTGGACTATGTACTTACTACCGGAGGTTTATTAAGAAGTTTGCGGATATCGCTAAGCCATTAACGCGACTTACAGAGGAAGCAAGAGAATACCGCTGGGATACAGACTGCCAAAATGCCTTTGAGACCTTAAAAAAAATCTAATAACAGCACCAATTTTAGGGTATCCACTGCCAAAAGGAGAGTTCATCTTAGATACGGATACAAGTAATGTGGGAATTGGAGGAGTGCTGTCTCAGATTCAAGGAGGACAGTAACGAGTCCTCGGATATTTTAGTAAAGTTCTTTCAAAACCTGAGCGGAATTATTGCGTCACGAGAAGAGAACTTCTAGCAGTAGTTAAATCAGTAGAGCACTTCTATCAATACCTCTATGGCAGAAAGTTTCTAATCCGAACCGACCATGCCGCCCTTAAGTGGTTGATGCAGTTTAAGAATCCAGAGGGTCAGATAGCTAGGTGGATCGAACGACTCCAAGAATACGATTTTAAGATTGAGTACCGGGCCGGAGTTAGCCACAGAAACGCTGATTCTCTTTCCAGAAGGCCATGCTCAGCAGAGTGTTCACACTGCAACAAAACGGAAGCAGCAGTGCTAAGAACCACGATTGTCAACGACGACTAGACGCCTACTAAGATCAGGGAAGAACAAGAGAGAGATCCAGTTATACAGAAAATCCGAAAATGGAAAGAGGAAAACCGTCGACCACCTTGGCAGGAAATATCAAACCTATGCTCAGTAGTTAAGACGTATTGGGCCCAGTGGGACTCATTTATCATCGAAGATGGCTTGCTCAAACGAGTCCTGGAAAATGATGACGGTTCAGAGAAGAGAAGACAGTTGGTGATCCCAAAGAGCAGAATAGCCGAAGTACTTCGTCAGTTACACGACAGTCCATCGGGGGGGCATTTTGGTGTAAGGAAAACCCTTCAGCGAATTCGGGAACGGTTTTATTGGATGAACAGTTCCGACGACGTAAAAGACTGGTGTAAGAAATGTACTATTTGTGCTACGAGTAACGGGCCTCACCGAAAAAGGAGAGCTCCTATGAGACAATATAATGTTGGAAGCCCGTTTGAAAGAATAGCTTTGGACATTGCAGGGCCATTTCCAGAAAGTGAAAATGGGGGCAAGTACATGTTGGTAGTAATGGATTACTTCACTAAGTGGGTCGAGATTTACGCACTTCCAGACCAGAAGGCCGCCACCGTTGCAGATAAGTTGATCCAAGAATATATCAGCCGATTTGGAGTGCCTTTGGAGATACATAGTGACCAAGGCAGGAACTTCGAAAGCGATCTATTCTGCTGTTAACGAATCAACAAGCCAGACACCAGCCAAAGTCCTATTCGGACGCGAAATGCGACTACCTTGTGATCTCGAGTTTGGATGTAAACCTGGAGAAGATGTAGCAGGTGAAGATTATGTGATCGAATTACGAAGAAGAATGGACGATGTACATGAGTTGGTCCGTTCCCACCTTCAGATCGCTAACGACAGAATGAAGAAACGGTACGATACACAAGCCGAAAAGGGTTGCTTTAAGAAGAACGACAAAGTATGGCTGTATAATCCCAAGAAGCGAAAAGGTTGTTCTCCCAAATTGCAGCAGTTTTGGGAAGTTCCATACCTCATTATGGAGAAGATCAACGATGTCATCAACCGAATAAGCAAGATTCCGAAGGGAAAACCGATGATAGTACACCATAACCGGCTGGCGTCTTTCGAAGGTGACCACGACGTAGATGAAGAAGTGGAAGTAAACCAAGTCCAAGACGTGTCTGACCTCACGTTTGAGGAATTCATGGGTGCCTATGGAGGTACCGGTAAAGCAAGACATGGTGTTACCACTGAAGAAAAGCAAGATCTACTCGCGCTCCCCGATGACTACTCGCTGGCCCTTACCATCCCGGCCAGTATCAAAGACGCACCAGGGTTGGCATCCGTCTTTCGAAGGAAGTTTGGTCGAGTTGCAGAACTTCAATGCCAGGTGCCAGCTCCCGGTAAAACCTTGAAACTCCAAGATGCATCACGTTACCTTTTCTACCTGGTAACAAAAGACGCTGCCCGTGACCAACCTACCTACCGAGATGTATGGGAAGCCTTACTTCAATTGAGAGAGCACGTACTAGAGTCCGACGTGCAAAAGTTAGCCAAAGTTAGCCAAAGTTGGAGTGCCGCCAATTAGATTGGAGGGTTATCCGAAATATGGTGGAGGAGATCTTTAAAGACACCGAAGTCCAGGTGTTAGTCTGTTGCAATCCGCATAGTTACTGGTGCGGAGAGAAAACCGTCCCTTGTCATTTTTATACAACTGGAAGTTGTAAAAGAGGGTCCAGTTGCCGATACCAGCATACAGTTCCGGTTCCAGTCCCGACAAGGTTCCAGGAGGAACCATCTTTTAAGAGGGGGGCAATGTTACGATAAAAATCCTGGCCTAAAATAACTGTAAATATTATGACTAATTATGTTATGTTGTAGATTGTGCGAGGCCTGAACGGAAGCTTCCAAAAAAAACAACATGTCGAAAGTTCGAGGCGAGTCGATGGGAAATCCAGTTTGCCCTTACCGTTTCGCCGTCGTCTACTCAAGAAGGTTTTAGACTTTTCGAGATAACGGCACTGGCATATATTAACAGGACATTTTATTTGGAAGGGACAGTTAATTCTGAAGACGCGCTCGCGAATTTAATTGTTACGTACGGATATATATATAAATTATTGTCAGATAAGTTAATATAAATGAAAAAAAAAATTAAATCCGTAAGTGTTATAAATATTGAACCTTTTAATAAATTCACAACAGTATTCCAAATTCGAGCACAGCCGAATATAATTGGAGTCCGTCAACAATATCGTACGCTGCCTTAAAATCTACGAAGATGTAATGGCAGTCTATTTTTGGCAAAATTTTGTATGACGTATTAAGAAAGGAAATCCCTCTAAAGTTGGAACAGTCAATCACGTTTCCTTTTTTGTGTATAGGGCTTATATTCCAATCTTCTGGTAAAGCGTGTTCTTGCCCTACCTGTATTAATATAGTTTGTGAAAGAGGGTTACAAATGTTTGACCGCCACATTTAAATATTTCTGCATTTTTCACATTTCTTCCAAAGTTGGTAGCTCAGTTTCATCCTGTTCTAGTTCTATATCATCTCCACCTTCAGCTCTATTTTCTTCATTAAGTAGCGTACTAAAGTATTCCTGCCACCTTTTCAGTGCTTCTATTTTGTCGTTCAGAAGGATTCCATTATGAGACTTGGTTCGCTTGTGGCTTAAAAACTTTTCTTTTTATGTTAACCTGTTTGTAAAATTTTCTGTGTTCGTGTTCTCTATTTAATTTTTCCATTTCTTCGAACTCTTTATTGATTTGTTGCCGCTTTTGTTTTTCCTCTCTTCTCTTCACTCGATATTCTTCAACATTGCTCCTAGTCCTTCTGTTGATCATTTTAGATACGCGTCATTCTTCTTTTTGGTTACTCGTTTGCATTCCTCATCAAACCAGTTGTTTCGCTGCCTTTCGGGTACCTCACTCAACACATCATCTGCAGTCTTTTGCAGCATGGTTTTTATAAAGTCCCAATTTGCGTTAAATTCAGTGGGATCTACTTCACTTCTGGGATGTTCTGAAGTATGTATTATGATCGTCGTGTTTAGAGATGCTGCGAAATTTACAAGTTTCGTCTTATTATCATTACATTCTTCTTGTATGCTATAAGGTCCTATGGTTGGTCTGTGCATCTATTCTTGTCCTACCTTAGCGTTCACGTCTCCAATAATCAACTTAACGTCGTTATTGAAACATTGTCTATATGTTTGTTCTCTCATAGAATTCTTATTTTTCTGTTTGTTTTATCCTCGGTGGGAGCATTGTGCATTTATGAGATTTAAAGAAAGTTCCACGTATTCTTAAAACACATATATTATCTATAGCGTTAAAATCTATTATTAGGTTACTAACTACAAAGCCTACACCAAAGATATATTGCATTTGATGGCAGCTATAGTATATTGTATTCAAATTGTTCTGGATAGTACCGGTCCCTTTCCATCGTACCTCCTGTATAGCTGTTATGTCCATATTATATTTGTTAAGAGTATCTAAGAGACATTTCATCGCTCCTGCAGAGTATAATGTTCTCACGTTCCATGATCCAAATCTAATATCCTTTTTTCGCTTGCCAGATTGTCTACATAAGGTCCGTCCGGTTTGTTTTTTCAGCTCTCGTAACAATTCTTATTTTCCAGGACAGGGTCGTTAGCCCAACCTCTAGACTCGGAGGAACAGGAAATCTGCTGTTAGGGTTACCATACCTTAGACTGTTTTGGTTCGCGGGTGGTACTTTATTTCCCACCTACCCGCCGGTCGTTGAACCGGTTAGGGCGAAGGCGCCCCCTTATTCACCACCTGGATCGCGTCCCATGGTAGACAGACAAAATCCACACGGATTACTTTAAATGAAACTAAATATGAATTAATAAAAAAAAACTAACATAAATGGTCACAATAAAATATTTACGCACATCAGGTCGATGACATTCGTAGAGAACATCTTATAATGCGAAAACAGGTGCATTTGGGATGACTTTTTTTTAGTCGCCAAACCAGTCGTCGTCTTCCGACAAAATAAACCTATAATAGAATGACACAGGGCAGAGACCGCATGGAACCTGGCATTGGTGTGTGAAATGAATTTCTAGTGGGACTCTATAAATATACCAAAAAGGATCTCTTAATATTTCTATTAATTAAAAACGGAGAATAATCAACTTACCACATTTGTGAGTTTCTCGATTGTAACTGAACTACATAATACATACAAGTCCCTTCCCATATCAATTGGCCCACCTATGGAATTTGTAGTTTAAGTCGATTGCCATAAACAAATTATACTCTGCATGTTTTTATAGTTCCCATATTAATAATATGGCATTTTTATTAATATTTATTAAAAACATTACCCTTATGGTTTTTTGTTTTCAAGAATAAAAAAAATCACTAAACCCTGGCTATACATTCACTTATGTCAACGTACGTTGATTTTTTCAGAATTAATGTTAAATACAGACGTAGCTATAGAAAAATGATTGTCAAATGAATTTTGTAGTATTGTAAAGCTTTTTGCCGTTTGTGGATTGTACAATGGGCCGAGGTAATATTATCGATGAGAAAATTTCTTCAATCATTATTAGATTTTTTAATTCTGGAAAATCCAATTCGCAAATCGCGAGTATTTTGCAATTGTCACTCTATAGTGTAAGAAATATAGTCAGAAGATACAAAACTACAGGTTCGGTCGTCACAAAACCCAGAAATGTACGAAAAAGTAAAATAACCGAAGCAGATCGAAGGGCATTAAGACGCATTATAGTGAAAAATCGACGAGCAAATTATATGGAGTTCAGCGTTTTATAGAGTGATGTTATTGGAAAACACGTTTCAAGATCAACATGCCACCGAGAGGCCCACTAATTAGGATTTGGTATTCACAAAACATAGGTTTGCATCTATTTTTTTAACATTTAACATCTATTTTTATTTGTCTCCCTAAAAAGAAAAACGCAAGAGAATGCAGCGATTACCGCACCATTAGCTTAATGTCTCATACGCTAAAGTTACTACTTAAAGTCATCCATAACCGACTATATCACAAACTGGACATAGACGTTAATAATACACAATTTGGTTTTCGCAAAGGCCTAGGAACACGTGAAGCTCTTTTTTCACTTAATATACTAATACAAAGATGCCTGGACGTCAATCAAGATATATACGCATGTTTTATTGACTATAATAAAGCATTCGATAAAGTACGACATAAACATTTAATGAATGTCCTGAAATCAAAGAAGATTGACTACAACGACCTCAGGATCATATCAAATTTATACTATAAACAGCGAGCAAAAGTACGTGTTAACGAACAGCTGTCAGAAGAAATTGAAATTAGATGTGGAGTAAGACAGGGATAATTGTCGCCAATTCTTTTCAATGCCTACTCCGAAGAGGTTCTGAAAAAAGCTCTTGAGGGTGAAACAGCTGGAATAAAGGTAAATGGAGTTCCCATTATCAACATTAGATATGCGGACGACACTGTGATCTTAGCCGAAAACATTGAAGATCTTCAGAGACTGGTGACCAGAATAGCAGAGTATGGAAAAGAGTATGGTCTAACAATGAATGTCAAGAAGACGAAATTTATGAGAATATCGAAAACTCAAAGAAATAACGAGAATCTTCTAATAAACGAAACCAACGTCGAACAAGTGGACAAATATGCATACCTGGGAACAGTGATTAACTCCACAAATGATTACAATCAGGAGATAAAAATAAGAATAGAAAAGGCTAGAGCAAATTTCAACAAAATGAGAAGAGTTCTATGTACCAGGGATTTAAAACTGGAACTAAGAGTTAGGTTGGCAAGGTGCTATGTTTTTTCGACTTTATTTTATGGAATGGAATCTTGGACCTTGGAATCATTTGAGCTGTGGGTGTACAGAAGAATTCTGAAAATATCATGGACAGAACACGTCACAAACAAAGGGGTTCTGGGAAGGATGAACAAGGAAATGGAAATTTTAAATTCAATAAAAACAAGAAAGTTAGAATATCTCGGACATATTACACGTGGAGAGAAATACACCTTGCTCCAACTGATTATGCAGGTAAAGATCCAAGGAAAGAGAAGCATAGGGAGGCGTAGAATGTCATGGCTGCGAAACCTGAGAGAGTGGTACGGATGTACATCAAATGAACTTTTCAGAGCAGCCGTCTCAAAAGTCCGAATAGCTGTGATGATTGCCGACCTCCG
This sequence comes from Diabrotica undecimpunctata, assembly GCF_040954645.1. Lineage (NCBI taxonomy): Eukaryota > Metazoa > Arthropoda > Insecta > Coleoptera > Chrysomelidae > Diabrotica > Diabrotica undecimpunctata. Next base: position 104,262,892 of record NC_092805.1, read on the forward strand.
CCGCGGAGATGGCACTTGAAGAAGAAGAAGATTTACAAAACAAGTTTTATAGTTGAAAAAATTTGTGGCGCAAACTGAAAAAAGCTTTGAGAAAACATCCTGCCAGGTCCGTCAATGAATTGAAGGAAAAATTGCAAGAAATATATGATTCGTTTACATTAGAATATTGTCAGAACTTGATAAAAACTATGCCTCGAAGAATTGTGGATGTCATTAAAAATAAAGGATATGTAACTCAGTGGTGAACTTCCACATTTTTTTTGTTAATACAGTAGACTCCCTCTATAACGAGAACTGAAATGGCAGACTAATTACCTCGTTATAAGCGGATCTCGTTATATCCAACAACAATAATATACTGTGCATACATATGAATATGTAGTTTTCTAAAACATTAACTTTCTATAGTGAAGCCATTCGGAGCAATATAAGATGCTAATAAATATTGTTTGAATGGCGTTTTTGAAAAAAAGTTGTTTACTTTTATTGTCAATGATATATTGACTTGTATTTTTAAGAATAACATAAACTACTGCGTCTGCAATTGAAAGAAGTCTGTCATTCTTAACTGCTTTAAATTATCCAGTATTCTATCTATCATATTTTCTAAAGATGTGAAACAGTTTTATGCTTCTTCATTTGCGTTTTTTCTTTGGATAAAGTTTTTGACAACCTTTATAACACTTTCCACATCTTGTCTATTAGGACCTATATATTATTAGGTGTGAATGGTCAGCCCCTTACAATGACACTTGTGAATCATAAATTGTAAATTTCCGACTAAGAATCATAAATTGTAAGAAGTTTATTGCGGACGGCAGTTAAAAAGGGTATTTATTTATAGCTACGGTCGGGCCAAAACGTAAAAAAATACGTTTTTCAATCTTATATTCTCTCGTTATAAGCAAATTTACCTCGCTATAGAGGGTTATAGTTCAATAGAAATTTCACGTTACATCTAATGTACCTCGTTATAAGCGAAAACTCGTAATAACCGTGTTCGTTATAGAGGGAGTATACTGTATTACATATTCCATGCGTTATTTTTTTAATTTATTAATAATCTGTTAAATCAATAGTTTTCATTACGTTATAAAATATTTTCTATTAGGAAATTCAAAAATGTTGTTCGATGCATTAAAATTTCTAAAATCTAGTTTTCTTATCAATCTAATTCGGCCAACTGATATGGGAAGGGGCTAGTACACGTCTGAATGCATATTGATATACAAATAACAACTGGCAACTGATAATGAATTCTCCAATTGTTCGTTGTTTTGTAAGAGTGTAAAAACACTATTGAATTTACCGGTTAGTCCAATCGTAGTTTACCTTAAAATACAATGATTTTGATTGTTTATTGTAACCATTTATAATTTGACTATTAATTGCACCTATGAGTTAAAGATCGTTTATCCCACCAGGGCTACCGAAGGAGATATAATCGATAATAATTATTACTTATCTCGTAATAGACCATTGCTTAATTCGCCACACTAATGTAATAATCCAATAAAACTATTCCCAAGAGTTTATACAACACCTATCAAAAAATGCATCGATGCAAAAATTCCGGTCTGATAGGTAAAATATGTGGCCTCTGTTTGGGAGTTATTAGGAACGTGATTACCATCTCTTGTTTGGGAAGAATTGCTACATGTTCAATATGAGAATAATGATTAGATGTCTGGACTATTAGATTCACTTCTTACATTTCTACATATTTCGTTAAATGTATGTGATTTTATTTATTTTCCCTCTGAACGCATCTTCGTAATAAATATGGGAATTGTATTATTCTAGCGCGCTATAAATAAAAGAGACTTATTTGTTGTATTTTTTATTAAATTATTTTCACATTTAACTAAAATAATAACTTTTCATATAAATCATCAAAAATAAACAGATCCATCACTATACCTTTCTCCGCAATCGATTTGTTTATTGTGATTGGCCAAACTTAGTTTAAAATTTATAAATACTTTGAATATTTACACAGGGAATAAAAACTATACCAAAAACTTGTTATTTATATAATTACATAAAAAACATGCAAACAATTGGCGCACTAAAATAGTATTCACCAAAATGATGACAGTAGGACAGTAAAAATAGAAATAGTAAGCAGTCATATTATTAAGAGTGGGAGCTCATAAAGTGCAATTTAGTAAAACTACATTAATGAAATAGTATCGTTAAAGCAGTCAGTTTTTATCAGTATTTATAGGTTAAAATATAGCATATTGTGTAAGTTTCTTTAATGAATAAATATTTTATTTCTTCTAGAATAAAAATTTCAGCATGGGAATTATATTTAAATGAAGTTTTTATATCTCTATTTTAAAGAATTTTGTATGGTAAGGCAAGTGTGGCATAGCTACTTTAGTTCGAGTCTAATTATTGCTGCTGGTTGAGCCATTCAGTAAATAACGCTAATTTAAATATAACTTTGATATAATGAATCGACGGTGATTACTTTCAGATGCAAGCAATTTATTTTAAGTTTTACGTAAAAATTAATTTACAACAAGTTGTGTTACTAGACGTTAGACAGAAGAAGCAATATTATTGGTAAATACTGCATAAAGACTATTTTCCAAATTGTAATAAAACTAACAAGCAAGATCATCGAAGCTTAAATCTCATTTATCCTGCGGTCAATTTTAAATATTTCTCAAAAGTTATTAAACATATGGAATCTCTTAAGAATAAAATTCATGTACTTGATAATAAACTAATTACTTTAGAACCGAAAACCCCACTGGTGCTATTAAAGTGTGATGAAACGGTGACTACCTTTCAGAATAAAATTACTCAAATTCTTAAATCCAATAATTAAATTGTGAAGTTTTTGTAAAAGAGCAATTACCAGAACAATCTGATCAACAATTTAAAATATGTCTAGAAGTATTACACCAAGTTTTCATTTTATTTGCGATGGCTCTATTTGATAACAAATGTAAAGAAAAATGACTGAAAGAAGTAAATGATCTAACTTTTATTTAAATGTACTAATTTATTCGTTAAAGAATCCTCATATTTTTTTGCAGTTACACACTTTTTGTAGTAAAGTAATATCTGGGTTTTCCATGCAATTCTTTAAGTTATATTCTCCTGGGGAAAGCTGACAATCCAGATAAAAGATTCACCTTCCTTTTGTAAGACAGTTAGCAAAAAGGAAAAAAAAAAAAATAATACAAGCGATGAATACTTGATTGAAACTGACCACATAACATATAAGCTGTCATACGTTATTATTTAGTAGATGGTAAAACAAATGTTTTTACACTTTGGCATACAGAACTGTCAATTAAGACGTTCATGTCGCCAAATCGGTTAACATGACTAGAAAACTTAGATACCATAGTATATGTAGGTCGTTGTAAAATATAAGACAGAAAAACCATCACAATATGTTAAATACGCTATTGAATTAGAGATCGATTCTACATGAGTGAATTCTACTTACATTCAATAATTAAGTCGTCGTCAATATGTTTCATATTTGTCACTAATTTTTAATTTGTTACATAGTCGTAATTGATAAATTACATAGATTAAGTATTATATAAATAGAAAAATCATTCGCAAAAACGGCCACTTCTGGACACCCAAGAAATTTTTCACTTTGTTTCCTCCCGTAACATTATATTTCATCCCCCGTAAGGTATATATCGTGTATCGAAAGATCGAGATGGATCTACATATATAGGTAATTGTAAACCCGGAAGATGATTAGTTAGTTTAAACTCTGGCCATTGAAATCTCCAATTTCATTTAATTACAAAAATACTGTCAATATTTCAAAGCATTTACTATTATTTTAATTAATGATCGCATCTTAAATACTACTCCGTTATGAATACGTTTATTTGTGCAAAAGGACATATGCATTTTCGTAAGAATTGTTTTAACACAACTCATGATCATTATCCATCTTCACGGTTAACCACGATGACATGAGTGAGACATTATAAGACCATTTTAATATTCCAAATTAACTTTTACCAACACTGTCTGTAATTCCAGTCTTATAGTTTGCAACGACCTATGAGTAAACTAAAAATAAATCTAGATAGATTCGTCAATTAAGTACAATAAAATATGAAAAAGCGTGTTAGAAACGAGCGTGACTTAGATATAAATTAGTGATGTGTCACTTAGTATACTAGTAGAATGATGTACACACTTTAAATTCTAAAGAAACAAGTAAATTTAGAAAGTATTACAGATTTTGTAGGTCTTCTTAAAGTAAGAACAATATAAAAAAGTTAAAATGTACAAAAATTTCTTTCACATATTACTGAAAGGTGTTTAAATGGGATATGGTTACTAGGAAAACTGATGATCTGTCAAATCAAATGTCATTTGATTCACTGGATTAATACATCTGCAATTTACAACGGTGTAATCTTGAATTTTTCGATTTATTTTACTGATAGATAGGTCTTTATTTTATAAATAAGCAAAAAAGGTTACCAAAAAGTTTAAATAGTTAATAGTTCAAGTATAATATTTCTACATAAATTGAATTTTTGTTCATTACAAGAATTCTATGTATATTTTGCATAATATATTCAATTACATTTTAATGCCTACAGGTAAAGTTTTGGTACAAAAACGATACTTTCGGTATTCAAAAAGAGTAACAGTGTTGTATTTTTGAATTCATGTTGCTACACAGTGCAGAGTCACTGGATATGGACAGCACTGGGTACTAATTCCTGAAGATTCATTAGCAATGAACTATGTAGTTTAAATCGAAAAACGGTGATTCCATAGTTCACCCTTAGCGTTTGTATCACGCATATCTTTCTCACAATGCACCAAGTGACGATAAGTATTATAATGTGGAATCTAATGTTCGAGAACACCGGCTCAACTGTGAGAGTTAAAAACATAGGTCTCCCATGGTCTCGTAGAGCCTTTCTTTAACTAAAATTCATCATTAAGAACTCAATACTAAAAAACCGACTTTACAGTTAATTTTGAAGGAAGACTTACATCTAAGAACATGTAAGATTCAGTTAGTTCAAAAACTGAAGGATGCTAGTCAAGATTTGTAAATGAATGCTACATAGGTTCACTCATTTTGATAACATTCTGTTTCCACCAAGCCAACTTTTATTAGAACGGACAAATCATAAAGCAGAAATATTAATAATTATTAACTTATAAGAGAATTCAAAACAAAGCGACCACTTCATATAACTCAATAACTGAAGGGTCATATTTCATATCATAATATCATGTCTGGGCTGCAATTTCCGTATAAAAAGTCCTCATCGGCTTGTATTTCCACGAAAACTAATAGAAACGGGCGAACAAACCTTTATGATTATTTATATTTGTTATTTTATTCAACTATCAATCCTCAACAATCTGTGCTATCTCAGAAATCCTAGTTAACATGGTACTGCTACTACTTGCTTCCACCTATCTGTTTCTGTTATTGGCGCTATAAGGAAATGGTAATGCTAATATATCGCATCATTAATATATGCTTTGCGTTTGTTATATGATTCGTTTTGTGAGCTGACTTCCAACTAAAAGCCGGAATTGTTCTGTCCAATGTATTTGGTGTTCTTTCTCTCGCCGTGTAGCTTTAAGTTTTGGTTTTATTACAAGTTGGCTTGTATTACTAAAAAATATTATGAGATAATATTATTATTACTCGAGATATCATTCTGTATTGAACAAACCTTTTAATTCTTTTGATTGTAAATTATTTAATTCATTTGCTTGGGCAGTTTGTTATCGCAGTCCACAACGATTTCCACATTTATATTTGGGTCTCTTATACATAGATGTGTAAAATATGAGATCAAAATATATAAATCTAAGTTAAATATTATGTTTATACGGGATTAAGCTAGAATTGATTATAATAAGAATTACATTTTATAACAGTTAGTTCTAGTTGACATTTCGATTTCCACTGCGGAAATCGTTTTTGAAAGTGATTTCTGAAGTGGAAATGGAAACGTCAAATAACAATATAAAATGTAATTTTCATTATACTCAATTCTGGCTTAATACCATATATACACCTAATATTTAACTTAGACATGCTACAAGAAAACAGTTTCAGATTATAAATCTAACATTGAAGGAAATTATTAATTTACAATAATCATTTATATTGTTTTTATTTATTTTTTACCTCGTTTAAAATTATTCAATGACATAGGAAATGACAGATCCCCTACTGTCATAAATTATTTTTGGATAGCATACTCGCTGTAAGTGAATGTCTTTCACAATAAAAAAAGATATGAAAATTATGGATACAAAGTTCCCCCAAATGTTCTAAAAGTCACTAGCCTCTACTTACTCGTTTTCGTATGGTATCTGATGGACTATATACAGGTCAAAGTTTACATTTAACACAATATTTACTGATACTCTACACAGTTTTATATGCGATAAAAAACTTAACCTATCATACACTGAACTACACTTTAATTGAAGAATCGTAACATTTACAGGAACTTTATTCTCAAATAAAAGTAAAAACATCGTTTAATGTGAAAGACATTGTAAACAGTTGAATAACGAAAAATGCACCTATTTACAAAAATGGTCACAACAACATCAGTCAATTTTAACAATAGAGTATATTTTCCTTACAAATATACTCGTTCCTATGTATCCTACAGTACCACACATAATGCCCAGAGCTCCACTGAAGAGCGCCATGTAACCAAAGTAGAATGTTGTCTGGAACAGTCCATACATCCTGTAACAATTTATTATTATTATTTTTTAATATATATAAAAAAAAACATAAAAAAGGTAGCAATATGATCTGGGAAGAAACAAAAATAATTTGGAAATGAAATAAGTTTAATAAGCCTCTTTTTAAAACCGTTTCTAAAAATTGTTCCGTTCTGTATATTGCGTACTTGGTTCAAAGAACAATCCAACCAGAAATTTTGTCAAACATCATAGTATAAAACCCACATTTGATCTGTGGCTTTTCATTGAAATTCGCAATTGAATCGAGTCGACTAATGGATTACAAATAGGGTCTTATGATTCGGTGATGCTTATTCTATGATCCCTACCGGAATGTCGCAAGACGATAGAAACCAGAATACACATAGTTTGATTTCAGACATTGTTTTGATAAATGAGACTTTATCAATTTTAATCTAAACGTTTATGCTTGTTTCAATCAATCAATTCGGTCTAAAATTGAATGTTTGAATAGGCGTTACCGTTCGGTGTCGGTCTGAGATGGACATAGACAGAGTTGGTCTGAATAGCAGATCTACAGTACTCCTCGCAGGACAGATTGGGTGGAAAAGTTATCATTACCGACACTACAAGTCCCAATGGCTAATATAGTGAATAGTGTGAATATAGAACAACCACATAAGGGGCTGCAACCATGTCATTAACCGTAGATTTGTTGATTGAACATGACAACAGCACCACAACTGGATCATACGGTAAGATATGTGCTGCGACTACTGGATCCTCAATCACGATGTGTAGACGATTCAAAGGGAAAAAGTTACCAGAGCGATATCCCAGACGAACTCTAGTCCAGTTCAGCAGTGACAACAGTTCGTCCTAGCTCATTGCAATAAAATGGACATGGAGACCAAAAAAAATGATGGTTCAGAAACCTGGACTTTAACAAAAAGTAATGAAAACATGTTAGGATGTTTCGAAAGAAAAATACTAAGGCGCATCTATGGAGCGGTAAATGAAAATGGTGTCTGGAGAAGACGATACAACTTCGAACTCTATAGGATATACCAGGAACCAGATATCGTAAAACACATAAAGATAGGACGTCTAAGGTGGGTAGGCCATGTTATGCGGATGGAGCAAACCGACCCAGCTAGAAAAACGCTCCTTGATAGACCTATTGGTCAAAGAAGAAGAGGAAGACCCAGAACAAGATTCCTAGATAACATCGATGAAGACATGAGAAATATGGAAATACGTGCTTGGCGGAGGAAGGCGATGGATAGGGACGACTGGAGAAAAATTCTTGGGGAGGCTAGGACCCACACAGGGTTGTAAAGCCAAAATGATGATGACCAAAAAAAAAAGATAGCTCAGAAGAAACACAAAAAGTAGTTAACAGAAACACCATGGTTTACAGTTGATATTAAAAAAAAAGCTTTACAAAAATACAAAGAAAAAACGACAGAATCTTACGAGGAATATAAGAGTAATAAATTCATCAATTAGTCATGGAAACAAAGCAGACTACCGGAAAAGATTTACAAAAGCACTAGAGGTGGATTTTTACGGACAACTGAAACAAGAATGGCGCTTGTTTAAAAAGAGGACGGACAGGTGTTACCGGAAGCTCAGAATATAATAACGGATGAAACAACGGAAATAACTATAAACGAAATAATACAAGGAATTCAAAAGGCTTGCTTGGAATCAGCAGATATAATATGCAAACGCGCATCCTCAAATTAAACAAGGTGCATAGATTTGCTTGCCTTAGAATTACACGTGCTTCGAGGGACACATTAACAGCAGTTATGGAGGCCCCCTACTGGACCTTCCTTTTCTACACATCGTTATATGGGCTCACGTGAGGGATGGGACAGGAAACACACAACCGAGGCTGCAGGATTATACCTATTACACAAACGGGTCTAAGACTGCAGAAGGGCCGGGTGCAGGAATCTATAGTAGTGGTGAACTGTAAACAATTATATTCGAATAGAGGAATATACCTATTTGATATAAGGTTGAATGCTCGAATAAATGAACTTTGATCAAATAAAAGGCAGATATCGAGCATAGTTCTATTAATTTAATCTTGGGCAAGATTAAGTTAAACGACGTTCTGTCGTTACTTTAAACATGAGCTGCTAATAACCATAATCTTTTCTCAGAAGAGTTTTCACACAATAATGAAAGGCAACAACACCGTAATCTTTTTCCAGGGAATGCGTAAACATCAACCCCTCTTTTCAAATAAAATGGTCTGGTAGATTTAAAAAAGTTTTTATTTATTTATTAATTAAGTCTTTATTTGGCTCAAAATATTTATTACTTGTGAATAAATATTTTTTCTACAAAAGTTTTTTTGCACTTCATTATTTTGTGCAAATCCTTCAGGTAGATCGCACCCTCGAGGTAGACCGCATCCTATAGCAGCATCTATTTTTTAATCTAGACAATTTAAATTTAACTTTAAATGGGTAAATATGAATAGTACATTCAAGAACAGTGGTGGGCCTAACGGACCCGAGTTGCCCGGTTATATAAGTAAAATAAAATTTTAAATTCCATCTTCAAATGTATTTAATCCGGCTGATTTAAATATTTAATAAATGAAGAAATAATAAGTACTGATTTAAAGTTCTCCATTTCGACACGCGTGAGGTATCTTTTTGTACTGTAGTTTAAGTTTTTCAACATTGTTGAAAAAAATGGCAAATGTAACGAATTTGGTTAATACAGTTTTACTTACTTAGTTTTGAAGAAGAAGTAGTATATGGCGTATACGTAAACATAAGCGGACGTAGAGCCAGCAGCCAGGAAAGAAGTCCATTGCCAGCGATAGTCTTCAGCATTAAGAAGGAAGTAAGTGCAAACAATGGTTACACAAACTGTTACAATCATTAATATAATGAAAACTAACAGCATAAAACCATATACATAGTATATTTTGTAGGCCCAGAAAGACGTGAAGATGAAGTACCTAAAAATAATGTACTTTATACAACATATTTTTCTTTTTAATGTCACAGCTTACATTTCTATGAAGATACTGGCAAACGGCAATACACCTCCTAGTAGAATGATAACGCCTGGTTCCATAAACCACTTCTTCTCCGGAATGGGTCTCGGCACAGCGTTAATACGACAAGGGTAGTCTGGTTGACCGGCCAAATTTCTTCCCAAAACTGTGCCCACTAGGGTAAGTGGTAGAATAACGAACAAGCAGATACATGTCACAGCCACCTAGAAGATATCAATATTAATTAGTTTAATTTCATTATAATTAGATTCTAATTTAATAAGATTGTATTAATTTTAGTAATATGGTTAATAATTGTAATGTGGTTTTATATCAATTAAATTTAAATGAATATATGGACTCACATGGGCAACCAATTCATTATTTATTATTTAGATATAGAATAACTCCGTAATAATAAATATGTTTTAAATTATTAATATAAAGTTATTTATACCTAATAGACTAAAACAAATTTTCCCCCAAACGAAAAAAGAGAAAGTATAATGCTGCTCTGCGTATTTCAGAAGTATGCCTTGTATATATGTAGGTAAATAAATGATTCTCTAATATTCTCCAAGTTTCACTGAAAACAATAAAAGGGCCCAAAAGTTCATCGTTTTCAAGCGTTACACAAAACCTCAGAGGATTTTCACTTTTAAAAGATGATTCCACAACACAGTAAACATTCCTAAAAATTCTGGTCACCTCTATGTTAGCCCTCATAATCCTAAAATGTTCAAATGACCTGCAACCAAACTACTCTTTTAAGATTCATCACTCAGGATATTCTACGTCGGTTCGGGTTTCCTCTCCCTTGTATAATCTATACAAGAAATAAATATTTTTGCCTTCTCACTATATGACCCACATACTAAAGGTTTCTAATTTTAATAGTATTTTGATCTCACATTCTCTTGTTCATTCTGCTTAATACATGTATTTATATTTATCATTAAAACGAGTGCAGTGTTGGGCATGTTAAATATGATAACAAATAAAAAACTGTAGGACGCTCTAGAACTAGGGCTGTTGTTCGCAAAAAGTTAAGGTATTAACGTAGTAACTAACGAATTGTAAAAAAAAAATATTTTCATACTTACCATTGTACCAAACGGTATGGCTCTAGAAGCATGATAATAAATGGCGATAAAGTTGATGAAGAAGGCAGTACCGCATACGAAAGCTGGTAGCATGAAAGCTGAGACGATCATTTGTCTAATCCAGACCTTTCCGCCCATCCTAGCATATAGAGATCCACCAAAATATCCATTTATTGGCGATGTAACCGCATATACAAAGATCGACGTTGATAATAAAGATCCTCGCCTAAAAAATGTTTGTATAATTAGGAGTATAAATTAAGATAACCACCGTATGATATAATATAATAATCTATAAAATAATATATAATCGTAGAGCTTCTTTACCTCTCGATAATAATATATGCTATGCAATAATTCATAATAAACCATATGACACTGAGAAATGTATACCATAATATATAAAATAAAGTATAGAAAAATTTAGTCAAGACATAATTTGGTGAAATTGGTTGTCACAAAGCGCCAATTGATAAAAATTTACATTTTAACATAATTTCTTAATTTGTTTTTTTTAACGATTTTAGATTTAGAAATCGAAACGTCAAACCAAATTTAAAATGTAATTCCCTTTACAATTAACTGTGATTTAATCCCACATTAACGCAATATTTAAACCTGTGGAAGTAAGAAATTGACGAAATGACAAAGGCACCTACAGAGACATCACGTTTGAATTAATTCCTAACAAAATATTTCAATAAAAAAAATGAAATAACGACATTGCTGGAATTGTGGAATTCTTCAACAGTTCACGGGTATCAGGTTTCGTTTCGTCAGAGAAAGTCACTCTCTTTAATATATTGTTGGATAATAGGTTCATTTTAACCTTAATTTTCACTATTAAAATGTGTTTGTACCTCTAAGCTGCCTGGAAGGCACACGGATTAATATTCTGTAGAAGATTAGGGTAGCTAATTCGGCCATTAATCAACTTGAATATAAAATAAACATTATACTGCGTTGACTATTATCAGATTCTAAACTGGACATCTTCAGCTGATTTAAAATATTTTGGTAATAGCGTTTCTCTCTAAGTGTATTAACTATGTAAGTCGAAAAATGGATCTTAGCCGAGAACATTTTCGAGCAATAATTTTTTTACAATTTTCGGAGAGGATTCGAGCAATAATTTTTTTACAATTTTCGGAAAGGATTATGTCCCGTCCTAACATCAATGTCCCGCTGAAATAGTGTCTGTGTTTGGGAATGAAGCATCACACCAGTCAACTATTTCCAGCTGGTATTGCGAATTTCAACGTGGTCGCTCCAGTCACAGCGACGAATCCAGGCCAGGTTCATCCAGAACAGCAGTCACATAGCAAAACATTGATGCGGTTCGTCAGCTAATTAAGCATGAGCGCCGTGTAACATACCGGGAGATAGACGCATCTTTGGGCATTTCAAAGACCTCGATCCAAAAGATCCTACATGAAGAACTGGGTGTTACGGAGTTGGTTTCCCGTTGGATCCCTCGTTTGCTCACAGAAGAGCAAAAAGCAGTTCGCGTCAATTGGTGTCGTCAAAAAACATTGGAACGGTTTAAAAAAGGAAGCTCAAAAAACGTTTATAGTATTATTAGTGGCGATGAATTTTCGATTTACTTCTACAAACCGGAAAATAAACGCTATTCTCAAAGTGTGTCAAAGAACATGGTCGCAAAGTTTGTGATAAAATCTGATCATGCGGCAACAATTGCTTTAGAGGATCGAAAAACGGTGACTTCTGATTGGTAGATTAGTGACACCCTCACTATCCCTACCAGATCAAATTATGTTACAATATACTTTTGAAAAAATTTGCCAAAGAATTCTACACTCAAAGAAATAAGTACATGATCTTGTGTTGTTCACATACTTCCAAAAGTTGCTGGGGTTTGAGTGGAGATTTCTATTGACAGATGCAGTATATTGTTTGTGACATTGGCTAGTTAACACTTTCCATCTAGCTCTTAGCTATGAAAATAGATTATAATCTCTAATATCATTAGATTGTAAGTACCTTTTAGGTTGAAACTTTTTTTGCTCCACTAATTTCTAATCTCACGACAAAAATAACGAGGAAAATTAGAAGAATTCTATTTCTTGTAAAAAACAAATTGGGTAATACCATCATACAAGATCTCCTAAAATTTGGATACCATTAAATTTAAATTATATATCATGTTACTGCAATTAACGGAAGAAAAACAATGATTTTCCAAATTAAGATTATCAGCTACAAGAAACATGATGGAATCATTAAACAAAAGTCATCTCTGTTATAAAAATGGAGACATATGTAACAATTAGCTGACCCGGCGAACTTCCTACCTATACCATACTTTACAATTAAATAATGTGTCAATGTTCAATAACTAAAAATTAACAAAAAACCAAAGGAAAATGGTCCAAAATATTATGTAAGAGTTGAATAAATTTAATGCTTTCTAATAAATAACATTTTGTCTTTTTTTGGGATGCGTAAATATACAACGATGACAGATTCATTAGGGTTGAAATGTCAGTTGGTAGTTCAGGTTTCTCTCCTAGGTGGCGCTAGGAGTTATTGTCCCGGACAAACTGCATTTCCGTGTGACGTGTCATCCTAGCTTTTAGCTATATCGCCTAGTGAGAACAATAGTGGCGAAACTCGAAAATCAAGGATTTTGAGTTAAGTCCATCAACCGACATCTAAATATGCCCTCTTTCATGTGCAAGATCGGCGAACAATTATTAGATTTCCTTACCACTAGAGGGCAGCCACATGTCTTTAGAGTATTGTGAATTTGTCAAATATTTTGATGCATTATCGACGAACGTCAGAGCTTAAATTGAATCGGTTATTTCGAAAAGGCCACAACTCCAGAAATGTTAATTTTACAGGAAACGAAAAAAACGATTCATTTTGGTATTAATGAAGATACCTTTCTCTTTTCGGAGTAATGTCTCAAAATGTGATATCTGACGAAGTTTTATTAACAAATCCAACATAAAAAGGACAGGTACATAGGTACTCCGGATTTGTAGCAAATTAAATTATCTACAACTTTATTTTAACCGTAAAATAGAAAATATAAAAGTTTTAAACAAAAATAACTAAAAATTTTGGAACAACTTTTCTTTTGGGTTTTATAACTTTTATTCCTGTAATTTTACAATAAAATTACATCAAAACTATATCATAGATCCTTTTTCATAGAATAATTATCACTACAAATTTGTTTAGTTTCATTAATTTCTTTGGATTTTACAGCGCTTCGAACTTGAATACTCGCCATCTTGGAATAAGGGGGTGCCATCTTCTTATGTTATTATTAATTTATTATCGACCTATTCCGGCACCACAAAACTTATCCCACCTCGTAAGCTTGCGTAGCACGAAAAAACTCCAATGGACAGAGATAAAGTTTAATAAGAGCACCGTACGAATATTATTCCAAGATAAATGTCTTGGTAATGAAAAGTACAAAACAAACTAATAGACCTTCTTAAAACTGATCTATCAGAAGTGGGTTTTAGTGTCGACCAGGCTGAATCTCATGCAGATACAGTTATCATCCGTTCTGGTCTTGCTGCATTCCAAGCCTATGATTCTGTGACTGTCGTCGAAGCAGAGAACATTGAAATTCTTGTCTTGCTCACGACATTAGAAAGGGGGGAGTCCCAGGGAGGGGGCTAAAAAAAGTATGGAAAAATTTTAATACCAATCAAAACTTTCAAAACTCCAGCACCCCCCGAATTTCTGAAATTAATTTTCTGCAGATGCAAATGAAACAGTGAAAGTATGTGTGGTTGCCGACAAGTAGGCCTCAAATGCTCTTTAGTGTGCCTTAATTATTCTGGTGAAACCTGTAGTGATATTATGGAAATATTAAAATTGATCGGAAAATTCGAAAATGTTACCAACAATGACGCCAATTCTAACTTCCGTTCTTTCGCAAACATTCATTTTCAATACTGAATTAGATCCTGCACCGCAGCCTGTAGCAAAAAAATTTACTTAAACTATCGAATATTTAATGTATAAAAATTTATCTGATACGCCCCTGGCTGGTATGTATAATAATTCCGTGAAGTTTGTTTACACAGATGTTATGCGAAACATCCAAGAAAAATATTTAACTGCTAAGATTACATTTGCGTTTTAATTAAATAAATTCCTACAACTTTGAAAGCCCAACTCTTAAGATCCATAATCGAATAAAAAGCGTCATTAAAAACAGTTCTAATTCGCTGGCAGCGAACGCTGGACGGGAGTTGAAAAAAGTCGAATGAATCGGAGTAGAAGAAAAACAGTTAAGAGTTGGGAATTTGATTCGGAAGAAATATCTTTCGGCGTGTAGTCTTCAAAGCGGGCAATTTTTTGAGTTAAGAGGTGAATTTGGGCTCAAGATGCTATTTCACAGTCTTTGTTGAGTTAATCACCGATTTGTTGTGCCGTGTCCTATGTGAGGAATTTGTAAAACGGCGTTTCCAACATTTTGAGAGGTCCATATGTTTTTAAACAAAAGTTTTGAAGAGTGCAGTTTGTAGTCATCCAGGATAATCCGAAGCCCAATCAGTGTTCTACCCCCCCTCCCAATATTTGTCCATTTTGTGTTCCATGGTCGTCCCAGACCACTTGCAGTTTGTGTGGGACAGTGTTTTTGATTCAATTCCAATCCCAGAATTTTTCTTAAAGGAAATACCAATAAGTGATATCAGGTACTTTTTATTAAAATTATTCAAAGTAAAATAAACATTTTTTCGTTAATAAAAAGATTTGCTTTCATGACAAACTAAAAAATTATAAATAAATAAAATTATAACTTTTATGGATCAGCTGATTGTCATATTTCTTTTAAATAAAGTTAATTTTAATATTTAATAAATATTTTAAAAAGGTTTAATATTTCATTTCGACATATGACACGTCAGTATTATCCTTTTCTGACATTGGGTACATAACCATAATTTTGAATTCTGTTTTGTTTAAAGGTTAACCTCAATGTAAATAATCAAAATTATTATATTTTCATTTATAATAATTGTTTAAATTGCTACAAATAGCGCCCCTGTAAGGTTTGTTGATAAATTTTGTTAATATTGCTTGTAATAACTGTTGATGTGAAATAATATGTAATGTTTCTCTCTAAACCAGGAGATGTAGAATTAGTTCCTTTGATTTTCATCTTTTAAAAAAGAAAAGCCTTTCTTTCTATCCAGCAAGAGGATTCTTTTAAAGGTCATCCAATTCAAATAATTTAGGAACCTTCTTGTGTTTGTTGCCAAGGAAATGTCTCTAAATATTTTTTTGATTTCTTTCTTTGTATTTACCCCTTTCCAGTCCCTCAAATAAAGATACTTACCTACGACCCCATCTCTAGAATCAAAACAAGAGTGGCCGTTCGCAAACGTTTCGGTTTGTTTGCTTACCCTATCTCCAGCCCAGTAATTGCTGAGTCCCCACTTTCAACCCCTTATAAGCAATTATATATTGTTACAAGTGATTACCCAATGTGGTAGGCAAATCAAATCGTTACAAGCTTGGACCATCAAAGAAAATGAAAAAACAATAGCTGGTAAACAACTTCTTAAATATATAATTATGCTCAATATTATCTCGCCTTGAAAATGTCAGTGAATTGGGCCTCAAACAAAGTTGTAAGATAATTTCATTTGCTACAAATAATGCCAAATACAATTTTCTGTAGAATTGCTAGTTTACGAGATAACGCGAAAACCCTTTGAACCCTTTATTCCAAGATTGCTTGTATTCAAGAAACCGGTCAACTTCGGAGCGCTGTAAAATCCAGAGAAATTCAATTCGTAGTAAAAATTAAAAGCCCTCTATAATATTGCTCTGATGATATTTTATTGTAAAATGACCAGAAAAAAAATTATGTCTCAAAAGAAAATTTGTTCAAAAATTTTTAGTTATTTTTGTTTATAACATCTTTATTTATAATTTTTCGAATAAAGTAATACAAATAAAGTTGTAGAACATTTAATTTCCTACAAATTATGTTTTACAAAATTTTCTGTTGGGTTGCAAATTTACGAGATACAGCTCGAAATCCCTTTGCCACCTTTTTTCAAGATGGCGGCGGAGGACAAGAGTGTCGACTTCAAACTTGAACTTAAGCTTTACTAACCACCCCCACACATTCAAAAATAAAATTGGGTCCTCTCAAAAATGTAACTTTTCAATGGACTGTTAGCATAGTATAGTAAACAGAATACATTTAAAATGTCATTAATAAAATAAATTTTATTGTGTGTAATGAATTATATATAACTTTAATGTTATATTCCGTTAATTTGCTTAAAATAGAACAAAATTCAACATTCTTACTGAACATAAAATACAGAATATTAAATCATTTACTTTTCAGGTGATTGGAATTATTAAATTTTAAAGCCATCGTTTGAGGCTCACTAATCATCGCTCAATTAGTTATCGGTCTTCATGCATGGCTTTTACTTTAGCTGTTTTATAGAAAATATCTACTTACTCTGTGTACAGTTCTCCCATTATGGCGAATACAATAACGCTAAATACAACAGTAGTCAATTGATGACCTGCACCAATCAAAGCAGAAAAGAATAGAGAATGTGACGCTGGACGGAAAACATCCCCGTGTACTTGTTTCCAACCATATTCGTCTCCCAAATCACGTTCCTGTAAGAGAATATGAAAAAAAAAACAGATAAGTTAGATTCAAAAATTTTAAATCGTTAAACAAGTCTAATGATCCTGATGAAACTTGGTTATAACAACTATGCGAAAACAAAATAAAAATTTATTGTTAATTGGGCATTTTAACGGCCGGTTTCCGAAACGTTATTCAAATCTCCAATCATGTAATCAAGTATCAAATTTGATCAATTGTTAACAAGCGACAGGTTTCCGAAACGAAAATTATGGTAAAATTACGTGATCACCGATTATAGATTATTTGACATACGATTTTACATGGAAACAGTAGAATCGATTGCAATCGTTTATTATTTCTATACGAATTGTTCTTTATCTTGCTCTAAATTAAGAAAGTAATGTTGCTGTTTCACTTTACCATCATTCCTGTTTATGTGTAATCTGCATTCTGAAAATCAACAAACAAACATAACCTAACTAACTAATAATTTTGTGTCGTTCGTTAATGTTTACCAATTTGTCATTTATCATCTTTAATTCTTAAAATGAACCTTTGTAACAATATTTTTGGGTTCTTTCTAAACAACAGCTTTTTATAAAACACCTTAGGTTTATGTATCTTACAACGTAACCAAAGATTTTATTTTATTTACTTACAACCATTGGTACATAACCAAAGATTATAAGATTAATCGTCCAAAAATCTCAGATTACCTGACAAGCTAGTATGAAAAAAGTTTGACATAGATAAAACGATAATTAGCGTTTCGGAAACCCAAAATACTTCTGACAGGCTGTTAATCATCGATTATTTGCTTGTTAGATTAGTTAATGTGTGTTAGGTGATTGAAGTTTGATCGATGTTTCTGCAACTCAAAATGCATTTAATCGACTGTTAACAGTAGATTACCTAATTTTGATAATGATCAGCCTTTCGGAAACCGGCTGTAGGTGTAGGTTATTTAACATCTGATAGTTGGAAAAGATGCTTGAATTAATTAATCATTTAAAAATCGAATTAAGCGCTACACAAAAAATCACCATATCTTTTATTTTAATTTCAAGTCATACTATTAATAAGGCTCTGTATTATTACTATATAAAAATTTTTATTTTATTTATTTCATTTTATTTTTACAGTTTCACGATAGAATATAAGTAAATTTCGTTTTTTTAACTATTAAATTAATATTAGATAAATATTGTGAGCTCTGGCCCACTCATCATAGGCGGTTTATTTTGGTGGTTTTAACGATTCACCAAAAAGTCTATAATAGAGCGTTTCTCTATACAACGTGGTTGCCTGTCAACGCAATACAAAAAATATTAATGATTTGATGGACATCTATGAAAAATACTACGTTTCATAAATCATACAAAGTTAATTTAATATTTTGAAGAACAAAATCCAATCTCTTGGATTGCTTACTTACCATGTCATCTATATCTTCATCCTTGCTGTATCTTGCATAATCTTTCCTAAGTGTTCTCATAAGGATCATCGATACCAACCCTACTAAGAATATTACCATCATGAAGCTGTTAAATATGCTGAACCAATGAATCTGAAAATAAATAAAAAAAATTAGACTTTCATATTTTTTAAATCTAATGGTCTGTCAGCTACATAATGTTAAGACGAAGATTTATTATTATTTAGTGAAGACATACGTAAATCGGAAATATAATTTCGTAATGTGGAGACTTAACAGCGATGCAAGCTTCTTCTTCTTCTTTTTATGTAGACATGACTGCCTGTTTTTCAATGTGCCTCTAGTAAGTTGTCATTCCATCGTTTTCGTGGTCTTCCTACTAATCGTCTTCCTATTGGGGAACCGTCTCTTGCCATTTTACTACTCTATTTGTTGTCATTCAGCTTATATGATCGTTTCATTCCACTCTTCTATTTCTTACCCAGTTCTTGATATTCTCCACCTTGCCTCTACGTCGTATATCGGTACTTCTAGCTCTGCACCATAGTGTCTTACCATCAAGTGTTTTCATCTCTGCTGTTTCTAACATCCTTTTTGTTCTCTCTGTGTCAGGTCGTGTTTTTGCCGCGTATGTCATTGGTCTGATGACTGTTTTTTAAATTCTGTTTTTTATTTCTTTCCCGATATTTTTATTTGTCCATATTGTTTTATTTGCGCAACCTGCGGCTCTGTTTGCTCTATTCACTTGATCTTCCATTTCTGTTTCGAGCTTTCCGTAGCTAGATAATGTGATGCCTAGATATTTAAACTCCATCAATTGTTCTATTATTCTGACCTTTCAGCTTCAATTTAACACCTTAATAAATTAGCTATTATAACCATGCATCTTGTCTTTTTTGGTGAAGTTAACAGGTTAAATTTTCTGGCGGTTATATTAAATGGTGCAGCATACGTTGTAAATCATCTTCACTTTGAGATAGTAGTATTGCGTCGTCTGCATAGCAGATTATTTTAAGTTGTTTTTCTCTCATTTGGTATCCTTTTTTAGTTCTTACTTTTTTATTATTTCATCCGGGTTGGGATCATAATCAGGTTGAACAATAGAAGACTCAGAATCTCCTTGTCTTATTCCATTGCCAGCTTCAATAGGGTCAGTTAGTTCTTCTACTTTTTTGTGTTGTTTTGGTATTTTCGATCGTTTTAATTATTCCTAGAGGTATCTCTCTTGCGTACAATAGTGGACAACGTCCTTTAAATTTACTCGGTTAAATGACTTCTTAAGGTCCACAAAACATAGATATGCTGGTTTTTTGTATTCTAATGATTTCTCTTGCACTTGCCTCATTATAAATATAGCGTCGGTGCATGATTCTCCCGACCTAAAACTTGTGGTTTTTCTTTTAATGTTATAATTTCATTAAGTTTGTTCATTTGTTATGACTTTGGTTGTTAATTTTAGTGTTGTCTTTAATACATTAATTCCTCTGTAATTTTCCGGGTCCAATTTGTCTCCCTTTTTGAAGAGAGGTATTAGTATGCTTGATCTCCATTCTTGAGGAATTCTATTTTGTTATAGTATTTTTTTGATTATTTTTAATAGTTGTTTGGTCAGATCTGGTCCTCCGTACTTTAGGAGTTCGTTCGGTATTCTGTCCTCTCCGGGTGATTTTCTATTTTTGAATTTCATTAATGCTTCCTTTACCTCTTCCTGCTCAATATTTATTTCTTCGTTTGTCGTCACCTCTGGTGTTGGTAGTTCATTATCGTCACATTTAGCAAATAGGGATCGAAGTAATTTTTTCATGTTTCCTTCTGAATGTTTCGTTTTTATTAGTTCTATCATCTCTTTTCTTTGTCCTCTGGTCATTCTCCATATTTCTTTTTGTATTCTGTAGAAGTCATGTTCCATCTGGTTTTAACTAGCTCTACCAGTGTTAGCTTTTTATTGGCCTAACTAAAGTATTCATTTCATTTCTGATTCGTTTATAGTGGTTATATGAATGTTGTGTTTGTTGTGTTCTGTATTGTAAAAATGCCTTCTTCTTTTGGTTGATTCTGTTGCCGCGTTAATTGTTATTTTTAAGTTTTCCCCAGCTTTTCTCGATGTTATCGTTTTCTAATATTTTATTCCACGTTTTATTCCAACGATCCAAGCGGTCCTATTAATTTTGAGAAGTAGTTACAAGATCAAACACTTTTTTGTAATCTTAAACGAGATTATGAAAACGCTTTAAAAACCATAAAAATTATAAGCATTATCTTATCTGAATCTGTACACGCACCCTTTAAATATTCTCCCAACCTTCACTGATGATTGTTGTCTTTTGTTAATCAGTATAAGATCCCTTTTTCTGATCTGGTGACCTCCATGTTACTTTATCTATTTTAGGGTATTCAAATTTTGATGAACTTATTATCATGTTGGTTCTTGTTGCTAAGTTACAGAGTCTTAGGCCAGTTTCATTCTTGTTTTTGTGAACGGTATGCTTTCCTGCTCCGTATGGACGCATCTCCAGGTGGTGGATAAGGGAATGCCTTAAACGGTCCTGAGACCGGCGGGTAGGTGGGAAATAAAATACCACCCTGGAACCAAAACCGACGAAGGTGTGGCAACCCTAGCAGAAGAGTTCCTGACCCTCCAGGTTGGAGATTGAGCTTGAGACCAACAACTCCATCCCGCAAAAAAAACATTGTTACGAGATCTACAGCTAAAGAAGCAGGACGGAACTACGACAATGACCAATGCAACGAAATAAGGACAAAAATTTAAAAATATACACATGAACATGTGCGGACACTTTATGAACCTGGAAATCTTCAAACATTAATAGATGTACTAACTCAATATAAAGCATACATTACTGCTGTGCAAGAAGTAAGATGAACTGGCCAAGGAAATATCCAAAAAAGATAATATGATATCTATTACAGCTGTCACAAAATCAATCATCAATTCGCGATCGCATTCATTGTTAACAAAACAGCAAAACATCTTATTATGGACTTAAAACCAATAAGCAGACAAATATATTATCTAAGAGTAAAAGGTAAGTTTTTTAACAGCAATCTCATAAATGTACACGCTCCAACTGAAGACAAAGAAGAGGATGTCAAAGACCAATTCTATGAGGAAATAGAGACCATCTACGACAGATGTCCCAGAAACAAAAACAAGATCATAATTGGAGATCTTAATGCAAAAATAGGGAAACAAAATATATATTGTCCATATATCGGAAAATGTAGTGTTTATGATGTCACCAACAATAAAGGAAACGGAACAATAGGATTTGCAGTTTCCAAAAGCATGGTTGTTGGAAGTACCTACTTCCCCCACAAGAGTATTCCTAGATCACATCCTAATAGATCCCAGCATTTCTTTAATTTATGTATGTACTTATCTTGGGGTAAATATAGATTCAGACCACTTCTTGGTAGACGCAAAAATAAGAGCAAGAATCTCAAGTGCAAAAAAGGAAAAGGGTAAGAAATGCACTCGCTACAATTTAAAATTCTTGAAAGAGTCCCGCAAACTTATCAAAATTACCTTGAAAATTAAAACACAATAGATGAGAATTTAACAGCTAGCGAGCAAAGGGATATACAGTGCGTTAAGTTTTGGATTAGATATTGTACACTACATAAAGCGCTAAAATCGGCAACATTGCCTCGTACGAGGTAATTGTAATTCCCGATCTCTTCCGACACCATGACAGAAAATCATTTAGTAGCACGTAACAACGGATGGAATGCATATCTCGTATTGCGTATGCCCGGTTCATTTCTTAGAGTCCATAAACTCGATAAAAATATACTGACCTTTATAAAGCGGTGCATTTGTATCGGTTTTTAATAATATGAACAATTTTTTGTGGTTGAATTAAAAATAAAAGCGCATTTGTTTAAAAAGATAAAACAAAAAATAGACTCTTATTGAAAATAAAAAGTAATTTCTAATAAAATAAGAAATAATTCTTTATACCCTACAGAAATGATTCAAATATTTGACCTTCTACGGCTGAACAGTATCCCAATCTGTCACTTTTCTGGTGTCACGTTGAGCTTGACATTTACTGCAACTTTTGAGACAATAAAAACTCAAAAGTTTTAACAATATTATGAATTTAGTGTACGCAAGGAATTGGTCCCCTCTCAAAAAAATACAGAAAATAAATCTACAAACTTTTATCCAGCATTACCACCCTAAAACCTTTTTATTATTTGAACTTTTTCTGCGGGCGTATAAACAGACATGTTTACAAAAATAAATTAAAGATCTACGCTGTTACCGCTTTAAACAACCACTGTATAATGACAAATTATGAGCGACGGGTCAACGAAGCAGGTTCGTAGAAAGTCGACGGGGCAGTGTTGCTATTTATAGGGTGTATATCTAATTTAAAACTTAACGTACTGTGTATATAAAAGAACAATTAAGGAAGTCGCAAATGACATCCTAGGACCAGAAGAACACACTCCACCCAAAGGTTAATTCGATGATGAATGTGAAGATATCAATAGAAGAAAAAAAATGCATATAAACTTATGTAACAAAGAAGAACTAGATTATGCAACAGTATTGAGTATTAAACTAGATTATGCAAGAACTTTAATTATTACAGGGTCAAAATGAAACTAGAAAGTTCTATATCATAAACAGGACAAGAAAAGAATTAAAATCAAGGTAGAGATAAAAATGGACATATAGTTAGTATCGGTGATGCAGTACAAAGCAGATGGGATGAGGGTTTCAAAGAACTACTTGGTACCAAAGTGGAAAATGATATGTCGCCCCAAATACCAAGAAATAACATCCACATAGAACCTCCTTCAATATTGGAAGTGAGAGACGCAATCATATGTCCCCAGGAGTGGACTGTATCCACGCAGAGCTCACAAACCATGAAGGTAACATCACTATGCACCAAATTCACAGCATAAGTCAAAGTCTAGGAAGAAGAACAAATGCCAGAGGAATGGTGCACTGGATATGTCCACTGTGCAAAAAGGGAGAGAATGTAAAAATTATAGGCGTATAACTCTTCTGAACACAATATACAAAATATAGCCTATACAGCCTTTTAAGTATGTACATAAAGAACTCCTTGGTGAATATCAAAGTGGTTTTAGGCCAGGTAGGTCAACAATTGACCAGATTTTTGTACTACTCCAAACCTTAGAAAAACCCAATGAATTTAACATTGATACCTTTCATCTCTTTGTGGACTTTAAGTCAGCCTACGATTGCGTCCAAAGATGTAAATTATACGAAGCCATGAATGAACTTAACATTCCCCATAAATTAATAAGATTTGTAAAAACAACTGTGATTAAAGTCATCTGCAGAGTGCAAATACAAGGCGATCTGTCACAAGCCTTTGAAACATGCGGGGTTATGGCAGAGAGACGTGTTGGCGTATTATATCTTTAATATAGCGTTAGACAAGATTATAAGAGATGCCCAGTTACACAAAGATGACGAAATTTCATAACCAGTTGTACATTTAATCGTTTTTCTATTTCTTCTTGGTAAGCAAAAAACTCTTCTATGTACTCTTTCCACTTGTATACTTAATTGTCGACATCAATGTCAATTTAAAAACATTTTTCTGTAATAAGTTTCCATTTTATTATGAATGGTATAAATTATCAGATACCTTTATTAATAGACCTATATTAATAGACCAAATAATATCACAGCTAATAAAATATGTTTTAAAAATCGCAAAATGGTATATTTGGGCCACATATAAAGAGGAAAATATGGAATTCATGCATGAAAGAAAAAAACAAAATTCGTGGACTGATTAAAACGTTATTTTGAAAAACTAGACTTTCATGTTACAATAAAACATAGTTTTATAGTATTTGTCCCATTGTGAAATAGTCGCTATGAATAAAATAAAATATATTACTTAACAATGGTTCTCTTTTAATGTACTCGTTATGCACATGCTATTGTTTTAACAAATCAATATGCAATACAAGTTTTTATAATATCCTTACTTTCACTATTTATCTAAATATTAAATTTAATCATCTCCCACATTTATTTATAGTTTATTGGTTTTAACACAGTTATATTAATAATAAAAATAAGTAATAAAATATACAGTAAGGCGTTATTATTATTAGGAATAACACTTTTATTTTCTATTATCTACGTTTAATAGTTTATTGTTAAAGTTATTAGAAACATGTAATTTAAATGCTTTGAAAATCAATAAAAAATGAAAACTTCAACAAAGATAAAAAATACTAAACTGAAATCTTATATAAATTTACTCCCAACTCCCCCAAAGAGGGTGAAAGAAAATACTTTAGATTCAGATCTGAACCAAGTGATGGTCAATGCAAACGCCTATTGCTAACCTAATTTAGGTATTGCTCAAAAATTTTGTTGTTAAAGTCTCACATTATCTTGCATGAAAATGACATAATAAAGTATAGCAAAAATGATCTTCTACCACTTCCATAATGTGTCAGCTGTGGGCACATAATGACTGTGAGCTGTCAGGAAACATTTTGTATTAAACAGTTCCTGAAGATATATTCTGTAACAGATTTCTGTCACTGTCATTTCTGATACCTGGAATGTATCTATTAGTTGTTTGCCTCACTGTGCACTGCAGGACTCTGAGATGCTGCAATGTGATTTGAACTCAGTAAGTCAATGGTTCGATGATAAAACAATGTTTCTAAACACTTCTAAATGTCATGTTTTTACTATCAATACAAAATTTCTAGCACTGTGCTTGGAAGAAAGAACACTTGCAAAGATCTTGAAGTAATGTTTTAGCAACATCAGCATACAGAACTCTTGGTTTCATAATTCGTAATTCAAATTTTTTTAAAAGGTTTCTCTAATATCATTATACAATACACTGGGAAGACCTCACTTGGAATAAGCCTCTATTATATGGGCACCACAAGCCGAATTCAATTTTGATCTGATTAAAAAGGTTCAAAACCGATTCTTGAGGTTTCTTTATGTCAGAAAGTTTGGTATCTATGCATACATGATTTCCTATAATGCTATGTTAACTTGTTTTAAAGTTCAGCGACTGGATAATAGAAGAAATTTTCATTCAACACTTTTTATTTACTATGTTATAAATCACATTAAATATAAAGATTGCTTTTTTATAAATAATATTAAATGTAATGTTCCAAAAATACATCTAAGAATTAATAACAAACGACTGTTCTCAACTAATAAGACTGATTGTTCACCCATAAATAAGATGTTAGAAGAATGTAACCATGTGATAATTAACTATGATATAGAGTTTTTAAATTCTTCTGTAAAACAAATAAAAGTTGCTTTTGAAACAAATTTCTAGTCTGCATAAGTTGTTGTCTTACAATTTAGTTTAGATGTATAGTGTTTTTTACTTGTTTTATTCTGTCTAGGTTTAGTTTTTAATAGTTATTAGTTTTTAGCAGTAGTAAGCACTCTTTTATTGTAATAACAATCACTTTGTGTTTTAAAGGAGGTTAAATAAATAAATAAATAAATATTTGGCGAGTATCTATGCCATATCCCGGTGTTTTTTTAAACTTTTGTCTCAAGGTTGCAATCTGATGAATTGTCGATTTACCACCTCTAAAACCAGCCTGGTTTTTTTTATTATTCGTTCTGCATATGATGCAGCACAGTGGAGAACATTTTATAAACTGCATTTAGAAGTGTAATTCATATGTGGTTAAAGCATTCAAAGATATCTCCCTTTTTTATGTATTGTGCAAAGAATTCCAATATTCAAATCACTGGGGAAGGATTTATTTGCTCATATTTCTTTTATGAGCTGCTAGTGCCACTATGGTAAAAATAAGGAATAACTGAAAAATATGAATTTTTGATAATAAAGTTAAACAAAAACTATCCAAGATTGTATGGTGTACTATAAGTACAATAATGTATGGGATGTACTGTTACAAATAACAAAGCTAATGATTACATCATGTGTAACTGGAAGTGATATGGGTCTGCAAATATTTTACACATGTACATAGATTAGTTAAAGTTATGCAAAGGTGGAAATTATCAGATTTCAAATATAGTGTAATCTAATGTTCAAGTCTATGTGGAACACCCTGTACTTATGGAGAATAATAAACTATATTACTTACCCTATGTTGAAAGAAATTATGGTCTAAATACTTGTCAAATCTATCTTCAAACTTAATATTTGTTTTTTTCCAGATAACCTCATATGTGAACTTTAACTGAGTAGTGGGTTTCAATTCAACTTTTTCTTCTGATGTAAGATTAACATCGATAATTTGTTTGCCATTGTAACCAATTTCAAACTTCTTGTGAGTCCAAATGTAGTAGCTGTTGTCCTTCATTTCTCCAACTACACCCCATATGGGCAGGTCATCAATGTACATCTGGTACCAATAATGGTTTTTCACTGCATATACAAATGCTTTGTATTTTTCTTCATCAAGTTGTACAGCACAGTAATCTCCTCTAGACATATTAACTAAAATACAGATGAAATATAGACTCAGTAAAAAGGTTATAGTGTTATTAACTTACTTTTAAATTCAATTTCTATTCCACTGAATTCAAGTTCTACCCCTTGGAGCGCCTCGCTTAGTGTTTCATGGTAATGGCTGATAGTATCTTTGGATCCAATACAAAATGGTAGCGAAAAGTATGCATATGTCTCTTGCCTATTATGGTAGGGTCCAACGGTATTCATCCATAGTACTACCTCTTCATTATCTTCATACTAAATACATATGAAATGGTTAGTTTTTTATATAGTAATTTTTTTAATATAATGCCAAATTTGAGGTTTCGCAAAAAAGGAACAATGTCCATTTCATGCAGTAAGAGAAAAATGAGATTAATTGATTCATCAAATTTTATTGTTTAATCCGTAAGTGAATTTATTTTAGAAATTATGAAATTTCATGAGGGACATTTACAAAAAGTTACTTTTTGAAATATTATTTATTATTTTTTTTTATAAAAATTTCTCAATAAAAGTTGGGTCAGCCAAAGATAGCAGTAATAAAACATCAAATAGAATTTTTTTTTCTCACAAAAAAATTAAATATTAATGGTTATTTCAAAGTTAAAATAATTAGTAATCAGCTTTATTCCTGTCAGAACATCTTCAGCACCAAGGTCTGTAGATCTTCTAGGATTTTAAAAAGAAAAAGTCTTGTATTCACTAATTTAATGGAATAACTTTCAAATTATTAACTTTCAGAACCATTATTCATTAATAATATGCATTATTCATAATATTTGTACAGGAGAACAAAAGTTACACTCTCGAGAGTTCTAGAGAGAGAACATGTTAATTCTCAAGAATAGTGGCTGAATTAAGTTGAAAAGGAAATTTAAGGTAAAATTTTTACAAAAAAATCCTTACATTTAAAAATTCTTTGAGATTGGCCAAAATACATATTATACAAAGCAGTTTTGAGACTCACAGTCCTCTATACAAGCGAAACATGGGTGCTAAAGCAAACACAAGAAAAAAAAAATAGATATACGAGAAAGGAAAATATTGAAAAAAATTTTGGACATATTAAACAGGGAGAAGTATATAGAAAAAATATTAATAAAATCTTCCTCCTCCAACTTAATTTTCCAGCACTTTAAATGTGTTCCAATTTCATCCTAAGGATACATATTAAATTACTATTTCTCTTTTTCTCAGTGGTAACTTTAGTTTTTTTAGTATTTTACCCAAAGTCTTGAGATACATATTTTTACACACTTCAGTACTTTACCCATTTACATTGTTAATAGATTACTTTCTTCTGTATCAATGTCTACTTTCATTAAAATTTTGTTTCCTTAATGTTTGAGTTCCAAATGCTTATTTCTATTATCTTTATTTATCCTTTTAAAGCATTTTAATTGGCATTTACAGAGTGCTTTTATCTCTTCCCTTTTTGTCAGTTCCATCCTTTCATACATACTCTTGCTCTTGCTCCTTGAACTCTTTTTTGATAGTTTATGTACATATATGGATTTTTCTAAGGTGTTTGATAAAGTTATTTTAATCAATCATATTGTCCTGTTCAGAAAATTGGAGTTTTAAGGTTCTCTAGGACCTCTTTCATTTAGTATTTTGTGAATGATATTTGGGATTATTTGATAATCTTAAATTTTACTTAAATGTGACTCATAAAGATGATTGTTTATTGCTTCAGTCTCACTTAAATAGGTTGGTTGATTGGTGTAAGGTGAATAGCATGGAGCTTAATGCTGAAAAGTGTCCCTGCATCTATTTCTCCAAAAGAAAGATACATGTGAAGTTCAATGATAAAATTAATAAATTGTATCAAGAGTTTCAGTAATTAAGGATCTGGGAATTTATCATCTCTATCTTTTGTCTTCCATATTGATGATATGGTTTCCAGAGCTTCCGAGATTGTTTGACTGTATTAAGAGATTTATTAGAGATTTTAACGACATTTACACAGTCCATCTTTCATATTGTTCCCTTGTTAGACCTCTTTTGGAATTAGTCTTTGATGTGAAATCCATGCTATACAGGCTACATCCACAAAATCTAACAAATACAATGAAAATTTTTAAGGTCATCATCATCAGTGGAGCTACAGCCCTAGATGAGCTTTAAACTTTAATTTTTTGTAGAATAATTTGTAATCCCTTCTACAAATAATTAAATAATGGTTTTATAATGCATTCTGTATCATGTGTGGTGTGCCTAATGTCTGCAAGTAATAATCCTTTAACAACCAATCTTCAATGCAGTGGAGATTGGCTCGTTATAGAGTATTTTAAAAGTATTTCAAGGACCAATATCCACACATTAGCCCTTTTTCTTTTAAACTATAATAAAGTTAAGCCATTTTATAAGTCAAATACTTAAGTACCGCAATGGTTGGGGAATTGGTCTTTTCTCAGAGGAAAATATAGAACCTAAGTAGTTCACATGAACCAGTAGCCACTAAAGCAACTTCTAGCCCTTTTCCAAGATCCAGAAATATTAGAATGTTCTCATGACATATTCTTGACTCCAAACTTGTATCACCCTTCGATTACAAATAAATGCTGCCTTTAGTATGAAACAATTAATATTCTAACCTTTTGCTTTCGTTAATGGACTTTTTATTTTTCTTCTTTAGTATATAAGGAGATACAAAACAAGATTTTAACTACTAATATAGATGTCAGTCAATTTCATTAAAAATCCAGATTGAGAGAAAATTAATCATTTGCAATGAGTAATTAAAGGTGTTTATCTTGAAAGATATAAACTTTCTACCCTTATACTCACTAAAAAACAAATATGCATTCTTTCAACTGCAGAATGCTACAGTATAAGCACTGGGCATCTGACTGCAGTAAGCCTAAGGAGTCAAAAAAGGAACTGAAGATTTAAAAAAAAATCAAAACCCCTCGAATTATTAATGATGCAAACTAAGTTAAGAGTCTATAAACAGTTTTATATGTTATGTGTTTTATATGTTTTATATGTTATCAATGTTATAATGGTATACTAGTCACGAAAGAACATAACATCACTAATAAGCCTAAATCATTTTGGGATTTTTTTCTAAGCTAAGTGTAAAAACAACAATATTCCTTATTAAGTCTCACATAGTGGAATTGTCTGCAATGGGTAGGACATGTAGCCAGGCCCAGAAATTGAACATGACAAAAAAAAGACTAACAGCAACCAGTGAGAGTAAGAAGATGAGACAGACCAAAACTGAGGTGGACAAGACTGGGTAAAACAGGATTCCAAGAAGATGGGTATTGCCAAGTAGAAAATCCAAGCAAGGGACAGTGTATAATGATGAAGAAAGCTTGAGAATGTCAAGGAACTTTAACCTGTAGCACAATAATGATGATGATCCCCACTTGGTTTTGCATCTCTCATAATTCATAATGATCTTTTAATAAACTAGTGTAGTGTAGAGTACAGTTTAACTTAAAAATTGACGTAAACAGTTTGATTTAAACTAATTATGTATAATATTGTAAATCACATTATATCATTGTCCAGAACTTTTAAATACCCACATTTTATGTTCTACCCTTTTTAATCATACAAACCATGGATTTAATCCCTTTATACCATGAGCTATAACACTAGCTAATTTTCTATCAAACAATTTGTGTGTTATGTCCTTATTTTTAATTTAATTACATTATACATTCTGGTAGTTTGTAATTTGAAATGATTTCAAAGAAATAATATATAATTTTTGTTATAATCTGCTTTATTCATTATCATCATCAGCAGCATCATCATCATCAGTAAGAAATCTTTAACCCATTTACGGCCAAAGGTGCGTAAACGCAACCTTTATTGTTAATTTTTTTTTGGCCCGAAAATAATTTTTTTAATGTTTTGTTTTTATTGAAGTAACATCTCAATAGATTGAGGTATATAGTATCATTTTTCTTTTGACAAAAATATTACTTTTTAAATATTTTAAGATTATTATAATTTTGCATAATTTAATGATTTATGCACATCTTCATACAAAAAATTTTTCCGATGTTAATTATAACTTTAATTTATATTTTGTATTCTATAATTATAAAAATATGTTGAAATTTTTATTATTCTAAAAACTTATTTATTAATACTTTAAAAATAAGGTCTATAATTGCATGTTTATACGATGGATTCGTATACGCACCTTTGGCCGAAACCATATTATATTTTTTTCGTAGACTAAACAATCTGAAATTACGATCTCATCAATAGTCAATACACTTCATTCACTATTTATAAAATTGCTGTGTGCTGTAAACGTTATATTTGCTTTTTTATATATATTGTCACCAATTTTTGAAATAATTAACCGAAAGTTTGCACAATTTGGAGTTTTTGCAAAAAATCTTTCCATTGACGAGGAAATGGTTCAATATTTCGGGCGACATTCGTGCAAAATATTTCATCCGTGGAAAACCTGTTAGATTTGGTTTTAAATTATGGTGTTTATGTTCCGATACTGGTTATTTGTTCAAATTTATTCCATATGGCGGAAAAACTGAGAAAACAGATAATAGTTTTAGCTTAGGAACGGCAGTTGTTTTGAATTTACTTTCGATAGTTAAAAACCCACAGCAACATAAGGTTTTTTTCGACAACTTCTATACATCATATGCTCTTTTTGGACTATTGAAAGAAAAAGGATTCTTTGCAACAGGAACAGTAAGGGAAAATCGCACTGCTAAGTGTCCTCTAGAAGAAAACAAAATTATGAAAAAAAAAGGAAAGAGGTTCATATACATGTGCATTCGATTCCAATTTAGAAGTTTTGGTGACAAGATGGAACGATAATTCAGTGGTGACTGTAATAACAAATACATGTGACGTTTTACCCCTTATGCAAACCAAACGTTATAACCGTAAAGAACACAAAGAAATTCTTATCCCTCAGCCTAATGTAATTCACCAATATAACCAATACATGGGTGGAGTGGATCTGCATGATAATGGCATTGTGAATTACCGTATTAAAATAAGAGGAAAAAAGTGGTGGTGGCCGTTGTTTACTAACGTGATTGACAGTATGGTGATCAATAGTTGGAAAATTTTTAAAATTGCGAATGATTCTAAAATTTCCCAGCTGGAGTTTCGTTCGAGATTGGTTCTTAACTTACTAAAATATAGTGGACTTGCAGAGAATAGTGAAGAAACCGCTACATCATTGTCAAACTCAGAATATGGACGTCCATCTAAATTTGCTTTACCAGATGAAACTAGATTCGACAATATTGGCCACATTATAAAAAGAGACGATAATAGTGCAAGAAGAAAATGTCGGATGTGCAAAAGTAATACTATTTATTTATGTAAAAAATGAATGTTTCGAAAATTTTCATCTTAAAATTTAATTTACAGTTAAGATACAATATGTTCCATTTTTAAAAATTGTATGCGTATTCGGCCAAAGGTGCGTATACGCACCCACCTGTTTTTCCTTTCATGAGAAAAAAAAATTCTTTTTGGTTGTAAATTAGTCTTAATGTATGTGTTTTTAATCCAATCTAATAAATCAATTGTCAAATTTCTCTTTGTTGATTGTCTCGGCCCTTAATGGGTTAACTAAGAAATTACAGTACATTTAGGTACAAGCAACTAAAGTATTTTTAAATATATTTGAGTATAACATGCAGCAAATTAAACTTATTAAAGTGATATATGGTTGAATGCTTGAATATATGAACTTTAATCAAATAAAAGGCATATAGTGAGCACAGTTTTTTATTAAATCTTGCCATATACTTTCGCTCCTACAAATTCACCAAATTGTTGGTAAGATTAAATAAAAAACTGTGCTTGATATCTGCCTTTTATTTGATTAAAGTTAAACTTATTAGTTCATAAGGTTTTATTATACAATTTGCATTTTAGTTAAATTTTGCAATGGATAGTATATTTTATTATCTTTCATTTTGTGATATTGACGATTTATGTATTTTTAGTAAATTTTAAATTGTTATTATAATTTTTTTGACTTTCTGTAAGCTTTGTCCATAAAACTGTACAATTTTCAGTAACAATAAAGCATATTTTGTCCAAGCCATCACTCTCTATCAATCTTGGTTTACCTCTACTACTATTTAATACTGGTGCCACTAATAGGGTTTGCCTGGGTCTGTAATTTTCATTCACCAAGCTCAATCGTTGCTATGGGTTCTATGTTCTTGCACCCTTTGATGTTTTGGTGTAATTTTGTATTTGTTATCTTTTTATAACTCATCCACCCTCTAGTCATTACAGTAGTTTTTTACTTATTTTTTCATTATTGTAATTCCTTGCTTCCTACTATATTATTCATTATTAAATGGTGTTGTTTATTTTGACATTTAAGTACTATTTAAGGGAGAAATATTTGAATTTTCTTTTTTTATTATAAATTATTCACTAATTTTATTACTCTTTCTTTAAGGTTTATACTTTATATTAAAATCCTTATGCAGTACACCCTTCATTTTGGCCAAAAACTATTTATTATTTATGTCTGAGACCACCATAATTATTTCATAAATATCTAACTCATACAACTTCAAAAGAGAAAGTATACCTAAACACATAAATCATATAACTACAATATCTGACAAATTTTTTCAGACAAGAAATGGATTCATCTTTAATTAATTTATAAACTCATAGACTTCTATTATGAACTACAGAACTTTACAAAAGAAATATTCAGAGTTTACATCACCATGACAATAATAAATATTTCATGTATTACGTATTTAGAATTCTGTATGATGAATTTATATATACAAATAATTTCCAGTTGTCTATGTATTTAACATTTATTTATTAAAATATAACAGTTATTAGTCATATTATTCAATTATTGATAGTATAACATTAGTACTTACACAGGAAAAATGTATATACTTTAGATATTCACTAATCTTTACAATATATATATAAGTACTAAAAATAGGCAGAGTACCTTTCCGACCACATGTTATTAGGATTATCTATTCCTCCCCAAAAATTTATTATAAGTAACAAAGCTGTGATTGTTATATTCTGTTGTATCAGTATCATTCTTAGTTATCTGTCAACTTTTAAAAGCAGCTGTGCAATGAACATTTAAGTTATGCATTCTCAACCAACGTGTTTTCTATAAGCCTTATATTATTCAGAGGAGACAGTAAATCAGAGTAAATAAAACATAGGATAGGATCTTCCAATAAGCAATGAAAGTGAAACTAAACAACAAATAAACTCTAACCCAATGTATAATCGTTTCTGTAAGTACATCCTAAAGAATTATACCAATATTCTGGTATCGACATTTTAAATTTATTTATGAATATAATCAACGTGTATATTTGCTGCCACAATTATACATTATGTTTATTTCTGATTAGCCAAAAAAAAACTGTTCCTACTTACGATGTGATTGTGTTCGTCGGTAAACGCCCCAACTACGAACGAAAGCACAAGTACTTTACAAAGAAGATACATAATTACTACTGTTTTTCATCAAATTTGCCAAAACTAATCGAGCCACGGATTACTTTTATTTCCGAAATCACCGGAACAAATACATCTTCTACACTCTACACGTAGACAGAAAAAATTTGTGCCTGGCTCTGCGCATAAATAAACTAAACATAGATGGCGCATTGACACTTTGACAGTTATGACTATTTGCAAAAAGTATTTTGTATGTAGTTGAAATAATGGAACTTATCGTTAAGTTAAGTTGAAAATGTGTAAAATCTACAAATAATCAAAACATACGGCAAATTTAAGTTCTTCATTAATTATTTGATTAGGGAATATAAGTTTATTAAACCGTTTTGTGTGTTGCCTAACACTAGACCAAAATTTATTCTTAGAACATAGATTATAGATTATAGATTTGATTTTCAATCCCCATGACGCTTTAGACTGCAAGTTCTTCCTCTACATTATTTTCTGATGAACAACGTTCACAAAAAATGGAACCATCTCATCACAAAACTGACGGCACTTGGCAAGTGACGATCATAATAATTACAATTTAATGTAATAGTCATTTTTATAAAAAGGAAAATGTTTGGTGTGCTATATTACCAAATTTGATATTAAGACTGTATTTTCTGGAGGATATGTTAAATCAGAAAGTGTATTTGTATTCAGTGGACAGCTTTTTAATATCTGAATTAGATGACCTTTCATTGAAGCAAAGGTATCAAACATATTTTTAGCTTTTCGTCACATTCGACTTTTCTTATAAGAGGATGGCTACATGAATATTTTTCTAAATGATGGATAGGATTATAGACCAATATGTTTTTCCTTCCTGATCGCCCGATTTAACAATTTTAGATTTTTTTGTATGGGACTACCTATAACAGGAGGTTTAAGAAATAAATTTAAACCATAAATTGTATTGAGGATTTGAAACAAGAAATAATGACAGCCGTAAATGAAATCACTCCAGATATGCTAAGAAACACTGTACTTATGTAAAACCAGTCCTGGTCAATTTAACGAAAGTTCAGTGAATGATAGATCTTTGTGGACTGCGGAATAAGCATATAATTTAATAATTTTAATATTAGTCTTTGTTCTTTTTCGATATATCCCGGCATATTTAACGTATTTTTCTTTTATTATTTATTTAGTTTATTTTATTCTTAGTTTAGTGAAAATCTAATAGTTGATACCTATACCAAAGAATATAGACGCTTAGCTAAGCGTCTATATTCTTTGCCTATACTGTGTCTAATATCTTTATGACCATAAACAAAAAAGAATCAATAAAACCTCACTCATTATCACTCATATCATAAGTCATAATTATCATGCAATGTAAACACGATTTTTTAAAACATCATAGAAACGAGGAATCATAACAAATCTCATATGATATTGTCATATGATAAAATCATGTAGTGTAAAGTCTACTTAACGATTTTAAGGCTAAATCATTTTGAAACTCAATGACTTCCATTTCTGTTGCAGCGATGTCTTCGCCAAAGTTCTGCATAACACAAGCTGCAAACTGCTGGATATCAATTTCCATAAAGGGTGAAACAACAAATTGCGCTACTAAAGCTACTAAAATTGCGCTTCATTGAAATCCTTAAAACGATTTTTGAAGTTACTCTTCAGGGTAGAAATTATTTCTACATGATATTTGTTGTATTTCCGCTAGTTCTTTGTCTTTGCCCTGAAGCTGCAAATTAAGTTCGTTTAATTTCTCTGTAATGTCCACGAGAAAACCATAATCTCTAAGCCAGATTGAATTTTCTAGTTCCGGAGTCGGTTCATCGCGTTGTTTGAAAAATTGAACTATGCCAGATAGGACACCATTAAAACGTTTCAGCACCCGTCCTCTACTTAACCATCGGACTTCAGAGTGAAGGAGTAGGTCCCCGTATTGACAGTCAACTTCACCGGCCAAGGTTCTGAATAATCTTCTTTGTAACGCTTGAGCTCTAATCTTGTTCACAATTTTTACCACCAGTTTCATAACGTTGTTTAGTTTCAGAAAATGTCCACATAATGCTTGCTGATGGATAATGCAGTGGTAACAGAGAAATTGCGGAAAAGTTTCATCTTTACGACATAACGCCACCAGACCCTTATCACAACCCACCATAGCTGGAGCGCCATCGGTTGTCAAGCCTACCATTTTCGATATTGGAATTTTCTCGGAAGAAATAATATGTTTTAAATGCGAAAACAACTCCTGTCCAGTAGTGTGTCCTTTCAGTGGAATGAACTTCAAAAGATCTTTAATCGTAAAATCACTAAAAACCATCCTGACGAACACGGCCATCTGGGCAGTGTCAACGACATCTGTTGATTCATCCAGTTGAAGTGAAAAATAAACACAGTTATCTAAGTCAGTTCTTAACTGTAAAAAAATATCATTGCTCATTACTTCTACACGTCTCATCACTGTATTAACAGAAAGCTGCATATATTTTATAGCTGAATCTATCTCGTCTTTATTTCTAAAGTTGGCGAATAACGAATCAGCAGCTTCTAAAAACGCGTGTTTTATCATTTCGTGCATTGCATTTTGTGCAATTATCTGGGACACACGGTACGATGCTTCAGTTGCAGCCTTATTTTTGTCGACTGTTCTTAAAAATATTGATTGTTGTCCAATTAACTGTTTTTTAACTGTTTTAGTTTCTCCTTTCTGGCGGCAGAATGTAGTGGTAATGATTTTTCAAAATTAGAATGTACAGTTTTATGATGTCTCTCAATAGTTCCTTGAACAAACACACATTTTTATGTTTAACTTCTGTAAAAAAGTATTGTTCTTCCCATTCCGAATGAAAGTGGTATGTCTTTACCTGCTTACAACTGCTTGTTATTCTCTACTAACCCAACCGCTGGACGTTGGTTACGCGTTCAGTTTTAAACTAAGCGCAATGTCGCCGCGCCGTACGTATTTATCCCGTTCAAAGCAATCCAGATCGTTCTCGAACATTAACGCGCTGGTCCGGCTGGTCGGTTCTATAAATAGCCGATTCTAGCTTGACGGCGTCAGGGGCAGATCGCTCACCGCAACGTTGCCGCTGTTTATGTTTAATATTATGACAATTATATTTTTTTGCGGAATTTTCGGAAGCTTCTCTGATTTTTGCAGTTTGTATTTTTTAAATTAAAATCGTTGTGAGAGCTACCAGAATTGCCTCCGCGAGCTACCGGTAGCTCGTGATCGACAGGTTGGCGACCACTGCATTAGAGCATAGCATAGGACACAAATCATACATACATAGTATGTATGGTCTGTGGCATAGGACAAAATCAATCCTTATCTGTGTTTAGTGTCCTTGTGTTCTGCCAACTGCTGTCAAAGTAGATAACTAATAAAATAGGAATAAATGTCAAAAATTTGAATAAATTAGAGTTTAAAACTGATATAAATTTCATCAAATTTTAAAAATATTGAGCTTGCTTCCCCTTCAACTAGGGGTCTTTTAAAACTCCCTTCAACAAACGACATCCCTATTAATTTTACCCGCCATCTTTCATAATAAGTGTTGCCATCTATAGTTGTTTGAGAAAGCGAATAGACAATAGACGCATGGCGCATGCGTCATGCGTCATATTTGTTTTTTGTTTGCTTTTGCTTTTCATGTAAATTTTTTTTGGTTATTTAAAGCGCTACTCTCTTGGTAAATAATTATGGAAGTAAAAGCTGAAATTAAGGATGAGTTTGTTGAAGATGACTCAAGATATATAAAAAGTCAGCTATCCACATCCCTTGATCTGGGAGACTTAAAGAATGAACCGGAAGGTAGCTCAGGTAAGACCAATAATAGAAGCCTAGTTAACAATGTCGTGTAATTCTTATTTTTTATTAGTTATGGCAGTAAAAGTTGAAATGAAGGAAGAGTTTGTTGAAGATGACTCTCGATATATAAAGAGTCAGTTATCAACATCTTTCAAACTGGGAGATTTGAAGCATGAGCCAGATAAGTATAACTCAGGTGAGATTTTTTTTGTGCATTGTTTTTGTTATAGGTACATGTTACTACAGTTTTACATATTGGGTAAATTCTGTATTGGTATAATGTTTTCATTGGTTCATTTCATGACACTAAGTTATTGGATACTAGTATAGAGTATAGTACTATAGTATAAAGAATTAGAATAAGTTTATTCCAATTTATCACTATTGTCATATAAATGGAACATTTTACTAGCTCTTATGACATATTCTTAAATACAGTCTTGTTTTTTGTAGTTACTTTTAAAAAAGTTGAAATAACATTGAAATTTAAAAAAATTACTGAAAAGGGGCTGGTCATGAGTTGTAATTGCAACATCAACATGAAGGAGGGTCTCGACTGTAAATTGCTCTTTAGGACGAAGGTGAGAGGGGGTAATAAAAAGTCAATATTTTTTATGACATAGTTTATGGATATTCCCATCATAGTACATAAAAAATATCTCTGATTCCCATATAGCCACAGTTACATAATTTACCATAGGTACACTACATAATTTTTTTTTCTATGAAAAATTGGAGCATGTAATTCTTACCAGTTTTTTGATTTTTTGAATTTATTATGGGATTTTAAGTAAATTATCCTAAACATCACTTAAGCTTTAACAATATTTTTACAAAAGTTTCAAACCTTTTGCAAAATTTCACCAAAGTATGAACATTTTACAAAATTTTTACTAAACTACCAGTTTTTATCCAGATTTATAAAAATTTAACACTCAATTACTGTTGTGCTGTTACAATTAATATTTTGTAACAATTTTTGTAAACAGTTTACAATAACCAGTCAACATGTATTGTGACCTTTGTTGGTTTACTTATTGGAAGAAGTATTGTAATATCCTTACCTGGAAGTTCAATCTTGTTTAAGATGAGTCTGGATCCTTCTAATATTAGGTATACATTGTACTTTGATTTTAATGATCATTAGTTTGCTACTGTGCAGTAAACTAACGTAAAGATCTTATTATAATTTTCTAAGATATAATTGGGCAGGACTTGTATTATCTACCTATTTACTAAGTTTCGGCTGTTTGATAATCTTTAGAAAGTCTTTCAGAATGACACCAGTAGTAGAGGGAATAATGGATATCATCTAAGTACTTTCCATTTTTCTGTATCTTTATATTTCAAGATAATCAACAACAATATGGCTGACCATAGCAGCAAAGTCTGTTTTTGTTGTTAACTGTTTTACACTCAATTGGCTGGATTAAATATAAATATTGTATGCATTAGTTAAATTGTATAGTTGAGAAACAAACCATTGCTTGTTATAGCAGGAGAAATAAATTTCACTTGGTAGGAAGATGTTGTGGATTGTCGACCTCTGAGACAAGAGCTGTTGTGCTGCAAAAGCAGTTACTAATCTTTTTTTGTATTACAAGTAGGGACGCAGTTAAAAATGTTCCAATATTTGTTCAGAAAATTGTTAAGTTGGAAGAAGAAATAAGCA
This sequence comes from Diabrotica undecimpunctata, assembly GCF_040954645.1. NCBI lineage: Eukaryota > Metazoa > Arthropoda > Insecta > Coleoptera > Chrysomelidae > Diabrotica > Diabrotica undecimpunctata. The sequence continues at coordinate 104,303,179 of NC_092805.1, forward strand.
TACTAAAGGATAAGATTGTGTCTCGAAGGCAATAACACTAAAAATATATACAGTGCTGTTTACTATGAAGTCAAGCAATGCATAGAAAGATCTCATAATCTTTTTATTTTATTTATTAAATAGACGGGATCACCCCAATTCAGCATTATAATAACAATATATTTTATAATCTAATTTATCTTATAACTACACTCTAAAATACAATACTTAGAAATAATTCTAGAGTTTACTATAAATCATGGTTTTAAATTGATTTAAACTTAAATTAAAAGGATCTACCTCACAGTGACTATTTAAAAATCTTAAGGCCCTATCAAATGGGTTATTCCAGGCATAAATAGTAGCCTGAAAATTTATATGAAAAAGTTCAAAAGATCTTAGTCTATGCTGTGGAATATTGAAGCTTATTTTACTTAAAAGTTCCAGACATTGAATTAAGTTATTTAATAATTTATAAATAAATATAGAATCAAACTGAATTTTGCAGTTGGTCTAAGTCATCTTGTAGCAAGGCTTGATCTTTTAAGCTATCTATAACTTTCCAAAATTTCAAGTCATCTGCCAACATTAGACATTTGCTATTTAGGAAACAGGAAGTGATGTTGTTAACGAAGATATTAAAAAGAAGTGTGGCCTCCTTGAGGAACTCCAGATGTTACTGTGATACTGTCAGACAGATGACAACATATCTTGATTCTTTGACTTCTCCCAGATGTAGAGTTTTTATTCCATTCAACAAACCTGACATGAAAGCCTACATTAATTAATTTTCCCAAAAGTAAAGTAAACGTCTCACGTCATTTGATTTGTTGTGTCATATGCTGGTATTAGGCTAGTTGTTTATTTTGTAAATCAGATGCCTTTTTCAGGTCAATAAAGCAAATTTATCTTAAGCTTTATATATAAAGCAAATATGTCTACTATCATCCATAGTGTCATGTGATATGTCATATGTCGCTAGTGCCCTTTGGGTCGGCAGTGCCGACCCACACCTTTATAGATATTATAGGTTTTTTTAATATTTAATTCAATCAGTATTTCAATAATTAATTGTGGCAGGTAATCAGTTGATGTCATTTGTTTTTGTGAAATAAAAAAAATATCTGTGAGATAATAAAGACTAAATTTTATTTATGGTTTTTAAAAGAATTCGTCCAATCTGAGCGTTAAGTGATCCCTGCGTAAGAGACTTTTCAAATTAATGATCCAATATCGGAGACATCCATACGCCTGTGAATTCTTAAAAAGGCACGTTTTGGGTTTTCGGCAAGTCGATCCCAACCTTAACGATTTACTTGTAAAAATCAACGGAATATTAGTTGATTAGCAACCAAACATACATTTCTTTCCATATGAACTTAATTACCAAGTACGCAAATTTAAATTTTCCGATGCTTCATTTGGATTGGTGATTGGTCGCGAACTGTACATTGCGAGCGCGGGATGAAATGTTATTTCATTCATATAAGAACGTAAGTAGTAAAGTGAAATGATATTCAGTGCACGAACTAGCCTTTCTTTCTGTGATTTATTTTTAATTTCTAAAGTAATACTGTGATACGTTACATCTGGCGTAAATAGTTAAAGGTTAAAGGGTTTTTTGAGATATTAGAAGTTTTTTTTTTTAATTAAAGTGTAAAAATGCAAGCTATGGGAGAAACTGTAAGTATTGATAAGTCTGATATTGTAAATTATATTTTGCAAAATGGGTTTTCATCTATTCCATACGAAGAACAAATTGCTATTAAAAATAAGGGGCGTCCTTTGCCTAAAATATTCCGGCTTATAAATATTAGTGCGGGTAAGGGAAATAATAGATCATTTTCAGATAATTGGTACAGCAAGTACTCATGGCTTACCGGGAGTGAAATAAAAAACAAACTTTTCTGTTGGCCTTGTATTTTATTTTCGACAAATAGGGGCAAACATCAAAATACGTGTTGTGAATCTGGTTACGATAATTTAAAGGAATTACTTAGAGCTTTACATAAACATGATATTTCGAAAGATCATACATACAGCCAGATTAAATTAGATTTATTTGGAAAACAAAATATCTATGTTTCATTAGATAATGCCCAACGTGAAAATGCTATTAAACATAACGAAATTATAAAAAATAATCACGCAGTTTTACGTCGTTTAATTGATATTGTAATTTTTTTAAGTTGTCAGGAATTATCTTTTAGGGGACACGATGAATCGGAACATTCGTTAAATCTAGGTAATTATAGAGAACTAATAAAAATAAAGAAATACGATTTGGAATTTTCTAATTTAGTTTCTGATGCGAAGACATTTAGCGGTGTATCTACAACAATCCAGAATGAATTAATAGAATCAATTAGTTACATTTTAAGTAACGTTATTGAATCTGAGATTCAGGAAACCATTTGCTTTTCACTAGAAGTAGATGAAACTACCTACATATCATGTCATTCACAATTATAAGCCATAAGGCAGAATATATATTTGGTGTTTTAAAGGACAGATTAAAATTTTTTAATATCAAAAATAAATTGGTAGGGCAAACTTATGACAGAGCTGCCGTGATATCTGGTGGATTGAATGGTCTCCAGGTTAATTGAAAAGTTAAAACTATTGCACCGCAAGCTTTATTTACTCACTGTGATGCGCATAGAATGAATTTAGTTTTGCAGGATACATGTAAAAAAATTAAAGAATGTCGTCTTTTTTTGCCAGTTTAAGCGGGTTTGGTTCATTTTTCTCTAGCTTGCCTAAACGGACTAATGTTTTAGAACGGTTTGTTTCGAAAAAAATGCCAACAGTTTGTCAGACGCGATGGAATTTTAAATCTCGGTTAGTTTTCACTATAGCAGATTTTCGTGAACAGCTTTTGGAAGTTTTTGATTTTATTATCGAATGCGACGATTTTGAAAGTGATGATATCTCGATCCGTGAAGCAATCGGTTTGAAAACTTAATTAAATGATTACTCTTTTAACACACTTTTAAATATTTTTAAGAAAGTGTTTACCCACACCGATTTGATATTCAATGTTGTTCAAAATCAGTTAACTGACATTATTCATTCCAAAAATAGAATAACAAGACTGGTGCAAAATCTCAGAGATTTTTGTAACGATAGTAATTTCCAGTATATACGCAGTGACGTTTTGGACTCGCTTGATATTTCCGAACCCCCCAAAAAGAAAGACAAAGGCATGACACAAAGACAGATCACGAAAAACGAGTATATTTTGAAATTTTGGATACTATTATTATGCAAATAGATACTCGTTTTTCGAATTTTGAAGATTTGCAAATTTTTGACCTCTTTTAATTAAAAATTATCCATCATTCTTTAATAAAATAAAATTAGATAATAAATTAAAAGTTTTATATGCTGATCCAAATATTTTCGGAAGGTGGGATAAGTTACAAGATATGTATAATTTTATACAGTGATGAGTGCCTTAAGAACCGTCAAAATAACGCAAAAGATAGAAAACATAATACGTTGTGAAATAGAAAGAGATGAAAGTAGTAGAGGTGGGAAATTATCGATAGAAACCTCTAATTTACATTACATTGCATTACATTAGGACTATCGATAGTTTCCCACCTTTAGACGTTAACTTATGAGCTGAAGTTGACTTCAGTCATAATATCGTCGCCTTGGTGGTCAAGAGGCGTAATCCACAATTTTTATGAATCGGAGGTAAGTACGCAAGATTATTTTAAATTCGTCAAAAAATGTTGTGGTCAATGGATTTTACCCACAAATATCTCCTAGTGAGGTATTTTGTAAATTGCCAATAGGCTTAACACACATATCATAAAGCAGTCCGTAGTAGCAAGCAACATACGTCTATTGACTTTCCAAAATAAAATAATTTTTTATATCCGTCTCTCTGTTGACAAGAGGTGTATGTGGCATACGACCTTTGACTACAGTTACTTTACCTAATGATAGGGTCGTGTTAGAAATGCGACCATTATTAACCAGCAAAAATCTTTAGAATTTTTTAATCATTGCCACGTATTTTTACAGTTTAGCAGGTAGTCTTGTATTGTCTTTCGTTGTTAAACAGTTACTTACTATAAGTTATTATTTTTGAAATATTTCTGTTAATGTGTAGGAAGTGATAAAAGTAAAGAAAATAATGAGTTGCGTACGTGAAAAACGAATGGTTGCAGCAGTTTTAAATCAAGAAAACCCCGAAGGTAAGCAATTATACATAATTAATACTACATTTATGTGCAAAATACACTTAAGTAGGAGCCAAGGAAGCCCAGGGACAATCAGAACAGAGGATAAAGGAGAAAGGCTTCTGTTCAATCTAGTCAACATGCCATATACACTAAGCTTCGTAATGTTATACCAAGTACAAACTCTAAAGGTATTTGTTTAAGCTTATTTTATTTGTAATAAAAACTTGCTGTAAATATTTGACCTGGGCCATTGGGCTTTCGTTTTAATATAATATGAATCTTTTATTTTTACAGTGGATGATAAGAATATCTCACAAAAGGAATATGCAGAGCTTGGACTCCATATTCAAAAGCCTGACGAATTAAATGAACTAACGAAATATGCTGATATTATTCATAATGTTTATCGAAGCTCACACTCTAAAGATACTTATAATATTATTTTGCTTGTTATAGAAACTTTCCCTATTACTAATATTATAAATCTTGCATTTTACAGCTGTCTTTACAGAACTTTACAGAAAACTTATATTTAGCTTCCGAGACTGATATCCAAAAGCATGACGAATCTAATGCTCAATATACCTAACCTAATAATATTGTTATAACACTCACAGACTCTAAAGGTATGTCTCTTATTTTTACCAATAACAACTTGTTAATCTTTTAAACCACAGCCCGATTACTTTAATCTTGTCAAATAATATGTAATGTAACTTGTTACAGGCGATGATGGGAGTACTAATTCCGATTTACCAACAGAAAATTTGAGCAGGAAGCGCCAGCGAAATCAAGAGAACTGGAAACGGAATGCTCAAAAAAAGTTAAGGAGCAGGCAGTGAGTACCAAACCAGTGCCGGAGCAAAGGTTCGTGCTAAAACCGTACAAGAAGTTAACTGCAAATGTCACTACAAGTGCACGACTAATATTAACAGGCAAATACGGAAACAATTGTTGGCCGACTACCTAACTTTGAAAACTGAAAGAGCTAGATGGTCGTTTATTGGTAAACAAGTGTTCCTGTAAAAAGAAGGTACATGGGTGACAGTAATCGACGCAAACGAACCTTAGAATATTCTGTTAGTATTAATGGAGAAAACCATAGAGTCTGTAAAAAATTTTTTTTGGGAACATACGATATTTCTGGAAAAAAAGTTCGAACTTCAGTGGAAAAGTTGGCTCCCACAGGTGTCACAAAAATAGACCATAGGGGTAAAAAAGAACCCCCAACAAAAAAAGCGATGAAGTGAAAAACTTAATTAGGGATCACATCAAATGTCTACCCGTTGTTGCTTCTCACTATTGTCGGAGCAGTAGTAAATGAATGTACTTGCTATCTGGCCTGAGTGAAACTCGGCTCTACTTAGATTATGTAGAATACTGTAGGGAGCGTAATGTAGTTCCCGAAAAAGCTAGTTTCTATAAATCTATTTTCACAAATGAATTTAATTATGGCTTCCATGTTCCCAAAAAAGATCAGTGCGACTTTTGCACTCAATACAAAAATAAGTCGACAGAAAAAAAAACAGATGAAGAAAAATACAACTTGCACCTAATACGCAAAGAAGATGCCAGAGAGCACAAGCAAAATGACAAAGCCAAAGCTAAGTTAGATTCAACATTTGAATGCTGTAGTATGGATCTAGAAAAAATACTGTTAGCACTAAGTTTACAAGTAGGACAACTACAATATTTAAAAAAACTAAAGACCTACAATTTTACATTGTGTAATCTGGCTGTTAGGGAGGCTACTAATTATATGCGACATGAAGGTTCTGGTTCAAAGGGTGCATCAAAAATCGCCACCTGCCTATGGAACTTCTTGATGTCGTTGGGAGAAAAAAAATGAAATATCCTTCTATTCTGACACTGCGTCAGGTCAGAATCGCAATTCTGTTATATCTGCAATGTATTTGCGTGCTGTGGAACATATGCCCATTAATATCATTAATCAGAAATTTATGGAATCAGGGCACTCCGAGACGGAAGTATACACTCGTGCTATAGAAGCTCAAGCTAGAAAAGTAGATGTATTCACACCAGAAGGCTGATACATTTAGTGGTTCGTACCGCTAAAACCAGAAAACCTTACTACAAGGTTGTTGAAATGGTGCATACCGATTTTCTTGACGTTAAGAAATTCAGTAATCAGTTTAAAACAAACAAAACAATTTCTGAAAGCGGAGAAAGAGTTAAATGGCTAAATGTTAAATGGTTTCAATAGCGCAAAAGTAAACGTGCAACTATTTACTATAAATATCAACCGAGTGAGGACCACTTCCAATCTCTGAATATACATCGATGACAACTTCGAAACCAATCCACGATAGATGTATCAAATTTATACGCAGCCAAACTCAAAATTGAGAAAAGCAAATCAAAAGATTTGTTAGATATGTGTGAGAAAGGTAGTATTCCATCTACCTACCACGACTTCTAAAAAGGTTTAGAGTTTGATGAGGATGCTACTCCTAAAAGCAGTGATACAGAAAGTGATGTAGACTAGTAAAGTCTTTATCATTACGTAAGCTCAATTTAGTTTTATTTCGTTGTTTTTTTTTTAGAATAGTATGTAATAAATTTAAAAGTTCAATTTTTGTTTTATTTTAAACAAATATTTGTGCTGTTAATATTATCTATATAGGTATCACAAGCTTGCATAGTAAAGAATAACATTTATGTAAAAAACTATTCTAAACAAGTATTTTTTATTATGTTTAAAAGTTTCAGTTTCAAAGTATTTTAGAGGCATAATTCTTTTAATGCTTACACAAATGCAACTAATTTTCAGTGCTCAATGGACGTATGCCACGTAACTTAAAAAATATTTAACAGAAAATTTTAATAATTAACATACGAATAATCCTATAAAGTATGCTAGTCTAAAGTTGTAGCTATAAATCTTAAAAAATGACCAAGTTATAAACAAAACAATTGAAATTTATTGGCCTAAAAATGTTTGAAAGCCAATTTCTCAGTTTCACGACATTGTGGTTTACGCCTGTTGACTACCAAGACGACGATATTACAAGTATGACGTCGAACATTAACATTTTTTAAATTTCGCATAAAGTAAAAACTGATTGAAGGCAATAAAGCAAATGTAAGTAAACAGTTTAATTAGTAGTAATTTGATAATTAATTCTGTGTTGATCAATACAGAATAACAAGCTATGACAATTCTGTATTGAGAAGAGTGTATGCGACGTTTCAAATCACTGTTTATTATTGACCAATACTTTAATTTTGGATAAAAACATACTCGTACTTAAACTGTTTTTACTTACATTACGTGATACGTATTATTATGACTGGAGTCAACCAGCTCATAAGCTAACGTCTAAAGGTGGGAAATATTCGATAGATCTAATGTAATGTAAAGTAAATTATAGGTTTATATTGATAATTTCTCACCTCTACTACTTGCATCTCTTTTTAGTCCACAACGTATTATGTTTTCTATCTTTTGCGTTATTTTGCCGGTTCTTAAGGCACTCATCCCTGTATACTGCAATTCATTACAACAAACTGTTACCGAAATTAATAAATTATTATCATTAATTCTCTCATTACCACCAACGTCTGCCTCAAATGAACGAGATTTCTCTTGCCTCAAAAGAATCAAAACGTATTGTCGAAATACCATGAAACAAGAGAGAATGTCAAGCTTGTCTCAAATGTCAATATAAAAAAAACTTTTAAAATCTCTCCAAAACTCTAATAAATTTTACGATGACGTTATAACCCATTTTGCTACTTCCAAACAACGTAGACTAGAGTTAATTTATAAACATGTTTAGGGTCTAAATTTTTAGGAAAAAACAAAAAGAAAAGCAAAATACAAGAAAACAAAAAATCTCCTATGATGATTGAAATCTTTATTAGACGGTGTACCTATCTGAGGAGACAAAATATACCTTGCCGACCTTGTCTCTCAAGCCACGAGCCGCCACTGAGACGAGATATCATAGGGCACTATAGATAAAAATAGATTTACTATAAGACGAATTTTGATTTATTGACTTAAAGAAGTCCTCTGGCTGTATCCAGAATAAACAACTGATCGAATCCTAACATGGCAAAAAAAAAACAAACAAGGCAACTACTAAAAGAGCACTACACAGAATCTTTTATTAATGAATGAATAGCGACATAGGAGATATCATAGGACACTATGGATAAAAATAAATTTACAATAAGATTGCCATAAATTTACCAAAATTATTTACAATAAATTTATTTTTTGATTTATTGACTTACAGAAGGCCTCAGGCTGAGTACAAAATAAACAACTGATCGAATCCTAACATGCGACATAGTAAATAAAAGGGGAGGATATAACAAATATATTTAGATAGAAAAAACAAACAAAGACTCTACCAAAAGGACACTACTCATAGTCTTCGTTATTATTGAAGCGACATATCACATGAGACTATGGATGATAATAGACATATTTGCTTTAAAAAGAACCAACAGAAGAATCAACTTGGTTTCGAAAATTAGTTTACGGATATATTTGCTTTAACATAAAGCATAAGATAAATATAAACTAAATTTGCCTTATTGGCCTGAAAAGCCTCTGACTGATTACAAAATAAACAACGAGTCTAATACCAGCATATTACACAACAAATCAAACGACGTGAGACGTATAGTCCATATATTTATTAATGTATATAGCGTGCCATCAATATATAACTGGTAATTCTTGAGAATGCAGTCTATTTGGTCCACAAGACAAAGATAACTCTTTCTGTCAAGCTTTCGAATTTATTTTAATTCTTTTTCAAGACATCTGTTAACAAATAAATATAAAACTTAGTTATAACTATTAATTTTCTTACTTACTGGTAGTGAGATTACAGAAAAAGTTATACTTTACAAACACCATTACACATATAAATTAACAAATATACACTTGAGTGCAAAACAATCGACTCAAAAGTGATATTTGAGATTACACCTTCTGTTTCAATGTAAGAAGTATGAAAATAAAAAGATGTAATGTGCAAACAATAACTTTATTATTGAACTTACAAAAACTGCTATTGCATTATTTAGAAGACGCATTATAAAAACAATATGCAATACGAACAGAGTTTCCTAAATATTTATCATTGGAACTAACGGAAGAAAGACGTTATGATTGTTATGAACAGAAAAACCATCAATTAAAAAATGAATTTCTTTATTTTTCAGTATTTGATATTATCACCCCTACTCCTAATTATACTTTCCAATCCATTTCGCATGCATCGGATGACTTTTATAATAAATTCTTGAGGCATTGCTTCCCATTCATCATTAAGCTCAGCTCTCGATTCCATTATGCTCTTTGGTACATGATTTATATTCTGGACCCTCCGTTTAAACTCATCCCAAACATGCTCTATTGTATTTATGTCCGCGCTCAACGCAGACCAATTTATTGTAGGTATACCGATCTCAGTCAGATAGGTGGTGGTGACTCGTGTGGTATGGCATCGTGCCTTATCGTGCATTAAAATAATGGCATCACCAATAAATCCCGCGTATGGAGCCACATGTTCCTCCAAAATGTCTCTGATATAACGATCCGCCGTTAAAACTTCTCAAAGTCCTCCACCAGGCACGAAAACCAACTCGGTTTTTTCATCCATGGAAATGCCTGCCTAAAACATACAAGAACCGTCTCCATATGACACAATTTCTCGTATACAACATTGAGCAAATCGCTTTCCTGGCCTTATATAGACTCGACGCCTCTTGTCGTTGCCATGTAGGTATTCCTACTTTCGTCGGAGAATAATACCTGACTCCATTGATAGTCATCCCAGTCCAGATGTTCTCGAGCAAATTCTAATCGCCTTTTCTTCTGGACTTGTGATGTCAGGTAGTATAATTCAGCCAGAGAAAAACAGGATTCGATCGTATGGCATTTATTTTGTATTTACATATACAAATAAAAAAGTAATTATCGTTAAGTACCTACTAAATACAATGTTGAATACAAAGACGTACTGTTTATTTATTTCTATAGATGGGTGTGACGATATTCGATATGGTAAACCAAGATACGGCGATCGAGGAAATGAAGTCGTATTCGTACCTCAACGCAGTACGAGTACTTGGACAGGGATAAGGATGTCTATCTAGTTCAACGCACCAGATAGAAAGGAAAGAATACGCCAATGTCGTTCAACGCACCAGATTGACGCAGTCGGAGGAAGAGGAAGGATTGTCAATCTCGCTCAACACGCCAGATCGACTGGGTTCGAAAGGATTTGAGACACGTTCAACTCACCTGTCCCCAAGGTCAGATATTCTCAACTCAACGCGTCGAGAATGGTCTGTCTTTCAGTTTCGACTTTTATATTATTCGAGACGGAACAAAAACATGTTTTGTTTAACACATAGGCGTACTCTAGACGATAAAATATATTATCGTCACAGACTGCAGTTAGCTTTTGACTGGTAGCTGCTCTTTTTGGTGTCAGATCGGCTGCCTTCAATCTCATTCTGACTGTCCAAACACTGGTAACTACACTTCGGACCTCTCTAAGCTCTTCTTTGAGATTAGCACCAGTTAAATGTCGATTTCTCAGGGATTTCGATACAAGAAATCGATCGTCTCTCTACGTTGTTATTCGTTTACGGCCTCCTCCTTAGTGGCGGACATAATCACCAGTATCTTAGTACCGACGATACACTCGGGACACAGCAGATTGGCTTAAATTTAGTCGATTTGCCACGGCCCTCTGACTCAGGCCTTCTCATAATGATGCTACTGTTTGAGCTGCTTTGACGGATGTGGTATCCATTTGTAATGCAGTTACGAACTTAGAGACTGATGTATTAGTGGGTTGCTATAGAAATTGATACGTACGATGTTAACCGAACCTGTTAAGTCGATGGGTGTCGATTTCAATGAGTCAAATTCTGACCCCCTCTCTAAGTGTTGCATTATTTACTTGCAATAAGTCATCGGATTCACCAAAAAACAAAACTTTTTTAAAACTCAACAATGAGGTTAATGATTGTACACTAAATATTTTTAAATTTACACTTTTTAGATTGAAACAGGAGACATACTTTCGCAAAATAATTTTGAGTCAATTATTTTGCACTCAAGTGTATTAACAGATGTCTTGAAAAAGAATTAAAATAAATTCGAAAGCTTGACAGTAAGTCAAATAGTTTTCTTTGTCTTGTGGGCCAAATAGACTGCATCCTCAAGAATTACCACTTGATATTTAAATCAACAGTCAATAATACCACCATCTTATATATTATATATATATATAGGGTATAGTACTATTTACTACAAGCAGATTTACTTCTTCTTCAAGTGCCATCTTCGTTCCGAAGGTTGGCGATCATCAGGGCTATACGTATTTTCGAAACTGCTGACCGAAACAATTCGTTGCTGCTACAGCTATACCATTCCCGTAGATTCTTTAGCCAGGAGTTTCGTCTTCTTCCTATGGACCTTTTTCCTGCTATTTTTCCTTGCATAATTATTCGAAGCAGTTCATATCTTTCGCCTCTTGTAATGTGTCCCAAGTATTGCAGTTTTCGTTTTTTGATCGTAAATATGACTTCCTTTTCTTTATTCATTCTTCTCAAGACCTCGACATTTGTGACTCTCTCGGTCCATGATATTCTCAGGATTCTGCGATACATCCACAGTTCAAATGCCTCTAATTTTTTGGTATCAATCTTTTTCAATGTCCATGACTCCATTCCGTAGAACAGCACAGAAAGTACGTAACATCTCATCAGGCGAAGTTTCATTTCAAGGCTCAAATCTCTTCCGCAGAACACTCTCTTCATTTTAGTGAATATGGATCTGGCTTTTTCTATTCTTATTTTGATTTCTGCTGAGCTATCGTTGTCTTCATTTATAAAAGTGCCTAAATATTTGTATTTGCTAACTCGATCGATAATTTCATTGTGTAAATATAAATTTTGGACATTTTGTGTTGATTTCGATATTACCATAAATTTAGTTTTCTTTATGTTCAAAGATAGTCCATATTCTTCGCTGCAGTCTGCTATCTTATTCACCAATGTCTGTAGCTCTTCAAGTGTTTCTGCGATCAGAACGGTGTCGTCGGCAAATCTCAGATTGTTTAATCTAACACCATTTATTTTAATACCTACGGATTGCTCAGAAAGTGTTCTATTCATTACGTCTTCGGAATAGAGATTAAACAGGGTTGGTGACAGTATACACCCTTGTCTCACACCTCGCTTTATTTCAATTTCTTCAGTGGTATTATTCTTTACTCTCACTACTGCTTTCTGATTGTAGTACATATTTGCTATTAGTCGGATGTCTCGTTTATCTAAATTCTTTTCTGTCAGGAGTCTGATTAGGTGATCATGCCGCACTTTATCAAAGGCCTTGTTGTAATCTATGAAACACATGAATACATCTTGATTTATGTCAAGACATCTTTGAGACATAACGTTCAGTGCAAACAACGCCTCTCTTGTTCCAAGTCCATTTCGGAATCCAAACTGGGTATTATTGATGTCCATTTCCAGTTTTCTGTGTACTCTAGAGTGTATAATTTTCAGAAATATTTTCAGTACATGGCTCATCAGACTGATTGTACGGTAATCACTACATTGTTTGGCATTTATCTTTTTTGGTATAGTAACAAAGGTGGATAAAAGCCATTCTTGTGGTATTTTTTAGATTGGCAGATGTGGCAGATTTACTAGTAAATCATAATTTGTTCTTTAGTTAAGCTATTTTTATCTGTAGTGCCCTATGACATCTCGTAACTATACGTTCATTAATAATGGAGACACTGGGTAGTCCCTTTTGGTAGTCGCCTTGTTTGTTTTTTCTATCTTAATATATTCCTGATATCCTTCCCTTTCATTTAACGTATCGCACACTCCAATGGGACCAATAACAAAGGATATATGATGTAATGCCCTCTTAGCAATGCCGCAATGTGTGTTTTTTCTGTCTCAGCCAGAGGCCTTCTTTAGGTCAATAAATTAAAATTTGTCTTTTAGTTAAACTATTTTTATGCATAGTGCGCTATGACATCTCGTATGCAACTATACATTCATTATTAATGAAGACAATGTGTAGTACCCTTTTGGGACTCGCTTTGTTTGTTTTTTCTATCTTAATATATTCGTGATATCCTTCCCTTTCATTTAACGTATCACATGTTCCAATCGGACCAAACACAACATACTCGCTACCCCCTCTCCTTTCGGATGATGTATAATACGTCACTATTCGACGAACTATTCTACCCCCACCACAAAACGGTCAAAAAATGACATATAATAAATACCTATATATTATACGTCGTTGGTGTTACCTTACAGTTACAGTAACCTATATTTTTAGCAATTTTGCGAAAACGTTAATTACTGTGAAGTAGTAAAATTTTCGGTTAAGAATATTTGAATCATAAATTTGTAGAACGAATTAGCAATAAATCAACCGTATCGTTCCTACAGTGGGATCTTGTGCTATTAGGCATTTTAAAAATTCGTTGTGGAGAGGATGTGTTAACTCAGTTTTGGGATTTTTTATTTTTGGGTTGAGTTTTAGCCGTTTGCTAAGATTTTTATCCCTTCTCGCTTTCATGGTTTTAAATGTATGAGTATCATTTGTAGTAAGTTAAAAATAAAGCAAACGTTAACATATTAAACTAATAGTTACAGTACAATAATTATATTGGGTAACTGGAATCTACAGAACCAGTTACCCGAAAACTTGAATTGCCTCATATGTAGAATTTTACCGGGGCAACTGAAACCTATATATTCAAACCGTTTTTCTTTTATTTAACCTCAAAATATTTAAAATAATTACACTATAGATGCTTCTTCTTTTGCCAGCCCAAGTTTCATCTTAAAATACGTATTATTGTACTTAACGCATTTTTTTTCTACATCTGTACCCAATGTTGTTATTCTTCTACATAAAAATACTTTCCCATGAAGATTTTCATATCGGTACTCGTAGCAAGAGTTTAAAAACCAGATGCAACGAAAGCTATGGGGTGGTGGCTGTCATGTTGTATTGCGCGGAAAGCGTGAAATGTTTCATTATGAAATTAGAAGTATATGCCCAGTTACTTCTAGGTTCCACTTACTAATTTGACCTTAGACGGGAATATGCATTGTATGCTCTTTATGAATTGCCTCACAGTATTTTTATGAAAACGAAACCTTAACAAAAAATCATCAAATTCTTCCATATAATTTTTTCGTCCTCGTATAGTGTAGGTCCAGACGTTATTTCTTTCTTTCTTTCTTTCTCCCCTTCCTTTTACCCTATCAGGGTGTCGGATTTGGGCTAGCTATTTTAATTTCCATTTACCCACCTCTTCCATTCTTTTCTGTTTCCTGCCAATATTTTCAATTCCTCGAGTGATTTTTGTTTAAGTTTTCCCTCCTCTATTACTTGCTGTATCCATTTTTTTCTTGGTCTGCCTCTTTTTCTTTTTCCGATGTTTTTTGCTTCATAAATTTTTCTTGTTATTCTAGTGGATTGCATCCTCATCAGATGCCCATACCAGTTCATTTGTCTCTTTGCTATTTTGTTCATTATCGGTTCCTGGTTGGCCATTCTTCTAATAGTCTCGTTGCTTAATCTATCCCATTTTGTCTTTCCAACTATCCTTCTTAGATGTCTCATCTCCATTGCGTTTATCCTGCTCTTATGTTTTTCCAGAATTGTCCAGTTTTCACTTGCATAGAGCACAGTCGGTATCACTATTGTGTTATATATTTTTATTTTTGTTTCTCGTGCAAGTTCTCTTTTTCCCATTATTGGGGCTAACGCATAATATAACTTGTTTGATTTCTTTGCCCTATTTGATATTTCCCAGTCGATTTTTCCGTCATTAGTTATTATACTTCCCAGATATTCGTAAGTTGTTACTATTTCCAATTCTGAGTTTTTACATTTTATCTTTATTTAATTATCTTCCTTATCTCCTTTGCTGCTGATTAGCATTATCTTACTTTTTTCCTCGTTTATCTCAATTTTAAGTTCTTCTATTTGTTCTACCCATATATCCATTAGTTTCTGCATTTTATTCTCGGAATCTGCTATTAGTACTATGTCGTCTGCATACATTAAGGACTCTATTGTTACCGGTTGTAATCTGCGGTAACCTATTATTGTCTGTAGTTGATTAGTTCTGACTCTAGTGTTTCTTATCAATGAGTTCATTACTGTTATGAATAGCAAAGGGGTGAGACTATCTCCTTGTTTAATATCTTCCTTTTACCTCTTTGTAAGTACTTTCTATAATTTTTATCAATGCATTAGGTACGTTTATTTTCCTCAAGCATTTCCCTATAATATGTCTTTCTATCGTGTCAAATACTGCTCTTAGATCTATGAATGCTAATACAGTATACTCCCTCTATAACGAACACAGTTATTACGAGGTTTCGCTTATAACGAGATACATTAGATGTCCCGTGAAATTTCTATTAACTATAACCGTCTATAGCGAGGCAAATTTAATTATAACGAGAGAAAATAAGATTCAAAAACGTGTTTTTTACGTTTTTGGTCGGGTCGTGGCTATAAATAAATACCTTTTCAAACAGCCCCTCAATAAACTTAACTGCAGCCCGCAATAAACTTCTTTACAATGAATAAATACAACTGTTTCACATCTTTAGAAAATATGATAGAATGATACTGGACCATTTAAAGCAGTTAAAAATGACAGAGTTCTTAAAATTGCAGAAGCAATAGTTTATGTTATCCTTGAAAATACGCTTTATACATTATGTAGTTGGAAACAAATATAAGTACAGATTTTTTGTTTTAACATATATCATTGATAATAAACGTAAACAACTCTTTTATGTTTTAATATATTTCATTGACAATAAAAGTAAATAACTTTTTTTCAAAAACGCCATTCAAACAATATTTATTAGCATCTTATATTGCTCCGAATGGCTTCACTATAGGAAGTTAATGGTTTAGAAAATTACAGATTCATATGTATGCACAGTATTATTATTGTCTGATATAACGAGATCGGCTTATAACGAGGTAATTAGTCTGTCATTTCAGTTCTGGTTATAGAGGGAGTCTACTGTACTAGTTTTTCCCCCGTATCTATGCTTCTTTCTATTAGGTTTATAATGATATATATGTTGTCATTTGTCTGACTTCCCGGTCAAAATGCCGTTTGTTCTTCTCCCAATACCATTTCTACTTCTTGTCTCAGTCTCTTCTCTATTATTTTCGTATATATTTTAAAGCATACCGATGACAGACATATTGCTCTATAGTTGTCGCAGTTTACATGTTCTCCTTTTTTGTATATTGGCACGATGATATTGTTCTGCCAGTCTTTAGGGATTGTTTGTTTTTCCCACGCATCTTTATATATTTTCCATAGCCCGTTCTTCTCCCATGTATTTTACCATTTCCGGTTCAATTTCATCATCTCCACCTGCCTTGCCTATTTTTATATTTGATAATCCTTCTATTACTTCTTCTCTACTTATTTGCTCTGGCTCTGTATTTTCTTCGCCTTCATTGATTATATTGTCTTCCTTTATCACTTCGGTATCAAATTTTTTCTCATAATATTCTTTCCAAACCCTATCTATTTGTTCTGGGCTTATTTGTATTTGGTTTGAAGTATCTCTTACTGCGTTTATTTCCTTTCGTTTTCCCTGCCTTATGTGTCGTATTGTCGTCCAAAAGTTTCTATTATTTGTTATATATTCTTCCTGAAGTTCTTCTCCAAATTCTTTCCATGTTTTTGCTTTTGCTTGTGTGACTGTCTTTTTTGCCAATCGTCTCTGCCTATAGTATTTTTATTTATCTTCTTCTAATCCCGTTTCGATGTATTTTTTCCATGCTATTTTCTTCTTTTTTATTTCTGTCTTCACTTCTTTATTCCACTATCTTGTCCTTTTCAACTGTTTATTATATTTTTTGATTCCACACACTTCAGTTGCTGTTGTCTTTAATACTTCACTGTATGTATTCCATCTTTCTTCCATTGTCCATGTTTCTTTTTGGCACTCTATTTGTCTCAGTCTTTTGTTAGTTTCCTCCGTGTAAAATTCTCGCACACTTTTTATCTTTAGTTTGTTTACATTTACTTTCTTGTACTCTTTTCTTTCCACTTCCTCCATTTTTTCATTCTCCAGTTTTGCAGTGACCATCCTGTGTTGTGTAGACAGTTCGGGTTCCTTTTCCGTTAAGATGTTTTTTATATTGTGTTGTAGGTTTCTCATATAGACTATATAGTCGATTAAGCTTTTCGCATTTCTCTCTTCAGCCACAAATGTATATTTGCCAGACGTTATTTAAAAAACATGTTCTTTCATCATCAAAATGTTCCTCAAATTCATGAAGGTCCATTTTCTTGATGTAAAATATAGATTTACCAAAAAAATTTAAATAAAAGTAGTTCTAACATTCACACAAAAACAAAATAATTTATTTTATAAATTTAAGGTTAGAATGCTTTGATTATCCGTTAAACGGCTCCTAATCACACTACTTTTGGCTAGTTAAAGTTAATCAAAACAAAAACAAATCAAAATTCGTAATAAACGAAAGTATTAAAATTTCTCTTTCACATATAATAATAATTAATATGTAATAATATATACATAAAAACGTTTAATGGCTTATTATATGCTAATGCCTATTATGTACTAGTTGATAGGTAAGCACTTGATATTAAACACATTGACCCGCAAAAGTAACCGGACACGGGAAATTCCGTGGTTTTCTCCTTTTAGTTTTGTTGAATTTCCCTGTATAATTAAATATATTTATCAAAATATAAGTTGCTTTTTTCCATTCGCTTATTATTGAAAACATGAGATGACAGCTGCCTTTATTACCTTTAATAACGTACAAAATACTTCATGTCTAAAAGAATTATTGCTAACATGTTAAAGAACTCTTTTACTTTGAAAAATGACATCAAATATTTTTTTATAATATAAATAACCTATACATGCCTATAAGATCCTATTACTTATAAAACTTATCCTAGATTAAAAATTAAAATAAGATAAGAGTAAACCGTTATTATCGGGTATAACCGAATATTATCGGTATAACGGTATAACGTAAAACAATAATCATGAAGATTTACTGATTGGGAATAATAGTAATACTAAAAAAAATATTCATTAGAAAGCTGAAAGCTGAAGAAATAATTCTGAATACTCCAAGACACTCACAACATGATCCAGAAAATAACACAGTTCAGCTCTGCCTGGACACGTTAAAACAAAAACTCCATTTATTCAGGTCGCCTAAAGTTAGTAACAATCGGAAATATGACAATATACTTTTTGAACAAGCAGAGAAGGCTTTCTATAGGAAACTTAATTCCACTGCAGAAAATGCAAATAAATCCTACCCAAGCCAAGAAGAAATTCATAAGTTTTGGGGAAAACAACTTTTGACGCCAGCTACTCATAACAACAATGCTGGATGGATTGAAGAAACAACGAACAACAGTCAACACTACAGTAATATTCCCTATGAACCTTTCACCATTGAAGAAGTCTCGAACATTATCAAAGAGCTTCATAATTGGAAATCCCCTGGACCAGACGGAGTTCAAAGCTTCTGGCTAAAGAAGTTTTGGAGTGTACACGAGCTTTAAACAGTATTAATTAATAATGTTATTTTTAATCCGCAGGAAATATCACCATTTCTTACTCAGGGAACCAATTATCTAATATCGAAGGATCAAAATAACAACCCAAGATCCAGCCAAGTACCGTCCAATTACTTGTCTTCCAACTTTGTACACATTGGACACATCCTGTGTAGCCCAGCGTATCTACGAACACTTATCTAAACAATATCATAGAACCTCAACAGAAGGGATGAGCTAAGGGTTCCATGGGCTCCAAAGAACAACTTATAATCGACTCAGTCATTTCCAACTAGGCGTACACCAAAAAAAAGGAACCTTTTTACCGTCTTCATCGACTACAAGAAGGCCTTTGATTCAGTACCGCATGAATAGCTTATAGATATATTGAAAATATATAAAGTCGATGATAATATAGTGACCTTTTTAAAGCATATAATGACGGAGTGGAAGACTAAAATTCACCTTAAACTACCCGGTGAAAACAACATCGAAACTGAAGATATCCCAATTAACCGGGGCCTTTTCCAGGGGATTGGTTGGGTCCTCTTTGGTTCTGCGATGAACCCACTATCTAAGCTACTCAACTCCACTGGCTCAGGTTTTAGCATCAAAAATAACAATAATGTTGTTGCGAAGCTTAATCATTTGTTGTATATTGATGATTTAATGGCTTCCACTCTAAACAACTTAGATCAGATGCTAAAAACTGTAGAAAATTTCTCAAATGATATCAGTATGCATTTTGGACTAGTATAGTGCCGTACACTAAATATAGTCAGAGGAAAGTTTCAGCCCGGACCCCGGAGGTTTCGATGTGCGAGATGGCCAAAACATCGAGGCAATGGGTGAAAATGTTATGTACAAATATCTCGAAGTAAAACAAGCGCGGAAAATTGACCATAAACAAATAAAAACTGAACTAACTTCGGAGTTCGTGCGAAGATTAAGACAACTAAATCAGTCATATCTTAATGGTAAAAATTTTTTTAAGGCATTAAATACGTACGCCTGTTCCGCGCTGAGCTACTCATTTGGTATTATAAAGTAGTCAAAAACGGTTATAAAGGGTCTTCAGCGGAAAGTAAGAACACTTCTCACAAATGCGCAAAAACATCATCCACGCAGTGCAGTAGAGAGAACAACATTACCGCGGTATCAAGGGGGAAGAGGACTTATGGATGTAGGTGAGCAATTGGATAAACAAATTGCTAATTTAAGAACTTATTTTCAGGTACAGGCTGAGACATCTACTTTACATCGAGCAATTTGCGCAGTAGATGATACAACGCCGCTTAAACTGAGGGAACAAGAAATACTCATAAACCACCTGACTCAGCGAGAAAAAAAACTCACCTGGATGAGTAAACCTCTGCAAGGGTGATAGCTCAATGAGATCAGCCAAGAATATGTCGACAATACAGCGTCGAACTATTGGTTGACATCAGGAAAGATGTTTCCCGAGATAGGTTTCCTACTTGCCAATCAGGATCAGGTTATTCCAACTAAAAATTACCTGAAATATATTGTTAAAGATCCTCAAGTCCAAAATGACAAATACCGATATGGATGCCAAGCCCAAGAAACCATCCAACATCTTACCGGTGACTGCCAGGCATTTGTCGGTACTAATTATAAAGAACGCCATGACTCAGTAGGAAAGATTATCCACCAAGAACTAGCTGACAAACTGGGACTTCTCTAAACCGACCATCTTCCTTATTATCAATACGTCCCTGACAGAATGCTTGAAAATGACAACTAAGCTATAATGGGGCCGCACTGTGCTTACAGACCAACCAGTGGTGCATAATAGACCGGATCTCATACTAGTTACTAAACTTACTAACCAAACAACACTTTTTGATCTGGCGTTTCCCCACACCATTAATTTTCTTGCTAAATACAACGAAAAGATCGCCAAGTACAGAGAGCTAGAAATACAAATCAGGAGACAATGGAGAATGGAAAGTACCCAGACAGTACCTGTTATTCTATCTACTACTGGTGTTATTACCAAAAACCTCCTAGATAACATATAACAGCTGGGTCTAAAGGAATATCACTATAAGGCCATGCAGAAAGCTGTACTCCTCGCGACGTCCAGAGGTGTAAGAAAATTTTTGGGGGAGACTCCAACATACCAAGTCACCTAGGGCTCGATAACACTGAAAGAGTCCCACCAGAGCTCAATCCTTTTGATACCGTAGGTATCTGGGATGAGTGAATTTTCCCCTTAGAGAGAGTGTGAGCCGTATGGCTAAATCTGGAATATTCATTAATAATTACTGATTTAATACTATTGGCTTCTACTCGAAGCCATCGATTAGATATTGAAAACAGTAGAAAATGTCTCTAATGATATTAGTATGCACTTCCGTCTTGACAAGTGCCGTGTCTTAAATATAATCAAAGGAAAGGTTCAGCCTGGCGGATTCGATGTGCAAAATGGCCAGAAATGTGTGAAAAGGATATGTATAAATACCTCGGAATAAAGCAAGCGCGGAAGATTGACCATAAGCAAATGAAAACTGAGATAACTACTGAGTTTATACGAATGAAACAGTTGCTTTATTCACACCTTAAGAGTAAAATTTTGTTTAAGGCACTAAACACCTACGCATGATCCGCACTTAGCTATTCATTTGGTATTGTTAAGTGGACAAAAACGGATATAGAAAATCTTCACCTCATCACACACCTCACAAACGCACAAAAACACTATCCTCGAAGTTCAGTAGAAAGAACGACATTACTGCGGTATTTAGGAGGACAAGGACTTATGGATATAAGTGCGCAATTAGAAAACCAGATTACTAATTTAAGAATTTATTTTAAGCGATTTGTACAGTAGGTGACACAACACCGATAAAACTGAGGGAACCCGAAATGCGCATAAATCATCTTAATAAAGACGAAAAAATTCGCACCTGAATGGGTAAACCTCTGCATGGGCGACATTCCAATCAAGTCAGTCAAGACTGTGTCGACAATGTAGCGTCGAACTATTGGCTGTTCCCTGAAACAGAAGGCTCATTATTTGCCATTCAGGATCAGGTTATACCAACAAAAAATTACCTTAAATATATCATCAAAGACCCTCCAGTCCAAAACGACAAATGCCGATATGGATGTCAAGACCAAGAAACCATCTACCATCTTACTAGGGGCTGCCAGGCATTTGCTGCAACTGAATACAAGGAACGGCATGATTCAGTGGGGAAAACTCTTCATCAAGCAGTAGCAATCAAACTTTGACTTCTCCAAGCAAACCATCTCCCATATCATCAATACATCCCAGAGAGTATGCTTGAAAATAACAACTTCAAGCTTTATTGGGACCGCACTGTGTTCACAGACCAAACAGTAGCACACAATAGACCAGATCTCGTACTAGTTAATAAACTAACGAGACAAACATTACTAATCGACGTTGCGATACCTAACAAGAATAATCTGCGTGTTAAATACAATGAAAACATCGCCAAGCACAGAGATCTGGAAATACAAATAATGAGACAATGGAGAATGAAATGTACCCAGACGATACCTATTATTCTTTCTACTACTGGAGTCATTTCGAGGAACCTCCTAGAAAACATAAAAGAGTTGGATCTGAATGAACATCTCTACAAGATCATGCAGAAAAGTGTACTACTCTCAACGTCCAGATGTGTACGAATTTTTTTAGGAGATACTCCAGTATAATAAGTCACCTAGGGCTCGATAACATGGAAAGAGCCTCACCAAAGCTCGATCCTTTTTTAACCGTAGGTATCTGGGATGAGTGAATTTTTCCCATAGAGGGAGTGAGAGCCGTATGACTAAATCTGGATATTCATTATAATATTCCGGCGTTTGTCGGAACTGATAACTGATTACAAAGAACTCCATGACTCAGTAGGAAAGATTCTGCACCAAGAACTAGCTAGTAAACTGGGACTTCTCCAAAACGACCATATCCCTTATGATCAATATGTCACTGAGAGGATGTTTGAAAACGACAACTATAAACTTTACTTGGACCGCACTATGCTCACAAACCAACCAGTGACACATAATGGATCGGATCTCATACTAGTTAAAAAAAACTTACCTAACAATGTGTGGCTATACCTAACAATAACAACCTGCGTGTTAAATACAACGAAAAAATCGCCAGATACGGAAATTTGTAAATACAAATAAGGATACAATGAAGAATGGAAAATACTCAGACGATACCTATTATTCTCTCTAATTCTGGAGTTATTCCGAAGAGCCTCTTAGAGAACATAAAACAGCTCTTAATGAATCTCTCTATAAGACCATGCAAAAAGCAGTACTGCTCTCAGAATCTAGAGTATCTCTCAAAATTGTTGGGAGATAATCCGACGTACCAAGTCACCTAGGGCTCGATAACACGGAAAGAGTCCCACCAGGAAAGCTTAATCCTTTTGATACGGTAAGTATCTGGGATGAGTTAATTTTCCCCTTAGAGGGAGTGTGAGCCGTATGGATAATATTCATTAAATCTGGATAATATTCATTAAATAAAACAGAACATACAAGTTTGATCAAATATCTATATAAATATAAGTAAAGTTACACGTATTTCTCCCTTCTACATGTAATTTGACAGGTTACGTCAAAATAAGGTATCTTTAAATAAAGGTCCTCTGGCCTGTAGTTAATTTAAATAAAGGCGTCCTGTATTTATTAAAGGACAAAAATAAGAGACGCAAAACTGCTCATGCGTATATTTCAAAATAAAGGTACTTTTATTACAGGACGGCATAAAACACCGCTTCAATAACTATTGTCAAGGTGCTCTCGATCAATCGAATATTTACGTAAAATATTGCTCGTTAACTTAATTGTATTCCTTTTTGGTGTATGTTGGCTGCTTTTTCGGGAATGAAAAGTGTTTTTAATAACAAAGAATAATTTGTAACGAGGCCAGATCAAGTAGCACAAGCTGTTGCTCCTCATAATGATGGACTTTTCATTCGACATATCGAAGATATGCTTGGAAGCACAATATTCGATGTTTTACAAAGATTTCGAGAAACTGATTTTTATTCAATAAGACTTGTACAGAGAAGACCAATGTCAACAAATCTCTTAGAAGACCTGTTTCTTAGACCTTCATTGCTTCGAAAGCGGACAGTTACTGTTATAGCTTTGTCTAGGAAACTGGTATATGTTCATGGTACCGTAGTTTCACCTGACACCGTACGTCGAAGATTAAGCGAACAAAATGTATCATCTTATATACCTGCCACAGGCCATTTACTAGACGCAGCTCATCAAAGACAATTGCTTAACTCCTAAAATACAGGTGGTGGAGGTATAGTGGTATGGGGCGGCATTTCTTTGGAAGCACATACAGATCTTTTTATGTTAGAGGCAGGTGGCCTTAATGCTGATAGGTACATTAGGGAATGTCTAGATCATATGTTACCTTATATGCATTTTGTAGGTAAACATTTTTTCCCAATGCAGGGTAATGTACGGCCGCACATTGCCAGGGTAATAATGCAATACTTTATACATGTAGGTATTCAGTTTCTAGCCTGGCCACGTAGAAGTCCAGACCTTAACCCGATAGAGTATTTGTGGGACAACTTAAAAAGAAAAGAGGTTAGTCTTTGTATGTGGGTATATTTTATTATATACACATACAAAGACTAACCTCTTTTGTTATACGTGGTATACAGCCAGCTACAGGAATTATTTTCCTTGTGGATTTTAACTTAAAAAGGGTAGTTAGGCAAAATTATGGCGAATTTGAAACCGTGGCAGCTTTAGAACAGGCGCTAAATAAACGAGTGGGAACAAATACCACAAAACGAGATTTCTGATTTGATCCAGTCTATGCCAGAACCAGCGGATATACTAAAGTTGATAGACAAAGATCGAATCCACTTGTTAGTAGACTTATTTAACAAGATTTATGAAAACAGTATAATTCCTGAAGAATGGCTAAGATCAACGTTTGTCCCTCTACCCAAGAAGGCACATGCTAAGCAGTGCAGTGATCATCGCTCATCAGTCTGATGAGCCACACCTTAAAAATATTCCTCAAAATAATTCACAATAGAATTTACAGAAAATTGGAAGAAGATATCGGAGAAACTCAGTTTGGATTCCGGGAGGGATATGGAACTCGCGAAGCATTATTTGCCTTTAACGTCTTGACACAGAGGTGTTTGGATGTGAATTAAGATGTATTTGCTTGTTTCATTGATTACAACAAGGCGTTTGATAACGTCAAGCATGACCAACTTTTAGAGATCTTGGAAGCTAAACAGTTAGACACTCGCGATATAAGAATAATATCTACTTTGTCATTATAATCAGAAAGCAGTCGCACGCATCGAAAATAGAACAACAAATGAAATTCAAATTAAAAAAGGAGTTAGACAAGGATGTGTGCTGTCACCAATGCTATTTAATCTCTATTCGGAAGAAATTATGAAGAAAGCATTGTAGGAAGAAGAGATTCGAATAAAAGTTAACGGCCAACCAATTAATAATATTAGATACGCAGATGATACGGTTTTAATGGCAAAGACAGTAGAAGATCTGCAAGCCATTTTAAACAAGGTAGTCACAGCTAGTGAAGACAAAGGGTTAACAATGAACGTCAAGAAGACAAAATTCATGATTATTTCAAAAAAACAAAGATTGTACAAACCTGTACATTCACATTAACGAAATCGAACGGGTGCACAAATATAAATATTTGGGAACAAGCGTTAATAACAACAATGACATCACAGAAGAAATAAAAACTAGAATTGGAAAGGCTCGAGCTGCTTTTGTTAATATGAAGGACATTCTGGGAAGTCATGACATTAACTTAAACCTGAAAATGAGATTGGTTAGATGCTACATCTTCTCGATACTGCTGTACGGAGTAGAGACTTGGACTTTAAACAAGAGCAATATTGATAAACTAGAGGCCTTCCAAATGTGGATATACAGAAGAATTTTGAAAATACCTTGGACAGACAAAGTAATAAATAGTGAAGTTCTTCGAAGAATGAACAAAGAACGGGAGCTGTTGATCACCATCAAGAGAAGAAAGTTGAAATATTTTGGTCATGTGATGAGAGGGAAAAAGTACCGATTGCTCCAGTTAATTATCCAAGGAAAGATTCAGGGCAAACGAAGCGTGGGGAGACGACGTATATCTTGGCTGCGCAATTTAAGAGACTGGTTCTAGTGCACATCTAACCAATTATTTAGAGCAACAGCTTCAAAGATGCGAATAGCAATGATGATTGCCAAACTTCGTAGCGGAGAGGGCACTTGAAGAAGAAGAATGCCAGAACTGATAAGAGCGATTATTCGAGTTCGTGGAGCAAATGCTCGATTTTAGTATTATAATTTTAAAAATATTTTTAATTTGAAAAATATATTACTCAGGAATAAAAAAAATTGTAAATTTTAATTCGTTGTTAAATTAGTCATTGTTTTGGAATTTGTTTTTTATTTTATGGTTTTTTATTAAACAAAAATAATTTATTAAAATTGAAGTTTTTCTAATTCTTTTTATTTTACTTAAGATAAACTTAGTGTCCGGTTACTTCTGCGAATCAGTGTATATAATGGGATTGAATATTGCATTCAATTTTTCCTTAAAATAAAAAACATACATTTTTTTTTTATTTCAGCCTTTCTCGAAGAAAAACACACATCAGAAACCATGAAAACGATATCGGTGCGTTCATGTAATAAAGAACAACGTATGGATCGAAATGTTGAAGAAAAAACATTAAAATGTGAAATTTGTTTTAAGCAGTTTTCTCAGAAAATTAGTTTGAAAACACATTTAAGATTACACACTGGAGAAAAACCTTACAAGTGTGAAATTTGTTTTAATATGTTTACTCAGAAAACTTCTTTGGATGACCACAGAATAGTTCACACTGGAGAAAAACCTTACAAGTGCGACATTTGTTTTAAGCAGTTTTCAAGAAAAAGTTCTCTTAATGAACACAAAATAGTTCACACTGAAGAAAAACCATACAAGTGCGAAATTTGTTTTAACCAGTTTTCTCATAAACGTAGTTTGAAACTACATTTGAGATTGCACACTGGAGAAAATCTACACAAGTGCAAAATTTGTTTTAAGCAGTTTTCTCAGAAAAGTAATTTGCAAGTACATTTGAGATTACACACTGGAGAAAAACCTTACAAGTGTGAAATTTGTTTTAAGCTGTTTACTCATAAAACTTCTCTGGATGAACACAAAATAGTTCACACTGGAGAAAAACCTTACAAGTGCGAAATTTGTTTTAAACAGTTTTATCATCAAAAGTATTTAAAAATACATTTAATCATACACGCTGAAGAAAACCCGTACAAGTGCGAAATTTGTTTTAAGCAGTTTTCTCAGAAAATTAATTTGAAAACACATTTGAGATTACACACTGGGGAAAAACCTTACAAGTGTGAAATTTGTTTTAAGCTGTTTACTCAGAAAAATGCTTTGGATGCACACAGAATAGTTCACACTAGAGAAAAACCGTACAAGTGCGAAATTTGTTTTAAGGAGTTTTCTCAGAAAAGTTCTTTGAAAGTACATTTTAGATTACACACTGGAGAAAAACCTTACAAGTGTGAAATTTGTTTTAAGGAGTTTTCAAGAAAACGTTCTCTGGATGAACACAAAATAGTTCACACTGAAGAAACACCATACAAGTGCGAAATTTGTTTTAAGCAGTTTTCTCAGAAAAGTGCTTTGAAAGTACATTTGAGATTACACACTGGAGAAAAACCTTACAAGTGTGAAATTTGTTTTAAGCTGTTTAGTCATAAAACTTCTTTGGGTGAACACAAAATAGTTCACACTGGAGAAAAACCTTACAAGTGCGAAATTTGTTTTAAGCAGTTTTCTCAGCAAAAGCATTTAAAAATGCATTTAATCATACACTCTGGAGAAAAACCTTACAAGTGCGAAATTTGTTTTAAGCAGTTTTCTCAGCAAAAGCATTTAAAAATGCATTTAATCATACACTCTGGAGAAAAACCTTACAAGTGTGAAATTTGTTTTAAGCTGTTTACTCATAAAACTTCTTTGGATAAACACAAAACAGTTCACACTGGAGAAAAACCTTATAAGTGCGAAATTTGCTTTAAGCAATTTTCTCAGAAAAGTAATCTCAATACCCATTTTAGATTGCACACACGAGAAAAACCTCAAGTGCAATCTTAAAACTTCTAATGCAATTTTTAGTGATAATGCTGCGTATTAATGCATATAGTAATCAGTATTAATAAATTTGGATATGTGGTATTATCAAATAACTGATTGTTTTTCATTTAAAGATGACTCAAAGAGCAGATCTTTCACTCCTGGTACGTCTTTCTCTTCTGATGTTTCCAGATGAGAAACATGTAGTCACATCAAAAATAGTACATTTTATTCAGAGGGTTACAAATATGATAAACTTACTTTCTGCGGTGCTACCCATCATTTGTGCTCTCGATAACTGGGTCGTTTCACTCCCAGGTAGTATAATCACGATTTAAAATAAACGAGTAGATATTGGAGAGTGGAATATCACCGGAGGTTCGACTAGCTCTACATTCTGCATACGTGCCTTCTACATACGATTTCATGGAACTAAAATTTGAATGCGAACTTTTTTTTTCTTTTATTAAGTTATTTTCTCAAATTGTCATGCAAATCACTTCTTGAATAAGTACCCGGGATCGATTCTTTAAAATTATATTTGTTCTTAATTCAAAGAATGACATTGAGTTTTAGCTTCAATTTTCAGCATACTTTTACAAACAAATGCTTCGAAGAGTAGTTTTAGATTAGTAAATTGTATTTAAAAACAGTATATCTATTAAAGTAGTAAATTATTAAAATACCCGAGAAATAAAAATTGTTTATTGATCTATTGTGGTGAGGCTAACGTTACAAGAATTTTAGTGATCATACTGCGTTTTGGTGGTTATAGTAATCCGTACTGATAGCGATGGTACAACAGAAGTTTCGATGTGTTCACTCATGCAATGACATCTAAGTAAAACTCTACTTAGCTCCAAATAGCAAAATAACCACTAAAATATCGTAAAAGTAGATGGAAAAAAACTAATATTGATACCAACTGTTAAGCCGATCAAAACTACTAAATAAAATATTTTTTTTTGTTTTTACCGTGTCTGATAGTGTCCTAAAAAATAAACTGTATGAAGCCATGGATGAATTCCAAATTCCCGATAAACTCATAAGATTGGTTAAGGCTACAATGCGTAAAGTTGTTTGCAAAGTCGAAATACAGGGCGAAAAATCACAGGCATTTGAAACGCATGTTGGGCTGCGACAAGGGGATACGCTGGCGTGTCTCCTTTTTAACATTTCTCTGGAAAAGGCGGTCAAGGATAACCAAATAGACAACAGAGGAAACATTTTTAATAAAACATCCCAAATTTTGGCATGTGGAGATGATGTTGACCTAGTTGCCCGCACAACACGCAAGCTAGAAGAAATGTATACCACCTTGTCAAATGCCTCAAAAAATATGGGCCTGCAAGTAAACGAGGAGAAAACTAAGACAATGGCATCAAGACCCAACAATAGAGCCAGAAACATCGGCCACCAATTCACGGTTGATAACTCTACCTTTGAAGTGGTGGACAAATTCACATACTTAGGCACCCTGGTCACCAAGGAGAACGTCATGACGGAAGAAATCAAGCGAAGAATAACCCTAGCAAACAAATGCTATTTTGGATTGAGTAGACATATGAGAAGCAAAAACTTAAGCCAAATAACAAAAATAACCATATACAAAACCCTTATACAACCAGTGTTGACAGATGGATCGGAGACATGGGCCATTTCCAAGGCAGATGAAGACCTCCTGCTTATATTTGAACGAAGGATCCTGAGAAGAATATTCGGTGGCATCTGTGAAAATGGTGTTTGGAGAAGGAAGTACAACTACGAGATATATTACAGATATAAACATATATTTGGTGGTGAAGGCGTAGTATCTCTTATACAAATAGGAAGACTGCAAGACATCTGGCAAGATCACAGCAGAACAACCCTCCTAGAAGAATCCTTATGTCACAACCTGTGGGAAGTAGAAGTAGGGGTAGATCAAAACTCAGATGGAGGGATGGTATAGATGAGGGTGGTAGAAAAATAGGAGCAGCAAACTGGCAATGGATAGAACTGACTGGCGTAATAGACTTGGGAAGGTAGAGGCTCTTTTATAGGGCTGTAGCACCAATGATGATTTACCGTGTATGTAGTAATACCAAACTATAATAAGTGGATGTAGAACTGGAGGACAATACAGTAATCCCTCTTCAACCGCGGGGGTGGCGTTCCGAGGAGAAAGGCGCAGTTGATGTAACCGTGGTTGGCGAGGGATCCACTGTCCAAAGAAAAATATGAAATATAATTCAATTAGGATACGTATATTAGTACATATGTAACTATACGATGAAAAAATAAAATTAGCAGTTAGATAGTTTAATAAATGTATACATATGTGTACATATTCTTCTTCTTCCTATGCCGTCCCCATTAACGGAGGTTGGCGACCACATTTTTAAAAGCTTCTCTGTCTTTTGCAACGTGGAATAATTCGTCTACAGTCATGTTTGTCCAGTCTCGAATATTTCGCAGCCACGACTTCCTCTTTCTACCTATTCCCTGTGTACATATTACGAGTATAGAATGCTTTAAAAACTTCATTTTTTAAAATATAAGATGGTTGGCTGCTTCATTTTCATCCTAATTTTCTTTTGCGCTTACAGTTTTTGAGCAGACGATAATATCGTGTTTATGTTGCTTAAAGTGAGAGACGTGATTGCCATCTCGTCTTTTACTTCTTGGGATTTTGACATTATGTAAAGAAACTCTTTTTTTTTTTTAATCTTTCGAACCATCCTTTACTCGCTTGGAAACTAGAAGATTCGACAGCATTTAGATTTTCCTTTTAACATAGTCTTTACGATACCTTTCAGACGAAGAAACTTTTCAGTATAAAAACTATGTATGCTATAACGAGAACCGTAAAATGCTGTTACCTTAAGCGAAATGCGAAGAAGCACATTATGTGTGTACATATATCTGTGAAATACTTACTACTAAATGTGACGCATAGGAGTGATAATATGATCGGATGCCAGTGAATTACCGTGTAGACTGTATAGAGTGGAGCATTCGTCAAAAGTCGATTGGGCGGATATCGAAACCGCGGATAAGCGAAATCGCAGTTGATGAGTCCGCAGATAACGAGGGATTACTGTAAGCGAAGCCGGGATTTATTAAAGTTTGGTGCGTGTATTGTCCTTAAGGTGGACACAAATAAGGGGACAAACAATGTAAACGTTTCCCGTGATAATTATATGGAATCTTGTGTTGGTGGTTTTACGCAAGATAACCTAGAAAATACTAGGGGATTTTTTAAAATCCTAATTAGATATATATATATATATATATATATATATATATATATATATATATATATATATATATATGTATATATATTTATATATATATAAATTTCCGCGGTCAGATGAATGAAAATTACTTAGTTCTCGGTAAGAACCGCGTTGAGAATTTATTACTCGACGTTTCGGCACCCATTTTAGAGCCATTATCAAGAGTGATACGGTTCCGTTCGAGTTCGGGGTCTCAATCTGCCTACTCCCCTCACTCGAGACGTGCCAGTATCGTGTTCTGTATAAATACAAGAACTGTCTCTCGGCACTGAGGTCTCAATCTGCCTACTCCTCAGTGTCGAGTGACAACCGGTCTTACCCTGTGGCTGCTTTTATACTCGCTGTATGCGCGGGAACGGCATGCGCTGACGTGGCCTGAGCGGTGTGGGCGGGAGGTCGCTGAAGCAGGGGTCGCCGGCAATCGTTTCGCGTCATCGCGCGTATTTAACCTGGGCCGTTTTTCGATTTCGATAGCTTCACGAATGAATCTTGATTTTAAAGAGCGGATGAAGGCGATGGTTTTTGCTTTTTCGAAATCTATTTTTTGGCCTGTTTGAATATGATGTTAGGCTAGGGCTGAAGTAGTATCGGAATGTTTGACAGATATAGAATGTTCGTAAATACGGTTATGGATTCGTCGGTTTGTCTGTCCGATGCATGTACGTGGGCAACTGGAACAGGGTATCTCGTAAACACCATGGTCTTCATTAGGGATTTGCTCTTCCTGAGAACTAAGTAATTTTCATATATTTATATATATATATATATATATATATATATATATATATATATATATATCTATATATATATATATATATATATATATATATATATATATATATATATATATATATATATATATATATATATATCGATACATCAGTATCAGAGTGCACAACTCAAAATTTTTCAATATGGAGATAAGTATAAGGAAATGGTTAAAAGATGTTTATTTATCAGTTTCAAATTGAACCATCTAAAAATTCCAACACCATTGTAAAAATTTTGACTTGTCATCATGCCGAATCGAATATTTTGTTTACACCGTCGTAGTTTCATATCGCATCATTTTGAATTAGTGCGCAATGAAACTTGATTGGTAGAACTGTTGTCAGCTACTAACTGAAAATGGTGCGGTATGAAACTGTCAATATCTGCAAGGTTGAAAAATCACAAAAAATTAAATTACAAGAGTAAAGTACCACAACTTTTAGATGAACGTTGCTGTAAACTTTATACAGAGCTTTTGTAGCTTCTATGAGTTCCGTCTGTATTTCTAATTTGTACATTCCCTCCCATAGTTCTGACCTTCCGCACCAAAGTGCGGAAATTACTAGAAGAGCAAGACTAGCATGGGCAGTATTTGGAAAACTTAGTTGGATACTTAAGAACCGCAAAATACCCCAATACTTGATGAGCAAAGTGTTCAACCAATGCATCCTTCCTATCATGACATATGGATGTCAAACCTGGACCCTAACCAAGGCAAACATGAATAAACTAGCCACAACAGAAAGAACAATGGAAAGAGCAATGTTAGGTATACGACTGTCAGATAAAAAGAGGAACGACTGGGTAAGATCCAAAACATAAGTCGAGGACATAGCAACAAAAATTGCCAAACTTAAATGGAGCTTCGCGGGCCACACTGCTAGACAAAAAGACCAACGTTGGAATACTACAATACAACATCGAAGACCTTACGAAAGTAAACGACCAAGAGGAAGACCACAGATGAGATGGGTTGATGACATTAAAAGAATAGCCGGAACAAATTGGAAATATGTTGGTCAGAATAGAGACCGATGGAAGGAGTTGGGAGAGGCCTATGTCCAAACATGGACGACAGAAGGCTAAGAAGAAGAAGAAAGAAGTTCTGACCTTGGTACAGTCATACGCCTTTCTCAAGTCCACAAATGCCAAATGTATATCTCTATTTTTTGCTTTTTTCTTTTCCAACAGTTGTTCCAGTGTGTATATGTGGTCTATGCATGATCTTCCTGCTGTGAAGCCTGCCTGATCCTCCCCGATTTTGCCTTTTATTGCTTGCTCTATCTTTTCTCGCAGTATCTTCCCATATAATCTTCCTATTGATGATATTACGCTTATTTCTCTGGAGTTTTCGCATCGTTTTCTATCTCCTTTCTTAAATATAGATGTCATATATGCCTCCGTCCATTCCTTGATCCGTATTTTATAAGCTCAGGTGAGATGCCTCCAGGTCCCGGTGCTTTCTTATTTTTGATTGCTTTTATGGCCGTTGTCATTTCCCTATCTGTTATCTCTATTTCTTGTTGTGAGGATCTGCTTCGTCTTCGCCTGTTTTCTTTTCCAATAAATTGTGGTCTTTGTTCTGTTAACAGTTCCTTGTAATAGTCCTTCCATTCTTTGTCCTGTATATTTCCCAATTTAATTTTTTCTTTTGAGTTTTGTTTCAATCCTCTCAGTACTTTCCATGACTCCGAAGTTCTTGTACCTCCTATGTATGTTTCAATATTTAAGCAGGTTCTTTCCCATTCTTCATTGTTTTGTTGTGTTATTTGTTTTTT
This sequence comes from Diabrotica undecimpunctata, assembly GCF_040954645.1. Lineage (NCBI taxonomy): Eukaryota > Metazoa > Arthropoda > Insecta > Coleoptera > Chrysomelidae > Diabrotica > Diabrotica undecimpunctata. The sequence goes on from NC_092805.1 coordinate 104,336,998, forward strand.
CACTTCTCTATCTTTTTCTCTATATTCTTTATAAATTTCTTCGTTGTTTGTAATCAGCCATTTTCTGTATAGTTACTTTTTTTCTTCAATTATTCTTTTTGTTGGTTCATTTATTTCATAATAGTGCTGTTTATTAGTTATATGTTCTTTTTCTCCAAGGGCTTCGAATGCTGCTTGTTTTATACTCGCATTTATATGCTCGTATATTTCTTCGATGTTGCCGTATCTAAATTCTATTAATTTTTGGTCTAGACGTTGTTGGTATAGTTCTCTTATTGATTGTTCTTGGAGTAGTTCTATATTGTATTGTTTTTCTCTTATAGTGTTCAACGGTTCTTCTGTAGAAGGGGTCTTGTTATGTTTCCAATTAATGCCCATTTTTGCTGTGAGTAGTTTATGGTCCGTTCCACATTATGCTCCTCTTCTGACTCGCACATCTTTGATCTTTATTGTGGTATCTTGTTTGATTATTATGTAGTCTATTATCGATTTCAGCTTTCGTGTTACTTGCGTCCATGTATATTTATGAACATTTTTATGTCTGAAGAATCCGTTGGTGATTTTTAGATTGTTTAGTTCGCATATTTCAATCAGACGTTCTCCGTTATCGTTTTGTTCATCCTCTCCAAATCTCCCCACTACTTTATCGTTTTCTTTCCTTCCGGTTCTGCTGTTAAGGTCTCCTGTTATAATTATCTCCACGTTCTTCTTAATTAGCTCTATTTGATGTTGAAGTTGTTCCGTGAAATGTTCTTTTTCTACTCTCGGGCAATCGTCTGTTGGTGCAGATACTGCATATACCGAGTATCACTGTCTCTTTACCGTATATGTCTAAATGCATTTTAATTATTCTCTCGTTGATTGGTTCCCGTGTTCTAACCCTGTTCTTTCACTTATTTTTGATTAGTATTCCCACTCCTGCCTTTGCTCTACATTCTTCGCTTCAGCAGTGTATATGGTCTTCTGTTGTTTCCGTTCCATTTCCTTTCTTTTTGGTTTCTGTTGTTACTAGTCGATGTTGCTTTCTCTAAACTCCTTGATCACTTCCGTCGCCTTTTTGTTCCATCCTTGTATATTCCATGTTGCACATATGAATGTTATATCTTTTCTTCGTTTTGATTTTTGGTTGAGCTTTGATAAGACTGGGTCTTCCGAACTCTCCCCCCCCCCCTATCCGATGGTTGGCTTTTTTATCTTGCGATTTTCGTTCTTCTTACCCTTATGTTTTTCTGTGTTAGGTTGCTAATCCCTAACGCCACAACCCCCGTTTGGAGGACCTATTCTTTAGCCGCCCATTCTGGATCAGACGCTTTTGGTTCTTCCGCCCTCTCGACCATTGTGACTTTTCCAGCCATCCTCTGCTCTCGAGAGCGTTGACCGGTTTTCACCTGCACCCCAGGCAGGGACCCTCACAGGGTGCTATCAGCCTGGTCAGCTGAACCCTGGTTTTTTTTAGAGGTGTTACTCCTCTATCTGGGACCGGCTGCATCGGTTATAGAGCTACTCAATTCACCCCATACCAATCCAGGCAGAGTTGAAAAAAAAATTATTCTGTGTTATATTAAAATATTAAAGAATTAGCGTACCTCTTAACTCCAGTCTGTCGTTTTCATGTTGGCACAACTTCTAACTCTCAGTTGTCATGTTATTATTCTACGAGAAGCATCTAGGCTGATCGTTCTTTTATTGTTGTTGTATTTTGACGTTATTTAAGTGCTCTTTTGAACTTTAAATATGGAAAAGTAAGTACAAAACAATTTAATTTTTAAGCCTAACCTGTACCATGCAAAAGTAGTGAGTTTATAATAATGATTTAATAAAAACATGGAGATACGAGATTTGCTAAAATTTTATAGTTTATGTCAGCTCGTTAAGTAACTGGAGTTAAGAGTTTTACATTAATATTCTAGGTAGGCGTACTGCACAAAATTTTGTAAAATAATTTCAATTATGTGAAATATTGTTGATAAATAAATTTGCAGATACGAAGAAGTCTACGTAAAGTCATATGTCTACAGTTTATTTTGGAAATACAATTGAGGTTCCCCAAACTCAATTGTACTAAATTTGGTTTGTATTTTTTCAGAACATCGAGAGGTCAAAGGCTGCTAAATATGGCACTACAACAAACCATTCTTAAAACTCAGCCAAACAATAATAGTGAACAGCTTACAGAAAAAAATAACAGGTCGCTCGGATCATGAAAATGTTGATTCTACTGTAGAGTGTACTGTTAATATCCCAAAGAGCATAAACATTGGCGCAATAGCACCAATAATAATTAATGTACCCCCGGAAGAAGAGGAAAGATAAATGTTTGTTGACCCCAATGATGGTTTTTTTATTCACCTTGCCCTCAGCCGATATGAGTTTAACGCTGAATCTTGAAAATGTAACAGTAACCGAATCTCTTCAAAACAACAATTTGCCTAATGGGATAAGCAGCTCATATGCAATGGATAAAACCTTACATACATTGGAACACCCAACTCTAAATATTGGCAACAAAACAGTTGAGCAGTTGGAGAATTACCAATATAATACATCTAATCAAACTGAACCTTGTATTGATATTATTAATAATAATGACATTGTTAATAATATTATTAGCGATGAACAATCAGATAACAATGAAGAGTATAATCCCAATGAACGTGAACATAAAATTGACAATGACTTTGATCAGAATTCGAATAAAATATCAAGTAAAACCAAACGCAAGAAACGACACCAAGTGAATTAGCAAACTTGGAACATTAGGAAAAATACAACAGCCAGAAAATTAGGAAAGGAATATTGCGGTAAAAGAAAAACAAAAAATGGACCGTATATAATATAAAAAAAGCTGCTAGATTAATGAAACAAAGATGCGAGTGTAGCAGAAAAGAAAATAGTGTAATCCAGTGTCTAAGACTCACAGAAGATGATAAAAAAGAAAATTTTGAAGAGTTGAATCGCATTATTGCCGCAAGAGGACATCGAAATTATATCTTGAGCCTTGCTGGCAATCAAAAAGAAGCGTGTACACGTTTTATAAAGATAATTATGCAAAGAACAAAATGTAACTCCGTTGTCACAATGTAGGTTTTCACAAATTTTTGATGATCAAAATCTTTCTATATACCAACCCAAAAAAGATGTCTGCGATATTTGTGAGTCTTTTAAAACGGGAAATTTGAGTCGACGAGTATATAACGCGTATTCTTCAGAAAGATGAAGCAAGGATACACAAAGATGTAGATAAAACAGACTCAATTTGTGTAACATTCACAATGGATTTACAATCATTATTACTTTGCCCTAAATATTCAGTACCTATCTTCTCTCTACTATAAAATGAAGTTGTCTGTCCACAACTTTACAATTTATAACATAAACACCAAGGAAGGATTCTGTTTCATCTGGAATGAGACAGAAGGCGGTTTGACTTCCAATGAGTTTTCAACAATAATTTCAGATTTTGTTTTATCAAACCTGCCCTTACCCGAGGGAAAGGAAAAAATTGTTTTGTACAGCGACGGCTGTTCGTACCAGAACCGTTGCTGTACACTAGCCAATGCGCTTCTTCATATTGCATCTACGAACAGTGTAATAATTGAACAAAAGTTCTTAGAAGTCGGTCACACACAAATGAAGACCGACTCAATGCACTCCTGCATTGAACGGAAGTTAAAAAATAAAACAGTTCGTGTACCAGCAGATTATATAACAATTTGTAAAGAGGCCAGAAAATTCCCTTCTCCATGTACAGTGAAGTATTTGATTACAAATATTTCAAAAATTTTGATAGTCATTTATTTTATAATAGCATTAGGCCAGGCAAACTTTGTGGATCTTCCCGAGTTGTCGATATACGTGCATTGAAGTATTTAGCTAATCAAACCATTAAATTCAAATTGAATTTTTCTGATGAATGGGAAAATCTACCCCAAAGAAAAGACAAATTAATTAATCCAACGACACTTCACAATCTTCCAAGTCTTTACTCCAAAAGACTATCGATTAAATATAGGAAGTATCTTGATTTAGAATCCTTAACATCCATTTTGGAACCAGATTTTCATACCTTTTATGCTACCATTCTTCACGATTAAACAGCTTGTTTGTGTTAATCTTTACCGTAGTTTGTAAAATGTTTTGTTGTTAAAAAGTTTTTTAATTAGTATTATAATTTTAATTAAAATTTGTTGGGTTAAAAATATATTTTTGTATTAATAAACTTACAAAAAGACTTATTTTCTTAATCACTCTTTTTTCCATTTTAACAAATAAATGTTGGAAAATCACGTATTTCCGATATAGTGTATGTGCAAAACTCTTAACTCCGTAAAAAACTATAAAATAAAAAAAATACAATTAGCTATTTGAGTTAAAGGATACGAATATATATTTAATATATTTCAAACCAAAAATATGATTGCTAATATAAATAACATTTTACAAAGTTTTTATTGTCTCCTATAAGATTGACTATTTTGGAGTTACAAGGTCTGTTAATTAAGGTAGCGATATGCAGCTATATTCTTTGCTCCTATATTTGGCATGATGATGATTTTTGGCTCCTATAGGAAAAGTCACGACGCATGATCCCCTTTACGATTTACGTCTGTTTGATAACGCCACCAGTCGTTTTAAAAGCCACTTATAATACATAATGTATTTTCATTCAAACTGTAACTCCAGCCTTGCTGCACCCCTGATCAAACCTTTGCGCCATCCGACAAATCGATCTACAAGTTCTAACGGCGCCGAGAAAATTCCACGCGTTTCTGGGAGCTTCCTAACAGCACAGAATAATAAACAATCATAATGCCCACTCTGGTTGAAAAAATAAGTACGTGTAGACGGAATCAGCAATATTTTAGTCGGAACCAGCGCTGTTCACTGACATTTTATCTATTGTGCATAGAAAAATTAACCCGGTTTAATTTATTTACGGCAACTATAGACATAATATGCACTATTTTATTCCTACTTTTAGTTAAAGAATAGATTAAATTATTTCAAATGTACTAAATTATTAATCTCTAAAAATTTAAATTACAGTTCTGTCGTAGCTTGTCACAAATTTCTCAATTCGAGTCTGTTTCTGTTTACAATATGGCGATCGCTTGCTGACAAACTTTAAAGGCGGCATCTGAGTGTGGGCATTCTGATTGTTATTTATTCTGTGCTAACAGCAAGACAAGTATATATAAGAAAAATTCGAATCCAAATGAGTTAGTTGAAAATATAAATTTGTACGATTAAGTAAATATATTAGAGTTAGTATTAGAAAACTTTAAATAAATTAAAATAAACATTACAATACCTGGAGTATTTTTGGCAAAAAAATATAGGTTAGTTTTTATTTTAGGCTTTTATCGAGAAGAGAACACATTGGAAAGTGTGAAAACAATTCCCGTACTTGCATGTAATAAAGAACAACATATGACTCAACCTGTTGAAGAAAATACATTAAAATGTGAAATTTGTGTCAAGCAGTTTGTCAATAGAAGCTCATTAAATAAACATATCAAAATTCACACTGGAAAAAAACCATATAAATGTGAAATTTGTTTCAAGCAATTTAGTGAAACAGCAAGTTTGCAGTTACATATGAGAGTGCATACCGGAGAAACGCCTTACAAGTGCCAAATTTGTTTTAAACAGTTTGCTCGAAAAGATTATTTAAATCGACACATATTCGTTCACACTGGAGAAAAACCATACAAGTGTGAAATTTGTTTTAAGCAGTTAAGCCAAAAAACTACTTTGGAAATACATATGACACTGCATACTGGACAAAAACCCTACAAGTGTGAAATTTGTTTTAAGTCGTTTACAGCGGCTAGTCTTTTGAAATCACATTTGAGAATGCACACTAGGGAAAAACCTTACAAGTGTGAAATTTGTTTTAAACAGTTTACTCGAAAAGGTAATTTAAATGAACACATGTATGTTCACACTGGAGAAAAACCAAGCAAGTGTGAAATTTGTTTTAAGCAATTTAGTGCCACATGTCGTTTGAAAAAACATTTGAGAGTGCACACGGGTGAAAAACCTTACCAGTGTGAAATTTGTTTTAAATCGTTTGCTCGAAAAGAATATTTAAATGAACACATGTACGTTCACACTAGAGAAAAACCATACAAGTGTGAAATTTGTTTTAAGCAATTTAGTGACACAAATGCTTTGAAAAAACATTTGAGAGTGCACACGGGTGAAAAACCTTACCAGTGTGAAATTTGTTTTAATCTGTTTAGCCAAAAAAGTACTTTGACAATACATATGAGAAGGCATACTGGAGAAAAATCTATAATTGTGAATTTTTTTAAGTTGTTTTTAAATTACGTAATATGAAACATTTGTTTTAACAGTTTTCTCAAAAAGATCAAACAAATTGCAAAGAAATTTGTTTGGAAGGTTTTCTCTTAATTGAAAAATTGTTTCGAAATATAGTTCAAGGCAAATTTGTATTGTAAAATTATAATTTAAACAATAAACGCATTTCATTAGATGTATGTTTGTTTGTTATTGTGGTAAGTGAAGTGTACATTTCGTCGTGTATACATTGTTAAGTTTATTGCATTAGTTAGTAAATTCAACCGAGTGTTACCTATTAAATATGAATAAGAATCGAAGAATTCAGTTAATACTAGACATGTGTAGAAATCAGGACATGAAGGATTGAGGAGAATCATCCACAAATTATACTCAAACGTGAGAGATTGTTTACAGATGAACTTTCTTCGCATTATTGTTTTGGTTCTAGGGACGAGCAATCGTTTTATCCCAAAGCTGATGTCAATAATAAAGAGACTCATTATGAAATGGATTTAGCGCTTTCATGTTCAGATAAGGACAGCGATGATAGCATTGCCGACCCAGATTACCAACCTCATTCGAAGTCTGGAAACGTGTCTGATCATTTAGATTCGAGATCTGAAAGCGTACCTACTGAACGATAAGTCATTAAAAAAAAAGGAGACAAATGTCAGAAAAAAGAGACAAATGTCAGAAAAAAAAGAAAAAAGTAGGATAACAAAAATAAACATCCCATTTTGCCTGGATGTACCGTGAAGTGTAAGAATCTTGTTCTGAATATATCGAAGAAAGCCGAGCAGAAATTAAAAAAAAAAACAAAAAAAAATAACGTTATTTTTTTTTATTAGCCTATACTATCCCACTGTTCGAAAAAGGACTTCCGCAATTCCTTCTAGGAGCTTTTTTCTGTATATACTTTTTACACCTTTAATATTTTTCTTTTGAATATAAGAGTTATTTTATATACTTTTAGTCGTTTTATTTTCTTAACCCCTCTCCTTCCGAACCAAAAACCTGATTAGGCCTGTGTATTAAACAATATATTTTTTGGGGTAAACAGACAGTTTCCTTATAACGTATTCCATACATATATTCAACAGAGTCGGAGCCAGCCTAAATCTCTTTTTTAGTCCTTTAGTTATTCTCTTATGATTTGCTCTTGTCAAGTGACTTAAGCTCCTGTTTATGATCCACGTAAACACCTTATAGCTCACACAGAGTAAGGATATGCCTATATAGTTTTTGTAGCTGAGTTTGTCTCTTCTTGTTAATTGGGCATATAATTGGTTTGTAACACTGCGTGCTACAATGATATATGCAAGGCCAGAATCGCTCACTGTCGAAGAGAATTGGGCGGGGTTTTTTTAATCATATAGAAACTATATTGTATCTTAAATCCAAGCACAATTAGATAATATGAAATTATAATTTATTATTGGACGCCACCCCTGGTTTATCCTCGAAGGGGACGAGCAAAAAAATTAAGATTTATCGAAGGTTTACAAGAAAACTATACTTTATTATTTCTTAGTAATGAACAAAAAGAAAACATTAAAAGTTATGTCATCCCAAAAGGATACCAAAATACCATTTCATGTTTACATTACCATAAACAAAAAAGCTTTGTATCGTATTAAATTAAGAATTAGTTATAAAGTAAATTAATATATATATATAGATATTAACCCCAAATTTCGAAATTTGTTTACATTGAAAATAATATAGTTATTTATCAACTAGGAATAATAGAGAAAATAAACCTTTAAATAAAATTAGAACACTTCACTATATTTTCATTCTTTGAGTTCATAATCATTTCCCGTTTTCTTGAAAGTAGGTATAATAAAAATTGGTACAACCTGAATCTGCTGTTTCTTTTCTTATTTAATCAGTCAACCAAATAAACCATTGATTCGGCTCCATCCTACATCAATCCACCACCATCCTAGATAAGAGGGGTTAGGTATTCCATAAAAAGATACCGCTACTGGGCCATGATCTGGAATAACTCCATATCAGTATTATCTTGAGACATGTATTAGAAATATATCAGCATTATAGCCTCTCCAATAAGGGTCTAAAAATAAATATCTATCTGAAATATGGACAAGAAAAGGATTTCTTAGCTCACCTCTAAATGAGACCCACGTCGGAAACACGTCTTAACGGTTGGACGTTCTTAAGAGAAAAGAGCGAGACGCTATCATGGCGCTCTGATTCTGGGCGTGAGTGACAAGTTGATGAATGGGCTCATCTACCGGATATATTTGGGAATTACAGAAGAATCCTTAAGTCGGCTACAGGTACTTGACAGATAGATGGGGTTAGTAGTTTTATTTAAAAAAATAATCGAAATTTATAATGATTTTCTTTTAAATCTTTTGAAACGGTTACAGGTTTTTTCCAGTCTCCTGGAATTTCTTCTGTATCCCTCACATCTGTTATTAGTTTATGAAATTTATTTATCCATAGTAAAGTTCATTCATAAGAGTATTTAGTTTATGGCCATTAAGCGAACTAATAAAAACGAAACACATTCAGACGGAAACATGGGCAGATAACTTTCGATCCCTATTTGCTAAAGGTGACGATATTGAACCATCAACAGCAGAGGTGACGACAAACGAAGAAATAGATATTGAGGAGGAAGAGGTAAAGGAAAAATTAAGGAAATTACAATTCCTTAATGCTTCCTTAAATATTAAACTAATTAGTAAGGAAATTTAAAAATCACCAGGGGAGGACAAAGTACCAAACGAACTCTTAAAGTAAGAAGGACCAGATCTAACCAAACCACTATTAAAGCTAATCCAAAAAAATAATAAAAAAACAGAATTTCTCAAGAATGGAGATCAAGCATCCTAATACTACTCTTCAAAATGGGAGACACATCGGACCCTGAAAATTACAGAGGAATTAATTTATTATACACAACAATAAAATTGGCGACCAAAGTGATGACTAATACACCGAAAGAAATTATAACTCTAGCAGAAGAACAACAAGGTTTTAAGTCGCGAAGGTCATGCAATGACGCTATGTTTATAATGAGGCAAGTGCAAGAGAAATCAACAAACGGGCATATCTATTTCATGGACCTTAAGAAGGCATTTGACCGGTTCAAATTAAAGGACGTTGTCCACTTATTGTAAGCAAGAGAGATACCTCTAGGAATAATCAAAACGATCGAAAATATTTACCAAAACAACACAATAAAAGTAAAAGTGGAAGAACTAACTGATCCTATTGAAGGTGGCAAATTTACTAAGATTTAAATTGGAGCTGGAAGGTCAGATAATAGATGGAGAAAAATGTCTAGGCATCACATTATCTAGCTACGGAAAGCTCGAAACAGAAGTGAATAGAGCAAACAGAGCCACAGGTTGCCTGAATGAAATAATATAGAGAAATAAAAATATCGGGAAAGAAATTAAAGGCAGAATTTACAAAACTACATCAGATCAATAATAACATACGCGGCTAAAACACGACCTGACACAGAGAGAACAAACAGGATGTTAGAAACAGCATAGATGAAAACACTTATACACACTTTACACTACATGATTTATCATGTGATTTGTCATATGATTTGGTCATAAAGTGAAATTTACATGTTTACACTGTGCGATTTGTCATATGATTTTGTCATAAGCACATGCTTATGTGCCTATTCCGCATGATAAAATCATATGATTTTCGGTAATAATACGGGTAACACCAACATATTTAAATATCGCGCCTTATTCTTATGTCAATTCAGCGACATTCCCTTAGACCAAGAGACAACATTCTTTATTTATTTATTTTTTGTTTGTTGCATTGATATTAAACCTATTATATAATGTGTGCTATTGTATTGTATTTTTCTTTTATTATTTATTTAGTTTATTTTATTCTTAGTTTAGTGTTTTATAGTCTTCTTTATAATTTTAGTTTAGTTTCTTTATTAATTATTTTTAATTTGGTATAATATCAACACTAAATTTGATATACCCTGTCCACGATTATACAAGCCCAAAGGCGTCTAATCTTTTTCTTCTTACTGCTGTAATCTGTACGCAGTTGTTGCCGGCGTATTATTATTAAAAGTCGGGAAGCTCATGCAATCAAAGATTTATTTTCCATTATAATGGTTTCAAAATCTAATAGTTGATACCTATACTGTGTCTAATATCTCTATGACCATAAACAAAAAGAAAACTCAAGAAAACCTCACTCATATCATAAGTCATAACTTATCATGCAATATAAACACGATTTTTTAAAACATCATAGAAACGAGGAATCATAACAAATCACTCTTAATTATTTTTAATTTGGTATAATATCAACACTAAATTTGATATACCTTGTCCACGATTTCTTCGTAAGAGCCACCTGCGAGCCCAAAGGCGTCTGATCTTTTTCTTCTTACTGCTGCTGTACGCGGTTGTTGCCGGCGTATTATTATTAAAAGTCGGGAAGCCAATGCAATCAAAAATTTATTTTTCATTATAATGGTTTCAAAATCTAATAGTTGATACCTATACTGTGTCTTGTATCTCTATGACCATAAACAAAATGAAAAATCAATAAAACCTCACTCATTGTCACTCATATCATAAGTCATAACTTATCATGCAGTGTAAACACGATTTTTTAAAACATCATAGAAACGAGGAATCACAACAAATCTCATATGATAAAATCATGTAGTGTAAAGTCTACTTTAAAAAAAATTGATGGTAAGACATTATGGGACAGAGCTAGAAGTACAGATATACGACGTTGATGCAAGGTGGAAAACATCAAGAACTGGGTAAGAAATAGAAGAGTAGAATGGAATGATCATATAAGCCGAATGACAACAAATATAGTACTAAAACGGCAAGAGACGGTTCCTCAATATGAAGACGATAAGTAGGAAGAACACGAAAACGATGGAACGACAACTTACTGGAGACACATTGAAAAACAGAATCATGTCTACATAAAAAGAAGAAGATAATATTTTTAGGCAAGTACATTAAAATTATATTTCAAACACTTTTGAAGGTGATTTTATTTGATATTTTTGCTTAATTAGATTAGGTTAATTGTTTAAGTAGATGAATGATGTATGTAAGTATTAAGATATCTTGTTATTTTTCCGGTCTAACCTCCAAATTAATATGGGCAGAATTTATGAAATATTATTCCATGTTACCCGAGTAAAAATTTAAATCTTTTAAATTGGGTTTTATTTCAGAAATGCATCGAACGATTAACAAAATAAAAAAGAATGCCACAACGTAAGAAGTGGAATGTGGAAGACACGAAAAAAGCAGTGATAGCAGTTAGAAGCAAAATAATGGGTTATTTGAAAGGCATGCAAAATATCCAACGTGCCTCGTGCCACCCTTTACGCTTTGTAAGAAAGATGGTGCTGCTGGTGAGGTATATCAAACAAAACTAAGGAGAAAACCTATTTTGCCAGCTTACCTGGAAAATGAGCTAGGGAAGCATTGTCTGGAAATGGAGAAAACCTTTTATGGATTAGCCAGACGGGATATCTGTAATCTTGCATTCCAGTTGGCCAGGAAAAATACCATTCCAAATTCCTTCTCATTACTTAAAAAATCTCTGGAAAGGACTGGCTAAAACGTTTTAGATTAAGGCATAAGGAGGTGTTAAGCCTACAAAACACTACAGGAAATTCGTTTTCACGGGCACTGGACTTTAACAAGAAAAACGTTCTCAGGTTTTTTGATCTGTTAGAAAAACAAATAGACGAAAAAAACTTTTCAGCTAATCAAATATTTTTAACGTCGACGAAAGTGGTCATAGCATAGTTCAATCAAAGTGTCCTGAGTGGGAAATATGTGCCCTCTTGCGTATATTCCCCGCAAGAAAGCCAGCGAATTGAAAGAAGGGAGATCCACCTGGAAGTATTTTTGCCTTCCATCCATCAGGGTAGATTGAAAAGGACATTTTCACGCAATGGATCAATCACTTCATCATCATCTTCTTCTTCTTCTACTTCTTGGAGATCTTTCGATCTGTTTAAGTCTGAAGCTGCCTCTGGTTAATTTCCTGGGAGGTAGATTGCCAACTATCCCTCCATCTTTTAGGTGGTCTTCCGGGAGGTCTTGAACCGGGCGGGTTGTTTTCTAGGGCAATTTTTGGGAGTCTGTTCTCATCCATTCGTCTTACATGACTGTACCACATCCTTTTACGCTGCCTTCCCCATCTTACAATATCTTGAATTTTGCACTGCTCTCTAACGTTTGTATTTTTCACCCTGTCTCTTCTTGTTTTGCCCACTATTGTTCTTAGGGTTTTCATTTCGGCAACCCTTAGCATCTGTTTCGTTTTGTTGTTATCCTCGCGCACTTCTATGCCATATGTCATGATCGGTCGTATGCAAGTCTTGTAGATCCTAATTTTACTATCTGTGCGCATATACGGATTTGACCAGACTATCTCCCGCAGACATCCCGAAAATGCGGATGCTTTGTTGATCTGACTCCTTAGGTCCTTTACTGGGTCGTGTCTGCTTGATATATCTATGCCCAGATATCTGAATTGCATTACCTGTTCTATGGGGTTGTTCTCAACCACTAACTTATGTCGACTTTACACTACATGATTTATCATGTGATGTGATTTGTCATATGATTTGGTCACGAAGTGAAATTTACATGTTTACCCTGTGTAATTTGTCATAAGCACTGTCATGCGGCTCGTCATAGCTTGTCACAGGAGAATAGGACGGTAGCTACTCCGCATGATAAAATCATATGATTTTCGGAAATAATACGGATAACACCCAAGGTTAGTAGATTATTAAGTTATTATTACTTAATAATCTACTAACCTTGGATAACACCAACATATTTAAATATCGCGCCTTATTCTATGTCAATTATTATTATTTATTTAGTTTCTTTATTAATTATTTTTAATTTGTTATAATATCAACACTAAATTTGATATACCCTGTCCACCATTTCTTCGTAAGAGCCACCTGCGAGCCCAAAGGTGTTTGATCTTTTTCTTCTTACTGCTGTACGCTGTGCGCAGTTTTTGCCAGCGTATTATTATAAAAAGTCGGAAAGCCAATGCAATCAAAGATTTATTTTCCATTATAATAGTTTAAAAATCTAATAGTTGATACCTATACTGTGTCTAATATCTCTATGACCATAAACAAAAAGAAAAATCAATAAAACCTCACTCATTGTGACACATATCATAAGTCGTAACTTATCATGCAGTGTAAATACGATTTTTTAAAACATAGAAACGAGGAATCATAACAAATCTCATATGATATTGTCATATGATAAAACCATGTAGTGTCAAATCTACTTTACATCTGAGCGGATCTTTTGCTATTGTCATACATTTAGTTTGGTTGGTAGAAATGGTCATATTTAGTTGGCGGCTTATTTGAAAGAACTGAAAGAGCTCTCTCTGAATATCATCTTCTGATTCGGCAATAATTGCTGCATCATTTGCGTAACACACCAAACCAATTCTTTTGTTGCCCATTCTGTATCCGAGATTGAGAGATTTTACTTTGTTTATAATTTTGCCCATGAGTAGGTTAAACAAAAAGGGGCTTAAACTGTCGCCTTGTCTAATTCCTCCCGGTGTTAGAATATTTTCAGTGAATTGGTCTCCTGCTCTAATTTGGTTACATTGTTGTTATTTAGGTTATGGACTATCTTTGTTATGTTGGTCGACGTTTTATTTTCTATTAATATATTTAGAATGTCTCCCAGGCGAACCCTGTCAAACGCCTTCGTCAGATCAATGAAGCAAATATACGCTGACATGGCGAACTCTATAGCTTTTTCTTTTATTTGTTTTATTATGAATACTGCATCTGTTATAGACCGCCCTCTTGTAAAACCTTGTTGTTCTTCAGCATTAGTGATTTGCTTTTCCAATTTGTCCTTAAGAATACTTGTGAAAAGTTTCATCGTTGTATTTAAGAGGGTTATTCCTCTGTAGTTTTGTGGGCAAGTTTTTTGTCCTTTTTTAAATATGGGGATTGTGATGCTCTTATGCCATTCCTCTGGCGTTTCTGTGTCGTTTAAGATTTTGTTGAATAGTTGTGACAGTTTACTTGCAAGTTCAGAGCCTCCATATTTTAAGAGTTCATTGGGTATACCATCTGTTCCAGTTGATTTTCTGTTTTTTAGCTTCCTGATCTTTGCTTCTACCTCTTCGTCATTGATTGTAGCACTTATATCTGCTTCGTATTCGTTTATATTCAGCGTTTCTTCAGCATCATATAGCTCCTTAAAATGCTGTTGCCATACCTCTATAGGTACTCCCTTGGTCTGCACGAACTCATTAACTGGTTTTTTTCTGTTCCGAAGCATTTCCATACTTGCTTTTGGGCACCATGTAGATCGTAGTCCATGTCGCTGGTGAATTTAGCCCAATGTTCTCTTTGGATTGATTTCATTCTTGCGTTTACTTCGTTTCTTACTTGGACATATTCTGTGAGAGCTTCTTCCGATTGTGTGATTTTATATCTCAGGTAGCATTTGCGTTTTAATTCAGAGAGTTCTTTTACCTCTTGACAAAACCACGGTTTGGTGTGGTTTATCGCCCTCTTGTTAATTTTCCGCTTTCCAATTGCTTATTCTGCTGCTTGGTTGATGCATTTCCTGATCTTTTGCCAAGGATTTTCTACTCCCCATTCTGGTTGTAACTCGATTTCTTTTAGTTTGCTCGTAATCCTGTTCTCATAAAGGAGTTTTGTACTCTCTGTTACTAGCGACTCTATATTGTGTTTTTCGATAAGCATTGGGGGTTTTCTGTTTCGTTGCGGACGTTCTAGTAGCATCTTGTATAAGACAAGGTTGTGATCAGTCTCCAGGTTAGCAGATGTTAGGGCTCTGACATCAAGTACTTGTGACGGTGTTATCACTCGATTTGTGATTATAAAATCTATCATTGATCGCTGGCCTCGATTATAAAAGTGTATTTATGTTGGTCTTTATGAGGTCTTTATTCATTTCTAGCGCAAAAGTCTATTAGTGCTTCGCCGTTTTCATTAATTATTTCTTCGTTGTACTTTTGTTTTACACCTGGTATGACATCGTTTCCGATCGAATTAGCATTTATGTTATCTACGGTGCTTTGTAGTTGCTGATAGAAATTTTCAGTTTCTGCTGTGGGCTTAGATATGTCTGGGGCATATGTGCTTATCAGGTATGTTGTGATGTTACGCATTTTTATAGAGATTCTTAATAACATATCGTTGATGTATTCGATATCTTCGATGCTTTGTGTGTATTTATCGTGCAGCAAAATTCCGACTCCTGAATGTGCTCTTTTTTCCGCTGTATATGAGTGTAAACTCTCCGTATATTGATGTTCCTTGGCATTTTTTCTTTGTGTGATGGGGTGTTTAGGTTTTCGTTTACCACTTCGTTTTTCCGTTGTCATAGAACGTGTCGTCATCTGATAGTTCCGTCCGGTATCCGAGGCTGTATCTTTAGTTCTGTGAGCCAGTATGGATTCTTTATTTCAGGTAGGTGGCTAACCTCACCTTAGGGACCCTCCTCCTTTATCAAGGCTTGGGACCGGCAGTGTCATCCAATGAACTACTCAATCCACCCATTAGACAACTCAGGCGGAGTTAATCACTTCATCGATTATGTAAAGCTAAAGTGCCGAAAGCCCTATACTTTTGATTTTGGGCGGGCATCACTCGCACACGAGAAACCTAGATGTTATTATCGTTGCTAGGGAAACCCACGTATCTTTATTGTGCTTACCGCCTCACACTACATACACGATGCAATCGCTCAAAAAATCCGTAATGGGGTCTTTAAAAATTTTCTAGGGTGAAGAAATTCGTCAAATTTTAAGGCAAAATAACCCCCCAATGTCTAATTTTCCAGTAAACGGACATATTTTTTCCGAAGAGGATTTTCTAGAGAAAACGGCATACAAGAATGAAGAAGAATCCGTTGGACATGAAAGCCAGATAAACCCGTCTCCTGACCAGGATGATGCCGATGAAGGGGCAAATGGACAACCAGTCTTACCATAACAAATATTTTCCATTCCTGTTCTTGAAAAATGACAAGGCACAAGAGGCCGAAAATCGGGAATAGCTAAAGTTTTGACTCCAAATAAAAATGAACTGGTATAGTCAATCGTATCGAAAATCGAAAAACATAAAATTTAAAGAAAAGTTGGCTTTGACGGAAAAAAAAAGCCAACTGACGATGCAAAACCTGGTAGCAGCAAAATTGATGTTATGGCAGCAAGTTCAAGCTGTGTTAGGAAAAAAGCGAGAAAGATAATGGTAGAAAACGACACATCTTCAGATGATTTAAATGAAAGTATCCCATCAGAAAACTCGACTGATGAGGAAGAATTCTCGAATATGGACAGTAACCCAAAAAATTATACAGAATGTCTTCTCTGTTCAGGACGTTTTACGAATGATTTAAGAGGAGAAATGTGGGTACAGTGCCTAAGACGCGAGCTCTGAGAACACGAGTTCTGCGCTGATGCGGAACTGATTACTATATTTGCGATTTTTGTCGTTAGAAGAATATTTCATAGTGTTCCGTATTTCATAGTGTTTCGTATTAACTCGTATGGTATTTCATATTACACAACCATTTTTTCGGCAAACAAAATGTATTTATTTCAATAACAAAATATATTTTTGTATAAGTATAAGTTTTTAGCAATAATTCGGTATAATAAACCTTTTGGTCACGCCTTTACTATTTTTTATTTATTCTATTTATTTCAGTAGTTTTAGAAATAATTTTATAAATAAAAATGATATTCCATAATCTCCAACTTCACTATATTAGTGTATGTGCTCAAATTTTGTGACTTTCATAATTTATGTTGGCATACCTAGGACTTTATTATTCTTCGGGCTTTAGTGGTATCCATTATTTCCTCTTTTTTGGGCGGGTATGTTAATTCATTATTATGGTTCTGATCTTCTTTTATATCTAAATCCGCCACTGCATGGGCTGTTTGTGTTTGCTCTGTGGCGTTAATGTGTCACCATGGCATATTCTCCATCATCATTCTTCGACATCATATGAACTTACGAGATTATTGACGTGCTCTGGGACGGATGCATCATTGGCGATTTGATCACGTAGAATCACGTCCCTATTCTAGTAAGAGAAACCATATATCATGACAAACCTTCTCAAAATGTTCCCAAAATAATAAGAGACTACAAATATGCAGACTGGAACCTTTTTAAGTACTTTCTAACATTCAATGGTGCACACCCAAATTAATATCGACAGAGGTATCACGGTCCTCCAAGAACTGATAAATCGCAATTGATGCTTGAGTCCTTAGCATGGTAATAAACCATGCAAGACCACCTCTGTCACCATATATACACAAAATCAATATTAAAATAGGTACCTCTATTTCAAAACAAACAAACCCGTGACCTCCTCATCTAAACAGAATATAACTGCGTCTCTTCTCATATCAAACTAGAGGCGAATACCATCAAAGCCAATCAATGGCGGAGAACCAACTCTGGCTTGGACTACCAAAACGGCGGTTCGTTCTGGAGAAAATTCAAAATCCTAGCGAAACAAAAAACTGTCAACTCTTCTTACATATTGGTGAACTAGATATTAAATTAAGACCATCAGAAGGCCAAAGCCTTCAAAACACACACTCAACAAGCCCAAACGATCTCAGAAATGACCAAGCCTTCCGTGCTACTACTAAGGTAGCAATCTAAGGTTTGATCTAAACCATATTCAATCCACAGATTTTCTATGAGCATCTCCTTGTGGCACCTGTGGATCCACAAAACTGGGAGAATTTGTGTCAAATAGATATCTCCAATGTACCAGGTCTTGACAATATTGCCAAGAACTCAGTGAAACAACTTCCGTCGAGCCGAGCATAATCGACAACCTAACGAAAATAATCAAAGCCACAGTTCAATTCTGCTACTTATGCTTCCTAAAAAGGCAAAACACGGACCATTCCTATCTCATACAGGCCGATTTCTCTTTTAAACGTTATTGGTAAGATCTGTAAAGAGAGATTCGAGGACTTTGCCACTGTAAACATCATCCCTTTATTCCAATTCCAATTGTTTAGTGAAGGTCGCTCTACCAGCACTGCGTTGACTGAAATATTCACTCATGTCATATCACCTCTTGAATTTAACTGACTACGATTTCAGAATAGTTTCTGTGTCACATTCTTTTTATTCGTAATTTGTAAAACTTAAATAATTGTTATCTAATTAATGTTGACTAATATAAATTATATTTTACATTGCTCTCTATGTGATAATTATTTGTGCTTTGTGTCACAATTCGCAAAACTGTATAAATTTTATCGTATTCAAAACCCTTCAAAGGAATAAGAACCTACGCCTAGTTAACTTCGCACCAATTTTAAACTAGATCTGTTGCCACCTTCACATTGGTTTAAGAAAGTAAACTACATACCGTCTGTTCGCATGCAGTAAGTTCAATGAGGCAAGAACGGAGCTATATGCAAGAGTAGGCATCTTAGGAGCACACAATTTTATGATCGTAGTGGGAAGGGAAAATGAGTTTAAAAGAAGTGGTGGAGGATGAGACAAGAGAGGTAAACATAAATAATGTATGTAATGAGTAAACATAAATGTACTCAGTCTACTCTGAATCCAACTCACGCCAGGTACGATTCACCTGGTACGGTCTTTAGAAGATTTCTACCTTCATAAAAAAATACTTTGGTATAATTAAGTGCAATTATCTTACCTGTTGCTGGTAAACATTCAAAATGATCCTTGGTTGAAAAAATGTAACTGTGGCAACATCGCAATTTCATTGTCGTTTTCAAGTCAGAATTGTTTATTTAATTGTAATTAAATTTATAGGATGGTCCAAGGGAGGACTTTTTAAAGAAAAACACTACTTGAAATTATTTTAAAACTCTATTACTATTAATTGTTTATACATTTTCGATTTATTAAGGTTAAAATAAAATATTGAGAAATTAATAATATAGTATAATATTTGAATAATAAGTTCATTGGTGAACTTTTGTTTCGTTGTTGAGGTCATAAAAGTCTGCTTCCACATTCTCTTGGCAGCAGTAACGGTCCGTGAGGTAGTGCCATAGAATCATGGCACTACCTTGCTAACTATGCAGAAACATATTTTTTTATCTTTAAAATGATGTATGTTAATTATTTTGTGTATTTATTTTTATCTTCATAAATTATATGAAATCTGGCAGCTGTGTGCGCAATACAATTCTCACAACCGATGCTAGCAACCCACTGCGATAATCTGCTGGTGCCAATATTATAGTGGCTTCTATTAAAAGAGATTTTAAGAGCATCCTATGTGAGTGCTTTAGCATTTCAATGCTTGGTAAGTTAAATATAAAATCCCAATTAAATTCAGTTTATCGTGATACTCCAATTAAAAACAATGAATAGGTGGATAAGAATCGATATGTCTTGAATCAAATCATAAATTGTATAAGGTTTTGTGGAGCTTTTGAGTTAGCTCTTAGAGGTCACGACGAAACCAAAAATTCAGAAAACAGAGACGTATTTAAGGGGCTGGTCAATTTTAGCGCCGAATTGGACAACGACTTAAAGGTTCATATTCAAAGTTCCAAATCTTTTAACGGTACCTCAAAAACAACCCAAAATGAACTTCTTGAGTGCATCTTGGATGTTTCATCATCATTATTATCAAACTGTATGCGTCCACTGCTGGACATAGGTCTCACTCAGCTTTTTCCATCTGTCTCTTTCTTGTACGGCTTGCATCCATTTATTGCTAACACGCTTTAGGTCATCAGTCCATCTAGTTGGTGGGCGTGCTCTGCTCCGTATTGCTTCTTGGGTGTTTACCACGAGGAAATTAAGAAAGAAATTGAAAATTCTCCTTATGTTGCAGTGATTGTCGATGAAACGACAGACGTTGCTGGTGAATTTCAATTAGTTATAATTTTCCGATGTTTGTGTAAACGACGACCTGTTCAGAGATTTTTTTACACGTGCTGGACGAAGATGATGCTAAGTCCATCGCTGAATGCATTTTAAATGTTTTAAATCCCTTATTAAAACATACTCATGATGGCGCATCTGTTATGAGTAGTGGATTAAATGATGTGCAAAAAATTATTAAGCAGACATATCCTCTTGCAAATTACGTTCATTGCTATGCACACCAAATGAATTTAATTATGATAAGTGCATGTTCTATCAATAAGCAGGCTAGGATATTTTTTTTTAAATTTATCTAGTGTGTGCTCTTTTTTTTACGTCACCTCAAAGAACAAAAATTTTGGATGAGGTGATTAATCGCCTGTTGCCAAAATCACGGGGTGTTCATACTGCTCATGAAAATAGAAAAGACCTCATTGCAGTTACGGACATTATACAAAGTACTTCACGTGATTTGTCATTCATTAATCAAGCAAATGGTTATAAATTAAAGCTCAAGGATAAACATTTTGTATTTTGGTTATTTATTTTTAATAAAATATTGCCTCACGTTGAAATTATTTTTCATTAATTGCAAAAAGTATGATTCTGTTAAAGTGAAAAAAGATTTGGAGAATTTCAAAGCAGCAACTCAAGATATAAGAGAGCAAATGGACACCTCACAGAGACAAACGGATAATGATGAACCAATAAAAAAGGCTCGAATTGAAGAGCACAGACCCAGCAGAAAACGGGAAGCCTTAGAAATATGCGATGTAGTTTTGTTAGAAATAAAAACAATGTTTACCTTCTCCGGGCGTTTAGCTGCTTCTAATTTATTTATGTCGGAAGTTTCCTGCTTATCAGCATCAGTTCCCCTAATCATTTCTTAACGAAACGTGCAAATAATTTTTATTGTTAAACAAAATTCGGCTTAAAACTGAATTACAAGTACTAAGTATATCAGCGAGACGAATTAAGTAATACCTATGGGGCTGTTCCGTTATCAGTTTTATTAAATGATGAAGGTTTAAAATGTACATTTGAAGAAACCATTATACTTTTAAGTAATATTAATTAGCACTCCTATGTCAACATCTGAAGCAGAACGTTGTTTTTCGATGCTAAAACGAATTAAAATATTCCTTGGAAATACCATAAAGGAAAAACGACTTGGTGCTTTAGGCATGCTATTTTCAAAAAAACATTTTGTGAATGGCATTGATAATTTTAATAATAAAGTGATTGAAAACTTCCACCTGCATCCAAAAAAGAAAGAAGGATGGACTTCATATATCGGAAACTTTAAAAGTGATATTAAACAACTTTGTGCGTGTGTATAAATGCTGGAATAGTGTTATTTTTATAAATTTGTAAATAGACTTTAGAGACTAAATCGTAATAGCAAACTTAAAGTACATCAGCAGTAAATGCTGGTGGTAAGTTGCGTTTTTTTATTACTGATTAAGTTACGGAACTGTTTTGATAAATTTTGGTCAATTTCTTGGCACCCCAGAAATAGTAGATACATATATAAGTATCTGCGCCTATTTTTTTTTAATTTCTAATTTATACCTTTTTTGACAATATCATGAAGCCGTCACCAAAAATTTAGACAGTTGTCCGAATTGTGGCTCTACCTTCTTAAAGTGATACGAGCCGCCACTGCTTGGCAGGCGTTCTTTTTCCACAATTCCACCAAAGAATCTCTTCTCTCTTCTAATGCTACTAACTGAAGAGCTTATTTTCAGAGTATCTTAAATTGAGACTTTTTTATTTAATTAAAAATGTTATAGAGTTCTTCCGGTCTAGAATAAAGTTATATAAACCAAAATGGCTTATTTACCAAATGAAAATTGTATTTATTTTCAAAACAAATCATCTCCCTAGTGGTTTTATTTCCAAGGCGTCTTAAATCCTCCTAGCGAACTGTTTATAAGCGCTTGTAAGTCACGTGACTTATCTTGGCAGTTTCCTGGTTTGCTTCTAGTCGATGCTTAGAGTACGCGGCAAGCATTTGTGTTTCAAACGTGCATTGTGGCGGCATATATGTCATCTGCATATGTTCCAATTGGCAGCATAATGCAGATGACAATCATGAGCAGAACCAAAGCAACACGTGAGAATACGTATACGGAACTTTAATCACATTCTTAACAAAGTTTGTCAATAAACGAAAAAAGACAACTATCCTAGTACAAAATCTATCGGAGAAAGCAACACGACCTCACCTGCCAGTTGACAACTTAGAAAAAGTAGATAGCTGTATCTATTTAGTAGTCAACATCACAAATGACAACATTGACGATGTAGAGCTTAGCAGAAGAATCATCCTAGCCAATACGGTATACTTTGCTATGAGCCCGATATTTAAATCAAGAAACATACATCAAAGAACTAAGATACGAATCTACAAGACCATAATCCGACCAAGGAGGTAACAAACCACTCTGACCGATAGTGAGCTATGGATGTGAAACTTAGGTGTTTTCTCAAAAATCTGTAGGAAGCATAGAGAATCTTTGATAGAGAGGTACTGATATGCAGTGGCGGCTCCTGGTAATTTAAAAAGGGTGTTCAATTAAGAAATATAAATATAGAAACGGTGAATTTTGGGGGCCTCGCCCCCTTTTTTGTCTAAATTTGATCATTTTTATTACTGTTGTTCCTATATAAATAAAAGAAATATAAGATACGTTTTATTGTCGTATTCAATACATTAAATCAATGCGAGTTAGAAACAACATTTAAACTTTAAAAATAATATAAAAATGTCTGGGTGTTTTTGTATCCAATTTATTGAGTTTATTCCTTTTATTTATACAAAAAGCCATTGAAATCAACTCCTTTTTTATGCTTAACATAGCAAATATATCTAATCTGTTCTGATGCATTGTATTTCTCAGTAAAGATTTAATCCTTTTCAAAGTAGAAAAACAACGTACACTTTCGACACTGGTCATTGGAATTGTACAGATTAATTTTTATGATAACATAATAACATGACAGTTTCACTAAAACATTCGGTCAGGTTGTAGCATTTTTAAAATGCCTCAGTATGTATTGAAATCCACTCGTATATATTTAAAACATTGAAGAATATTTTTAGTGTATTTCAGTTCCTATCGTATAAGTTAAAATACCGAAATAATATGTCGAGTTAATACAAACACATTTTAAAAGTTTGTTTATGTAAAACAGATGTGTATTTCCCTTTTATCCTTTTGATCGAAACCGCTTTAAGATATTTTTCGTCGTCAAATGAACGAAATTTTCCATTTAATATGTTTTGTTTATACTAATTTGGGAAGCGAATGATTTTTAAGAATCACATCACTCTCGCTAAGGTCGTTGTCATGAGCGGTTGACTGAGCGTCCGTCCGAATTTCTTCAAATTTGTAATATCTTCGTCCTTATTTTATGGAAAAATGTGTAACAGTTTAAAGTATAGTAGCAATCCAATTAATAGTTACAGTTAGAGTGAAATTTTGAAGATAACCACATGTTGCCATTGTGTTCAGTTGTACCTGTTCCAGTCTTTTAAGAAGCAGAGCTCCAAAGTTTGTGTTCCAGTGCCCCAATTTGAAATCTCAATTTTGTCTTGTCCTATCACAGTGGAGATGAATTTGTTCGATTGGTACAGAGTTTGAGTTCCAGTGAAGTCTAGTTTCTAACCCCATAATTTTTGTGTAAAACCCCAGTGCAATCCAGCTAACTTTTTTGTGTTAAAATTTAAAGTAAAGATAGACATTTTTTTAATAATAATAATTTGCTTTCATAACAAAAAGAATTTGTAATAATTAATATTGTACTATCTAATCATATTTGACATTAGTTTGCTTTGTTTTTTTTAAAGAAGTTTAACCTCCATGCAGTAACAATTTTCAGAGTTTGTAAACGAATAGGACATAATATATGTAAGTTTTTCTTTTTTATTAGGTATTTTGGTATAAATCCTTGTAACTATTTATGTAAGTATTTTGTATTGTCTATTTTTGTAACTGTTTGTGGTGAGACAACAATAAATGTTTAATTTGTTTCCTAAACCATTTTATTTATTTCTCTTAACTAACTCTCTAACCCATTTTTTGAGTTTCATTTAAAAAGATATATTTTTCATTTCTAATAATTATTTCAATAGTTACAACTAGTTGTAATCGTTATAATTTGACACCTCGAAGCGGCGTCCATTTTAAATTGCTAGAGGTCTTTCTTGTGTTTTGATTGTTCCAAAAGACTTATGTAAGCACTCCTTTGGTTCATTTTTTGTAGTTGCCCCAATCCAACCCCCTTGCCATTCACTTATCCACGACCCAGCTACTCCAAATAAACCCTGAGTGCCGTTCGCATAAGTCTCGTTTATTTTGCTTGCCCTATCTTCATCCCAATAGTTTATGTCCCCAACTTTCAACCCCCATAATAATACCCTATGTGGTAGGCAAAATATTACGTTACAGGGTTATAAGAAGTTGTAAGATTGCCAACGCACTCCCCGCATGATGAAAATCTTTTCTGTCTTAAATATCACACAATTCATTTTTAAGTTTTTATTTCTAAAAAAAGTTCTAAAAATACGTTACGGTATCAATGTATGTACATACAGTTAAATGTAAATTTAAATTATAAGCACACTAACATAAATCCCACTCTTTTGTAACGGCATAATAGCGCCCAAAAAAAAAAAAAAAAAAAAAAAAAAAAAAAAAAAAAAAAAAAAAAAAAAAAAACAATACATACAATAAATCAAAAACCAAACAATATAGTTAAAAAAATAGTTACATTATAAGGATAATCAATAATATAATATTGAGTATTATGTATAATAATATGTGTTGTTCATTAAATATAAGATAATATTAGATACGCATTAAGTGAAAATTAATACTTAACTGAAGCATTTTCCTTATAACTTTCACACATTTGTTCTGGCTAATTGGCTTAGTTCCAGTGCCATAAAACAAAACACACACACACACACAACGGTATCAATATCATCGGTAGGAAAGTATTTTTCATATTCGTTGAATTTTTCAGAAAAAAAGTTTTAAAATCAAAAGATGTTCTGTAAAATGAAACCTATCTTTGGCCTGATTAATCAGGATATCACACACTTCTTTTGTTTGTACAGAATATGATACTGACTGATGGAGCTTCTTCGGTGGTGAAGGTGGACGATCTAAGTTACGAATATTTGAAATGACTTTGACAAAACGGTTTAAAAATCCATTCAT
Organism: Diabrotica undecimpunctata; assembly: GCF_040954645.1. Classification (NCBI taxonomy): domain Eukaryota; kingdom Metazoa; phylum Arthropoda; class Insecta; order Coleoptera; family Chrysomelidae; genus Diabrotica; species Diabrotica undecimpunctata. The sequence continues at coordinate 104,362,471 of NC_092805.1, forward strand.
TATAACGGCATCCAAAGACCGAGATTGAAATTCTTTAAAAATGATTTCACAGTGGGGCATTATTTGAGAGAAAAATGTAAACCGATAAAATGTAAAAAATGCCGATAAACTTGAATTATTTAAATATCCCAGCAACGCCTCTGTTTGGTTTAGTGTGGTAAAATCATTCCCGCTGCTCTCTGATATACTCTCTAGACAATTTTTTAAAAACTCTTTGTTTTCAAAAATTGTTCTGACAGTTGATGTGCTAAAATTCCATCTTGTTGCTGGTGCTGTCGGAATACTTTTTTACTATGTCGTCTAGCATACTAGTTCTATTTGCTGATCTTGGAAAAAAAAGCGGAAATGCATGTAAATTGGCAAAAAAGTTGGCTACATTTACATGAACACCAACAATATTGATAAATTTATATGCATAACAATATACAGCTGGTTCCTAAAAAACTGATACGACTCTTAGTAAGATTTGATCATTTCGAGCAGTGTATTTGATTGGTCTGACATTATATTATATTTATTATGACAGACAAGTAATAAAATAAACAAAAAAACAACAAACAATTGATTATATATGTTAATTCATAAATTTTAATAATTTTTAAGGTCTAAATTTTGACATTATTTTGAATTCCTGCATTTTATAAAAAGTATTATAAATGACAGTTTTTACATGAAATAGGGTTGTTATTATTAAGGAATAAAACAAACGACTTAACTCAATAATATATTAAAGATAGAATTGTAACCAAATTAAAAGATAAATGGGCACTATCAGAGGCAGCAAAACATTTTAACATAAGCAGAACCACAGTTTTTCTATTATTAAAAAATGGAGGGAACAAGAAACTCTCGAAAGAAAGCGAGGGTCTGGAAGACCAAAACTATACTAAATTTAGGTATGTAAAAATAAAATTAATATTTTGTAATATCTCCATCAGCATTGATAACAGCTTGTAGTCTTCAGTTCATCTGCGTGAAAGGAATTACGGTCTTCTTCAGAGAGCTCTTCCCAAACCTGTTGTATACCGTGCCACAGCTCTTCAGCATTTTGAGGTATAAAATTCAGCCGAACCGTTTTATAATAATCCCCCACACATTCTCGATTGGGTTTAAATCTGGACTCTAGCTGGGCCATGATAAGGTTTCGATGTTGTTATTCTGGAGCCACTGGTTTATTATATTTGCAGTGTGAACAGGACAATTATCTTGTTGAAGGATAAAATTATTTTCTGGATACAACTGTTCTACACTGGGAAACATGATGTTTTCAAAAATATTCAGATAAGTCTGCCATCAATACGCCATACCATTCCCATTCCTCTAGATGAAATCTATCCCCATTCATTGGCGCTAAAATGACAAACTGCTTGATATCTATCGACACATAGATGATTAAATATGATTATCTGGTCTATACACTCCAATTTTGCCCTTTTTAGAAGATTTAAAAATTTTCTAATCTGTAAATATTACCTTGTCCCTAAAATCTTGATTTTGTAGCTGATGGTTTAAAGCAAATATAAGTCTTACTTGCTTCTGTTGTTGTGTAAGAGCTTGATTTTTTGATGCAATTCGGTACCTGAGACGCGATGCTTTAATTCTGCGCTAAGTTGTTGTTTTTCTTCCCGGAAACTGTGACATAATTCTTGCAGTTTCCTCATCTTCAAAAGGATTTTTGATTTTTTTTTTCAAAATTTTTCAAAAATGTGTAGCCATTTTTTGTGGTTAAACAGAATAAGTTATCAGACACATTGTAAGATTTGGCAGTGACAGTATGTAAATAATAAGTATTTATCCTTCAAAATACACTGCTCAATTTTCTACAAAATACGCTTTAAGAGTCGTATCAGTTTTTTTAGGAACCAACTGTACATCAAATGCGGAAGGAAAATCTTTTCTTATATGTAATACTTTGAAAGCCACCTTCTCTTCCTGACATACTAAAAATTTCCTTGGTGAATACCCAAAAGTTGCTGATGGGTAGAAACATCAGTAGTTTTATCACACTGAATGGAGAGAAACCGTAACTTTAAAGCCTGTTTTTAATCTCTTCCTTGCAAACAGTTACAATAGCATCTAATATGTCATTTTGAACCGATTTTGATGTGCCTTTAAATAAATAATAATTGGCGAACAACAATATTGCCAATATCTGAGAGTTGCAATTCATTTTTTAAATGAATTTGGGAAGAGTCGTGTTTTTAAATTTTTGTTGATAAGTGAAATAAATCCCGAACGCCCGTTTTTGTCCACTCTGAAGAAATAATTTCATTCTTTGAAAACACTAAACATGGAAAACAAAACAAAGAATGTAGTTTATAATACCCGAACAAGCACGAAGTTTTTTATGTTGTTCAATTTTAAAACGTTTAAAATTTTTATTTCTTATGGGAAATCTTGTACCAAGTTTATATTCGGCTGAGGTGGTCCATTCTTTTTTATAAGTCTTTCATCAAAACTTGCGTTTTCTTTTATAAACTCCACTGCATAAGGCTAAATCCTAAAACTACTAATATTGTATTTATGATTTAATTTAAATCTCACAACGGTGAATCGAAACGCTCCGGCCTCTTTTTGTAATGCACAAATCGTCACTGTTTTAAATAGGCGAATCGCTGGTCTCTCGGATTTTAAGATCTCTCTTTTAACTACAGGGTTAATGTCTACTGTCTGGGTTTAATTTGAATTGCGTACAGCTGCGCAGTGCAAATAAATATGATTAATAAAGTTATATTTTTGTGATGCTAAGATATTTATGAGAATTTAAAAAATATTTTAATGGTACTATAATGTTTATGAGGTTTTAAAAAACTTTATTTTAATAAAATTTTATTGGGTGTTCACTGCACAGGTGGCCAATGGAGAAGCCGCCTCTGCTGAGACGAATACTAGGCCCCAGGAATGGGAACAACAGGTGGCGAATCAGATACAATTATGAAATATATATAAAGAACCATCTTTATCCCAGTAAGTATGTCCGCCTACAGCGTCTTCAATGAGCAGGTCATGTATATAGGATGGAAGAAAACAGGCTTCCCAAAAACTGTTGAATTGGAAGAGACGTATTGGAAGACCGAGAACGCGATGGGAGGATGATTTGGATGAGGACGCCGGAAATCTCCACCGTAATGGATGGAGAAGTTTGATGAGAGAGGCCAGGGCTCGAATAAGATGGATGGATGTATCTTATTTACTTTTTCTTTAAATAAAAATCTATGATTTCTGAGTTTCACCATTTCATGGATTCCATACATTTTGGAAATAAGCTTTAATTATTTTCTGATTTAAATGTTCAGTCCTACATCCCGTCTTTGCTCAATGGCATCTTAAATAACATTTAAAGTAGTTAAAAACGAAACTAAAACAATGAAACGACCATCTTTGTTACTCGCCTGAAACACAATATTTTTTGAAATTTTTTACATTATATACGTTTTGACCAAGTATCCTGAATATCTATAAAAAAAAACTACTCTAGAACGTAAAAATATCTAATATGGATAACCATATCATATATTGAAAATTGTTTAAAACAAATTTAACACTTTTAAAATAGATATCCAGTGTGCACTATTAGATACCTTTTCAATCCTCTAATTCCATATTATTAGGCAAAATTAACTTTTTTGCAGTAGGTATTTATTTTCAAATGGCATCAGCGGCAGATCCAATGAAATTTTTGTCGGGGGTGGGGTCATGGGTCTTGAGTGTGATTTTGATATGATTTGTGTCTCATGTAAGGGAACCATTTTCTCAATAATTATTTTAAGCGATATATTAAACCAATAAGAAGGTATTAAAATCCAAATACCCTACGGGTGCAAAGGAGGGTACACCATTAAGGGGTCTTAAACTTACCAAAAAAAAATTAAACCCACATACTCTATGACAGTAAAATCAAGTATACACGACTATTAAACCAAAGAAAAGTTATTAAAATATAAATACTGAAAAATCAAGGACGGTCCATTTAAACTAGGTATTTTAAAGACAATTAATTTAAACCCATCCATCCTATGGCTACAAAATCAAGAAGAAACCAATGATAAATAAGTATAAACCAAAGTTAAGTAATGTAAATGTAATAACTCAATGTAAGTGTAAACATTAATGAATGTAATAAACATTCCTAATAAACTCTATCTTAACGGTTGATTACTGATATCAATTTGTAAAAACATTCATTTATTCCTTATTGCTATACGGAGTGGAAACATGGACTCTCGGAATTACAAGTATGAAGCGTATAGAAGCCTTTAAAATGTGTGTTTTTCGAAGGATGCTGAAGATTTCTTGGACAGAGCACGTGACCAATAACGAGGTACTGAGAAGAATGAGGAGTGGGAGAGAACTCCTAAATACTGCAAACAACAGAAAAACGAGTTATCTAGGACATATTTACAGAGGAGAAAAATATAACTTTCTACGACTCATAATAGAAGGGAAAGTAGAAGGAAAAATAGATCCAGGAAGAAGAAAATGCTCCTGGCTGAAGAATGTAAGAGACTGGACAGGCATGGACACAAATTCGATACTAAGAACAGCTTAAGATAGAGAGCAATTTGCTGCAGTTATAGCCACCCTTCCGTAATGAAGAAGGAACCTTAAGAAGTGTAAACAGCATTTTATTTAAATTAATTTATTCAACAAAAAACATATATTTTAAGAATAGTTATTTTTATAATTAGGCATATTAGGCTACAAGTGAGTGAAATATTTTTTTACTCGGTATTGAAGTTTTTCTCACGAATTGTCAGCAACAGCCGGCAACGAGTGCTTAATAAAAGTCCAGTGATTAAAAATACAAGAATAAGATAAGTAAATATTGTATAATTTTATAAAATGTATTCTTTTCGCATATCCGATTTAGCAAATCGCTCTATGATTGCGTCAACATCTAGAGAAATTTCAGGATGCACATTGATGAGTGCTAAACCAGTTAACCTTTCCTGTGAAGTTCTATTTCTAAGCCAAGTCTTTAGATGCTTAAGCGTAGAAAAACTACGCTCTGTTGTTGCTGCACTGACTGGCAGTGTAATTAATATTTGCAGAAATATTCTGATATTTGGATACACATGAATATCGCAGTTTTCTAATACTTCTAAAATAGAATCAGGAAGTTTGCGATTATTTTGCACGACTCTTTTCCACTTTTGAATCCACAGTGAAAACTCTTGTTGTACTGTGCAATATGCAGTTGATGGTCCAATAATATCCTGGAAGGCGCCAATAACTTTTTTAATACAACTTTATCTTCTGGTGTGTTATCAGTTTTAGGTAAAACAACTCGAAGATTAAATAGATTCATAACTTCCGGTAAAAGTCGTTCTTCTAAATCAATTAAGATATTGTCTAAAATGGGTAAATAAATAGATCTTCGGAAATATTCTTCGCAAGAGTTAGCAGGTTGGTTTTGACGAGAAACTATACGAGGCATCTTCAATTCAATATCTAGTTGTTCAGCTATTTCCTTTACTTCATAGTAAAGTTTGCTAAAAACAGATTCAGCATTTGATCTTTTATTTTTAAGACTGCATTTAGTTTCCTCTATGGCCTCAGTAGCCTTCTTCAAATCTAATTTTGGTGACTGAAGAAGACAACTAAGTGATACAGTTGTACCTAAATCATCACTAAGATTAACTACTGAAATGAGAAATTCTGGGCTCCTAATAGTTTGCATTAATGAAAATGCACCAGTTGACGTTTTACTGTCCTTGGCGTTCTCCTTCTGAACCGACGTCTTCTTCTCGAATCGAATCGTAGGCGTTAACAAATGTGATGAAATCTTTTCTAATCTCATTTAAATTGAGATATCGCAGAGATATTCTTCTTTACAGCAAGAAATGATATCATTTTGAGTAGTTTAACTAATTATTGTAGCATTAGCCGGAGCAGTTTCCAAATGTTTACGCAGATCATTATCACCAGCATCTATCCTAAACCGAAGCAATGCTCTAAAATTGCCATCATTTTTCTCTGTATCATCACTGTTTACAATATTTTTATCATCTCTATGCCCTCTCAAAGAAATATTTTGTCTACCACAAAGAATAACAGTTTTTATTATTGGATTCAAATTCTTCCTATTTGCTTGATTCATTTCAACTCTTAACTTCTTGCTTATAGGGTTGATGGGTTTTAAATTATTTTTTGGAATTATTTGATTGATATTTATTTTTGTTTGGGGGGGGGGTCATGACCCCCTTAACCCCACCCCCCTTAGATCCGCCACTGAATGGCATGCTTGTGTAAACTGCTTAAAACAAAATTAGCACTTGTAAGGCTTTTTCTTGTGTGCACTGTCAAATAATTTCAAATCGTATTACCCAATAAACTGCTTAAAACAAATTTCGTACTTTAAGAATTTTCTCCAGTGTGCACACTCACATGACTTTTCAAATAACTTGCTCTAGTAAACTGCTTAAAACAAATTTCGCACTTATAAGGCTTTTCTCCAGTGTGCACACTCATATGTACTTTCAAATTATATTCGTGATTAAACAGCTTAAAGCAAATTTCACACTTGTAAGGTTTTTCTCCAGTGTGCAATCTCATATGTCGTTTTAAATGAGTGGCTCTAGTAAACTTCTTAAAACAAATTTCGCACTTGTAAGGATTTTCTCCAGTGTGCACACTCACATGCCCTTTCAAGTCGTATCTTCGAGTAAACTGCTTAAAGCAAATTTCGCACTTGTACGGCTTTTCTCCAGTGTGTACTGTCAAATGACTTTTCAAATAAGGTGCTTTAGTAAACTGCTTCAAACAAATTTCGCACTTGTAAGGCTTTTCCCCAGAGTGCACACTCACATGTATTTTCAAATTATATTCGTGAGTAAACTGCTTACAACAAATCTCGCACTGATAATAAGGTTTTTCTTTAGAATGCAATATCATATGTCGTTTCAAATGAGTTGCTCTAGTAAACTTGGTAAAACAAATTTCACACTTGTAAGGCTTTTCTCCAGTGTGAAGTTTCATATGATCATTCAAAGAACTTTTCTGAGTGAACTGCTTAAAACAAATATCGCACTTGTAAGGCTTTTCTCGAGTGTGCACTCTCAAATGATTTTTCAAATCGAATCTTCCAGTAAACTGCTTTAAACAAATTTCACACTTGTAAAGTTTTTTTCCGGTGTGTATTTTCATATGACGTTTCAAAGAACCTGCATGGTTAAATTGCTTAAAACAAATTTTACATTTGCAAATAGAATTTTTTAACGGTGTTTCTTCAGTGTTTGCACTGAATGTTTGTTGTTCTGCAGTACATCCAACTTCAGTTTTAATGATTTCCATTCTGTTCTGAGAAAAACCTAAAATAAAAATGAAAGAATAAAAATTAATTTATGTATAAACAGCAGGATAAAACAAATAGTAATAAAATTTAGTAAGAATGAATATAACAATAAATAAAACTGAAACGTACCAACACGCTGTTTTTGCCAAAAGATATGTTTTTTTAAGAAAAAACGAAAGAATTGTCAGAGTACCAACACCGAATATAGACGTATATAGAAGCAAACTTCAACGAAATTTTTTGTATATGCTGAGCGGAAACATTTTACTTTATTACTTGTGTTCCTGCAATACTAGGGAGCGCTCATGTGATCCCCCTCACCACCGCACAATCCTTCGCCTTCGTACCCAAACTACTACTACTACTGCTTCTGAAATATGAAAGAGTGAGGCTGGGAATGATTAGCCTTACATTTTTACATTTTATAAAATTACAGATCAAATCCTACTAGAAAATAAAATATTATTGTAACTTTTAATACTTTTTTATATCTGAATCTTTAAATGTGTAGAAATCTACAAATAATATAATAAAAGCAAAGACAGGTAAGATTTGATTCACGTACAGTGCGTCTGTATATCCGCTTATACGTATTTCATCCTAAAAGGAATCGACGGAGCGGCTATTTACAAACACTCTGAACGTGAAAACAATCTCTCCATACTCTGGTATTATTTTTTATGAGTACTAGAAACCAATTCGCTAAGGATTTTTGCTTAGTTGAGGAGATATGTTGTGGAATGCAATTTTAGATTCCCCATGTCTCTAATTACATCATTATCAACGTCTGTTTTGCCTTGCAATTCTTAGAAGGCACAGATTAAAGCAGAAATATGAATTTGGTTTCGACAAATAGTTTCCGGATTTATAATATAATAGAAATTATGCAGTCGTTATTTAAAGGAGTATTTTGAACTATACTAACCGTGACCATTTTTTCCTTTTGAAATTTGCTTCTATATGCGTCTATATTCGTTGGTACTAATATTGCTAATATACGGGACAAATTATTGTATCTACGTCATAGATATAAGAACAGGTTTGGAAGAAACTCTCTCTCCCACAGGTTATAGTTCATATTACATATATCTCTAAAAGATCTTTTAACAAAAATATTTTTTAATTTAATTTTTGAGTTGAATTTTTTATGCTGACATTGTATTAATTTTTCTCTATAGTAAAATGCAGAGCAGATCGTCACGACACGAAATAATTGGAAGAGTCTATTTACTCGACAAGGAGAGTCCGTTATGTGACATGTAAACACCCTAGATCATAAACTTACATGGGAAACTCACGTAAATCATGTATCACCAAAGTTAAGTACATGTAGCTATATAATACGTAATTTAAGAGAAACTGTCTCATTTAATATATTGCGAATGATCTACTTTAGTTTAGTCCAGTCTGTACTTCAGTATGGCTTAATATTTTGGGGTTGCTCATCTCATGTTGAACGGCCATTTATAGCACAAAAGAAAGTTTTAAGAAGTATGTATGGTGTTCCATTTTTAGATAGTTTTTTTAGAGATAGTAGAAGCCACTATTTAAGAAGTCTAATATTTTAACACTACCTAGCCTTTTAATTTTCAAATTAATATTGTAAATTGTGGAAAACAAGCTCAAGTTTGACAGAAATGAGGACATTCACTCACATGATACTAGAGGTAAATCAAATTTTCGACAACCTTTCTCTAGATTAGGTGTATCCCAGCATGCACCTGAATATATTGGAATAAAATGTTACAATAAAATAGTCAATATATTAACTCTCAGTAATTCTTCACATAAAGGTTTTCGCCAAACAGTGTATTCATTTTTAATGGTCAACACATTCTACAGTGTTGATGGATTTTTAAATTTTTAACATTTTTGCAACAATAGTTCTAAATTTGTATTTGTAACTTTTATTTCTTATTTATTTTATTGTAATCACTGTTTTATTTTAATCATGTGTACTTTTGCTATATGTTATATTTACTCTTTTGTACTAAAATTTTGACTAGTCCGATAAGATTTATACATTTTTTTTTGTAAGAATTGTGTAAGCTTTGTGGATGAATAAATTCTATCTATCTATAACATTTCATTTAATTAGTGGCATGAAATAGTTGGAAGACTTTATATTAGTGCGAAACTTTTAATAATTTTTATTAGAATAGTGGATATTATAATGAAATACTGGTTACTATTCACCAAAATAATCAATTTTGCTGGCTTTACTATGACATTTTCATTGAATTATGACAGCGTCTGTGCGACGTTGCCTTTTTCAGTGCGAAGTTTCAATCATTTTAAATGATGTAATGTACAACTTTTTCACAATGTGAAACAACAATTTAAAAAAGTCTAGTTTTCGTTTTGCTTTTATTCTGACAAAATGGTAGTGTTCTGATTATTATTGATATAACAAATAAAAATATGGTCTTTAATTTTGGAAAGAAACAGAAGAAAGGTTGCTTGTACAAAAAAAAGTTGTTGAAGCGGAGTTTCTATAATGGCGATGTAATACTTTTTCTATATAGTAAAATGCTGAGGCAATTGTCACGAAATAGTTGGAAGAGTCCATTTACTCGACGAGGAAAATCCGTTATACAATATGTAAACCTTTTAACGTTAGTTCTTAATAAATTAATTTTAAACCGTACTCAAATTTTATTTGAAATTATCTTATTTAATTTATATAATAATGAAGTTTACTATCAAATGATATTTATTTATATTTTATTATTAAATTTAATATTTATAAATTTAATAAACTAGCAAAGAAGGAAACTGTAACGGAGTCGGTAAAGCGACGAATACTGGCAATTGCCGTGACAGTGTTGCTGAATATTTGTAGTTTGTAACCAAAACCGCTTATTTTAAATTTTATTGGAATCAGAAGTGATAAAAACCTAGTATAATAAATACTAATGGAGTATTTTTGCCCATAAAATTTGTAAATCTGGTGGCGTTAGGAGCAAACATAATAATCTATTCAATTATTGTAATATAACATATAATTTGTTTAAAATATAAATAATGAAATTAGTTTATTCAATTTTGGAAATTATTTAGCAAGAGGTTACGTCTCAAAAACTCCCAATATTTTCCTTGATATTAAAAAAGAAAACAATGTCACCTAACCTATAATCTGTCTGGGAAGCCCACAATATTTACTATTTAAAAAATTTCATGTTTTCCTTATTATATTTTATTATTACAAATGTAAAACAAGATTAATATATCTAATCTAACCATACTCTGGTAACAACACAGTAATTTTGTGTGAAAAGTAGATAACGATAAAATGTTAAAATATTTAATTAAAAATCAAATTTTTTGTTTTCATAAAAAACGGCGCGTGGTACTTCGGGAGTGCCAAGAGAAGTGAATACTTCTTATAACGCGTTATTACTATGTGGGTTAATGGAATGTTATGTCTGCTTATTACTGAATTAACTTTGATCAAATGAAAGGTAGATATCGAGCACTGTTTATTAATTCAATCTTGCCTAAGTACTTTCGCTTCCTAGAGCATCTTCAGGGGCATTTCGTCAAATTTGGCCTATCCAGCAATCTGTAGAGAATGCCATAAACATAAAATTGTACATTACGCTACACGACACAACGACAAATGGTTTAATTTTTTTTTTTAAAACGGCGAAATTACATATGAATGAATGAATTCTCTCTCCTGATGCCAACCAATATGTAGTTTCGCCGTTTTTTTTTTTAATTTTAAACTGTTTGTCCTTGTGTCGTGTAGTGTAATGTACAATTTTATGTTTATGACATTCTCAAGAGATTGTTGGATAGGCCAAATTTGACGAAATGCCTTGGAAATGCTCTAGGAAGCGAAAGTACTTGGGCAAGATTTAATTAATAAACTGTGTTCGATATCTGCCTTTCATTTGATCAAAGTTCATTTATTCGAGTATTCAACCTTATATCAATCAATATTACTGAATTGTAAATATTTTTTTATAATAACACCACATATATAAGATCTTTAAAAGTTTTAAAAATCTTAATTATTTTCTTTAACCTTCCGTTACTCGCGCACGGTGTGTCAGACCGGCCCTGTAAATAGTTTCCAGTAACTCTGATTGTAGTGGGGATTTGGAATTGCTGCTCCAGATCCATATCCATATACCATACATACCATACCTCTTCAGTCGTCGCTCAACTATGGGTGAAGTATATGTGCAGTGTAAAAAAGAGCATTGTAATTTTATTATTAGGCAACACGGTCCACTACACCGAGTGCGAGTATTGTGTACACATTTTTGTGCTTTGGATCAGCCATCGAAAGTTTTACTCTGTAAGGTGATATAAGTTCTTTTTATTATTTTCAATGTTTATATATTATATAGGTATATTTATAGGTATACAGATATGGATTACGAGATGGAGAAACAAAGATTATTAAAATTATTTGAGGAGGTATCGACCGACGAGGAAATGTATGAAGATCTTTATAAACAAAATGAAATTGACCATTTAGAAGAACGATCTGAATGTAGTGATACTGAACAAGAATTTGAAGACGATCAAACAGAGGAAGAAACTGTTAGTTCCAGAAGGGAGCCGTACTTGACAGGTAAAGAAAAATTAACAAAGTGGAAAACACATTGTCCACCGAAGAATGTAGGAACACGCAGTACCAATATGTTTGTACGATTGCGAGCTATAAAAGAATTTGTTAAAACTCAATACCTATTGATATCTGGAATTGCATTTTTGACAAAGAAATGCTAAATCTGGTTGTTGACTGTCTCAAAATTGAGAGTGTTACAAATGATTACAACAGACAAAGAGATGCGAAACCTACCGACATTACCGAAATCAAAGCTCTAATTGGTCTTCTTTATCTTGCTGGTATTAGATAAGCAAACAACATGAGTTTAAGGTATCTCTGGAGAACAGATGGCACTGGCATTGAAACTTTCGGCTTGTAATGAGTAAGCCTAGATTTCAATTTCTTTTACAGTGTCTGCGATTTGATAAAATTCACACAAGAAATGAAAGAATACAAGTACATAAACTGGCTCCAATACGAAAATTGCTAGAAAAATTTAATAGCAACATTAAAAAATGCTATTCTCATTCTGCTTATGTTACCATTGACGAGAAACTAGAAGCTTTTCGAGGAAAATGCAGTTTGAGGCAGTAAAGTTTTAGCAAGCCGAATAAATATGGCATAAACATTTTTGCCATTTCCGATGTCAAACAGTTCTATACCAGCCACTTCGTCGGAAAACAACCAAATGGCCCTTTTAAAGTTAGTACAGCGACGCAAGACGTAGTAGAAAGACTTTGTGAACATATTTATGTGAGTAATAGGAATGGATAATTGGTTTTGTAGTGTCCCTCTAGCTGAACTTTGGTGGGTACGATTCGAAAAAATAAAAACAGTTACCATTAGAATTTGTACAAAATAATGGCCGACATTGGCTCTTCAATGTTTGGTTTTTACGACGGAATCACCTTAGTTTCGCATACCTACCACAAATAAACCTGAGATAATAATTGCATATGAGACGAAGAGCGGAGTAGATGTGGTGGATAAATTATGCGCGCAATATAATTGCGACCGTGCCACAAGACTATGGCCTATGGTTCCTTTTTTTAGTTTGTTGAATGTAGCAGGAATAAACTCTTGCAGTTTATACTAGTCTAAATGAAGAATCTAAAACACCACGTAAAGAATTTTTACTGCAAAACTCGATGTTACTAACCAGGGACTATCAAAAAGTCCGTCTATGTCTACCAACTTACCCAGAACCATCAGCATGAGGCTTAAAGAGATAAGTGATTCAACATGGGTTTCGATTGTATTGTCCAGCCGCCACATTTCCTTTTCTACTTTTTCTTGAACATGTAAAATGCAGTTCTGCCATGTTTATGGTGTAATTGGTGAAATTGAATTATGAAATAGATTCTTGGCATCTGAAAATTTGAAAGTGGTGTTCTTTCCTGCGACATCATTTTTAATATTTCCCCAGATGAGTTCTATGGGGTTTAATTCACAGTGATACGGAGGAAGCCTCAGTACCACTTTATTCTGTGATTTTGCCATTTCATCAATGACGTACTTATCATACGAATGTTTATGTTTTTTTACGATCGAAAGAAGCTGTATTTTAACCATATGTTCATCAAAATTTATATTTTTGAAACGGAGCTAATTCTGGATATCCCTTTTTTTAGATGAACTGGTTGGAATTTTCTCTATTTTACGTGAATGGTATGATGCGTTGTCGAGAACAATGATCGATTTGTCGTCTAATATGGGTAAGACATTGGAAAACCAATTTTCAAAAGATTGACCTGTCATCTCTTCATGGTAATCACCAGACTTATTCGACTCAAATGCCCAGAGTGCATTTGGAACAAACCCATCATTGCTACCAATGTGACAAATAATAAGCCTTTCGCCTTTTCCTAAAAATGTATAGTAATTATTATTCAACGAGCATGTAATGATGGCTATTATTTACGATGATGAAGTTTGCGATAGGAGCCGAAGGCAATTGTCGTAATTCATCAGAGTGAGTAGTAGCCATTAAATGCGAGTAGAATACTATACTTTTTCTAAGAACTTTTTTTATTTTAATAAGTAAAAAAATATAATTATCAACTACTCAAGATTAAAATTATAATTTACAAAAATAAATGTTGTTTACCAACGGTACGCGGCTAAATAATTTGTTGCCTACTATTAGTAAATGCTGTCGTATGTATTGTAAAAATACAACAAGAAATAGTAAATTCAAGTTCTATTCGTTTCCGAAAAATTATAAGCACAAATGTATGGTAAACTTTATGAGCACTGAATATTATGATAATTGTCAAAATTCATAGTAAACAAAGTATAGGTAAACGTAAAAAATATACTGACCCATTGTTACTATAGTCCCTTTTAGTCCTTTTACTTTTTAGATTCGGGAATATAAAACTTTAGATATAAATTATAATAATTGTTGTATTAAATAAACGATTTTAAGTAATTTTATTTAAAGTTCATATATGATTAATATATTAAGTGACATGCACCACTTGAACCTAACTTCAATCCGTGAGTAATGACCCAAGAGTAAGGAACTATTACTCACGGGATAAGTAGGTAATGGGTGTTATTATCTATTAAAAACTAGTGAATAATAGCATGTTATTAAAGGGTCGTAGAAAAAAGTACTTAAGTTTTAAAATTTAAAATATGTAGAATGTAACAATTTTAGTAAAGAAATTTAAAAATATTCAATAATTTTTTTTTTAATTTCCAAGTTTTTTGTATACCTATATTAATGGATCACTATGAAAACTAGCCAACTTTTCATTAAAGTAATATAATGTTGGAACAAACGCATATTTACAAAATTATATGATCATATATTCAGTAAATAAGATAATTGTGCACAATTTTCAAAAAAAAAAGATTAAAAAATATTACTGTCCCATATTTTCGAACCCAGTCTTGTACACTGTGTGCAAGTTTTTGATCACAGAAAATTCTCGCGAATAACGTAAGGTTAAAAATTTTGTTTAATGATATTAGTAAGTTTCAAAATTTATTAAATATAATATAGAATTTATTCATCATTTACATTTTCATTATTATCTTCTATTTATGTTTAATTACCTCATTTTGATTTTCATTATATTTCATTATAATGGATTATATTATAACTCCAGTCATTCGCGTAAAAAAAAGTAAGTAGACGTGAAGATAACCACGGTTTTAGTGACGTTAATCCAAAGGAGTATTATATAATGGTTTGTTTGTATGTGAAAATAAAATTATTGTTTTTGCTATTCTTCTCGCAGTCTTATCATGTTTTCTTATCTTTTAAATCTTCCTTGAACTTCTACAAATATTTCAAAATCAACATTAGTCAAATCGATTCAGTCGTTCTCGAGTTGTTATATTACCCTCATTGAGCATAATAAAAGGTGGTCATATCTGTCGTTTCATGGCAGCGGCTTTTTTAAACAAGACATTTTATAAGGAAAATACATAAACAAGAATGTTGAGCACCCAATAAAAAGCATTGCACATTAATCAATAATGGTTCTATATACTCCATATTGCTCAATGTTGCTGCTACGAATTGCTAAATATCGAGTGGGTATAGAAATTCAAGTCAATTTTTTATTGCAATAGTGCAATGCAACCATCAGAAATTGTAAGCAGATACATTAAACTTTTGTAGGAATCCCCAGTAGCTAGAAATCTTGGGACATATTAGTAAATTTTTTGAATAAAATATCATTTAATTCACAACACAATGAAGTTTGCTTCCATGTTGCTAAAAACGTTCGCACCCAGATAATCCTACTCCTTTGCTTTCTTTTTTACTTTTGTTTCTTGATAATAGCTATATAGATAAAAGCCGCCACTGCAAGAAAAATGTCCATAGTGAGTGCAGTTTGTAGAGTTCAGTATGATTCGATCGCTCATGAATGAAAGTACTGTCTAGTTTCTCCTTATCACTCAATATTGTAGTATCTAAACATGTTTTCCAATCAATGCTTGTTGCTGTTGCCATAAATTACTTGATACTTTATCGACCATCATTGCTCATAATTGACAAATTTTTGTTGTCCATGTAAGTGCAAGTGAAACAGAATTCATTGATATAAATTTCAGTTTCGTAGATGTCCTACTCTTTTGCATAATTATAATACCCAATATTGCTTAACTACTCATAGTATCTAATTGGTAGCTAAGTTTACAAATAGTTGAGAATTTTTGGGGCATACCCTCTAGTAATTACCAATTAAGTACAAACTAGTACCCAATTTTTGCTACTTGTCTTACCTGAGTTATCTTTTGGTTCAATTTTGAAGTGTTCCATATCTATTGATGACGATAGCTGACTCTCTATATCTTGTTGGTTACATTCAATAAACTCTTCCTTAATTTCAACTTTAAATTCCATAGCTAAGATATAAACTGAATAAATATATTGGAAACTATTATAATTAATGACAATAAAACATATCGCACCTTTAATAATAAAGTGGCATGACTCAATATTCTTGAATTTTAAGTTTTAGTTATAAAACGACCAAACATAGTACCCTCTATTGATTTAATGCTAAATACATGTTGAAATCGGAAACCTCTGTGAGTAGTTTTCTCCTTGGGTTGGTTTACCAAACTGTTTCATTTGGGCGGTTCAGTTATAAACTGACCCGTTTTAGTGTTACGTCAGCAGCGAAAGGAAGAGCGTGATCGTTCATTGAAACATTTAGGATTGTGTCAGTTTATTACTTAAACTTAAGATAAGTATTTTTTATTTCAATAATAAACAGGCATATTTGCAGTTGTGTCATTTTATATGGTATTGTGTATATTATCAAATATTTAGATAGATTAGTCTGTTATAATTATTTTGATAAAATCTCTGTCGTAATATTTTTAAGAAATTAATCAATTTAAAAAGTTATCATGGATGCAAATGCCGTATTATCGAGAGAAAAACTTATTACCAATATGGTCTCAATACTCAAAACTAATGATTCAGAGTTTAGCACAATTGAAAACAAAATATTGACTGAATTAGTTCATTCAAAAAATATTTTTTTTTTTTTTTTTTTTTTTATTAGAAAAAGATGTCGCATCCACCAAAAGGTTATTAGCGACGGAACAAAATATAAATAACATAGTTAAACACCTACAGATTATACAAAATGTTTATGGATCTGAGATAATTCACTATATTGTCACAGGAACAGTTTTGACCTAGAGCCTGTGGTAGAGTGTTTGGGATCCTGTAGCGCTGTCTTTCTTGGTCATATTTACTACAAATTGTTAAAAAGTGTTCGACTGTTAATCGGACGTTACACTGATCACATATAGGTGGATTTTTCTTTGTGAAAAGGTAGGAGTGCGTTAATCTGGTATGTCCTAGACGTAAACGCGCAACCGCAATTTGTTCTCGTCTATTGCGCGACGATGGAAACCACTGAGACACATCATTTTTAATTTTATTTAAATTGGAATTAGTTTGAGACCACTCATTTCGCCACAAACACAACACTTTATTTTTAAAATAAGCTTTTAAGTCAGTGGAAACACACTTGTCTATCGGCTCCGACAAATCATTTAAAATTGCCTCTCGTGCTATCCTGTCAGCTTCTTCATTTCCTGTTATTCCGACGTGTGAGGGAACCCATAAAAATTGGACGCTTCTTCCATGCTCATGAGCTTGGGAAAGCTGGTATTTTAGCAACTTTTCAAAAGGATGTTTGGGAAAAATGTGTTTTAATGAATTTAAGGAGCTAAGGGAATCTGTTATAATCAGGGCTTTTGTGAGTGTAAGCTCGTTAAGAAGTTTCACAGCACGGTATATGGCATAGAGTTCAGCTGAATATGTGCTGCATGCTGGGGGTAAACGGAAAAGAAGATTGTTTTCTGAAGAAACGATTGATGCCCCCACTCCGTCTTCGGATTTAGATGCATCTGTGTAGATTTTATGGTAGTCGGGGTACTTATTTATGAGGGCCTCAAACTTGGACCGAATTAGAGAATGATGTGTATTAGATTTATCTAAATACTCTAGAGATGCATCGCAAGTTGGTACATCGATCAGCCAAGGCTCGGGGTATTTAATATCCGAGGACAAAACCTCCGGAAAATTGATGTTTAGGTTTTGAAGAATGGATTTAATTCTTTCGTAATATGGTTTTTTAGTATAGCGAATACCTTGAAATAAGTTTAAATATTTATTTGTAAAAGTGTTTTGATGTATTGGCTTTGAAGTATTGCTCGCGACTGAGGCTGCATGTGATAGAGCGAGGTACATGCGGCGGTGATGTAGCGATGGTTCTCCTAAAAGAGCATAAATGCTGGATACAGGTGTAGTTGGGAAAGCCCCTAAGATTAATCTGAGACTTTTGTTATGAATAATATCTAATGATTTCAGTAGAGATTTATTAGCAGTGGAATAGGCAATTGCTCCATAATCTAGCTTAGAACGTATTAAAGTTTTATACAGGAGGAGTAGAGTGGATTGGTCTGAGCCCCAGTTTTTATTACAGAGAGATCTTAAAACATTTAATCTTTTATTACAGGAAAGGATTAGTTCTGAGATGTGATTTTTCCATGTTAACTTTGAATCGAAGATTAAACCCAAGAATTTGTGGTGATCTCTAAACTCCAGCTGTTTCTCATACATTCTTAGGTTAGGAGGTTGTGGCAAGGAACTTAAAGAGAATACGACTCCTATTGATTTTTCTACTGAAAATTGAAAACCTGTAAAGTTGGACCAATTTTCGAGAGTATCTAAAAAGTTTTGAAGGATTGATGACATTGAGGAAATATTTTTACCTTTAATAGATACCACTAGGTCATCAGCGTATAAACGAGCCTGTAAGGGTGCTTGAATGTTTTTGATGATGTCGTTTATTGCTACCAGAAATAGTGTTGGACTGAGTATGGATCCTTGGGGTGTACCATTTTCCAAACTATAAATATTTGAAAAGATATTATTTATTTTTACTTGAAAAGATCTGTTATTTAAAAAGTTTTGGATGAAAGCAAGGCCTTGAATATTCCATTTATGAAGTTGTCTTAAAATGTTGTATTTCCAAGCTTTATTAAATGCACGTTCTAAGTCAAAAAATATAGCAACACATTTTTGGTTTGTAGCAAGAGCTTCATGTATTTCACTTTCCAAATCTAAAATGTTGTCTGTGGATGACCGATCTTTTCTAAAGCCATTTTGCTCGGAGATTAAGAAATTAGAATTTTCTAAAACCCATGACAGTCTGGAGTTAACAATATTTTCTAGTAATTTGCAGGTTGTCGATGTCAGAGATATGGGTCGATATGATTCTGGGTCATATTTAGGTTTATTAGTTTTTAGGAAAGGAATGACTATTGCATTTGACCAAATAGCTGGCCATTGGTGGTGAAGCCAAATTCTATTGAATATGTTTAAGAGATACGTTATGGCTGAAACAGGGAGATGTTTCAGAAATGCTGAAGGAATATCATCAGGCCCCGGACTAGAGTCCTTCAAGTTAAGAATAGATGAGTTTATCTCTTGAAAAGTGATGGGATGGTTTAATGAATTGTTTTGTGCTTCAAACAGATAAATGGGATTTTGTTCGGCGAATTCTTTGGCTTTGAGAAAATTGGCCGTATACTGTTGATTCGATGAGTGGCCTTGATAGATTCTTCCAAAAATGTTTGCAATATCGCTGCTCGATGTTATGAAATTATTATTTTCTTTTAGCCCCGTGAAATTATATGAAGTATGTAAACCAGAAATTTTCCTAACTTTGTTCCAGACATCAGAGAGGGGAGTATTGCTATTAATTTCCGATACGTATTTGTTCCATGAAAATTGTTTAGCCGTTTTGACAGTTAGCTGTGCCCTTGCTTTTAGCATTTTGAATTTTAATTTATTTTCGGATGTTTTATGTTTTTTGTATCGGTTTAGGGATGATTTACTTTCACGGATTGCTGTAGCACAACGGTCATTCCACCATGGTACAGGACATCGGCCTTTAACAGATTTAGATTTACCAATAAATTTGTGGGCGGCGCTTAAGATAAGTTGATTAAACTGTTCTACATTCGAGTTAACATCGTCTGTTATATCCAAACTGGAAATGTTATTATCGATATATTGGGAGAATTTTTGCCAATTTGAATTTTTTATTCTCCACTTAGATGTGAATATGGGTCCTGATGAGGGATAATTATGGTTTCTAATTAGGATTGGAAAATGGTCACTACCATATGTATAGGTTTGAGCGTTCCAACTGAGACAATGAGCTAAATTTGGGTCGCAGAGAGTTAAATCGATGCATGAGGAATATCCTGTTGAAATATTGAATCTTGTAGGGCTACCATCATTAAGAAAATTTATATTAAGTTGATCTAAGATATCGGCAATACTTGAACCTCTGACAGACGTGTGATCTGAACCCCATATTATGTTGTGAGCATTAAAGTCGCCTAGAATTATACGAGGACGTGGCAGTTGCTCTAATAACCTGCAAAGGCTATCAGAACTGACTTGTTTGTCAGAAGGAAGGTAAACATTACAAATAGATACTAAACTGGTAGATATGATTCTGATAGCAACGGCCTCCAAATCACTGACTATTGGAATTTGTATCGCCTCGATGGATTTGTTTACTAGTATTGCTACACCACCGCTTGCACGACTTGCATCTGTACGGTCTTTGCGGAAACAAGTGAAATTTTTTGAATTGTACAACTGATTGGTCTTTAAGTTTGTCTCCTGTAGACAAATAATATCTGGAGAATATTCAGATAAAAGAAGCTGTAGCATAGGGAGACGATGGAAGAATCCATCAATGTTCCATTGAAGTATCGAGTTGAATGTTGTTAACAGATTCGGAGTTAGATGATACTGAACGATTGTCTACAGAAGAGTCACTATCTAAGTCAGAAATCTCTTTCCCTAAGTGGGTGTGTAGTTTCTTTTAAAGTTTTGTAAACTTACTTTTTGTAGATCTATCATTTGCATATTGATAGCTGCTTTGTAAAAGATGGAGTAAACCAGCCATATCAGTTGTAAATTCTTTAACGACGCTAATAGTGTCGGGGGAGCCTTGAACATTATCAATCAGTAAGGACAATTGGTGGAAATTTAAAACGAATGGTGGGGTATGATTATCAACGAAATTTTCAAGAGTTTCCCGTGTAGATTGAACTTTAGATGAGCGCGGTTTTTTTGGTTTGGAGAGTTTGGGTTTTGCAAACAGATTTTCTGATGAGATTGCTGAATCTGAAGGAGGCGTGTCGATCTCACCAATACTGCGTTTGATGGAAGAACTTGCGTTTTCGCAATTGCTATTAGAGTTTTCACTTAGATGATGTGGCTTTATTACATTTGGAAGTAATGGAGCAAACTCATTGGTAGTGACAGAAGTCGAGCTTGTAGTTTTATTTGTAAGATTGGTTGAATTAGTAGTTTCAAAAAATTGTGGTGATGTATCAGTTTTATTAGAATTTTCTGCAGTTGTATCTAATGGAAAAGGAGCTGGTAGATTGGAAAATATTGCTTCCGAAGTTTGTGAAAACGGTGTTGCCGCTGAATGAGGTCGATTAAAAGTGTTGCTATGAGTCGGAGTATTAGTAGTTTCTTTGTCGTGGAGATTTGTAGGTGTAGGTGATATGCTCGGATATAATAATGGATAACTTGATGACTGCTGGGTGTTTGGTACCTTGTGTAGTATACTTGTTGAAGCTGTTTGATTTGGTACTTCATTGTTTGACTCAATATGAGTTGATTCCGTTACTGAACTGGTTTTGCATTGGGATGATATGTGTCCTGTATTTTTGCAAATAAAGCAGGTGAGTGTACCTTGTGACAAAAATATGCAGTAAGGTGTTTGGTCGAAATTTATTAGAATAGAATCTGGAATTGGTGATGTTATAGGGCTTATATAAACTTGCCTCCGAAAGCTCAATATGTGACTATATTCGGGAAGAGTCGAGCTAATTTTCAGAAATGTTATTGGGGAAATAAGCTTTAAACCGATATTCTGTAATTCTTCAACTAATACTTGATGAGGAATTGACGGGCAGACTCCAGACAAGACTAGTCTTTCTGCTGGAGAGACAAGTCTTCGTGCTGTTACAACTTCGCCGAGTACTTCTATAGAGCCATGTTGTGTCATGAAGTTATCTACTACGGTTTTGTTTGCCAAATACATGCAGATTCTATTATAAGATAATCTAGATGAAAAAATAATATTTTTTGGGTTGATGATTGTACCCAAAGGAATGAGATAATCCTGCAGTTTAGCATTATCGATACAACTAAAAACAATTGCTT
Source organism: Diabrotica undecimpunctata (assembly GCF_040954645.1). Classification (NCBI taxonomy): domain Eukaryota; kingdom Metazoa; phylum Arthropoda; class Insecta; order Coleoptera; family Chrysomelidae; genus Diabrotica; species Diabrotica undecimpunctata. The sequence goes on from NC_092805.1 coordinate 104,384,575, forward strand.
GGTTCTTACTCGGAAAATAATGTGAAGCGGCTGAAGCATAACTATTTGTGATATTCGAACGTTGATTTACTGGACTGGTTAGATCTGAAGGTGTGTTTACATTGTGTGAAGTCATTTTAAGCTGCGGTGGCGAAGGCCTTACTCCGACTCTGGTAAATGAAAAACCAGTCGCATGCTACCATAAGCTACTTATAGCAGCTAACCTCACAAAATGTTTGTACGGTAGTGTATATTTATTATTTGACGTTTTCTTTTCACAATAATAAAATAATAATTACGTATAGATGACTTACGTAGTAGTATCTAGTAGATAAACACTTTAATTTTAAAAAACTATTTAATAAAACCACTTGTTTTTATTAAAAACTAGGAGTACGCTATCAGTACTACTTAACCGTACCTTGCCAGGGCCGGTCTCTCAAAAAATATTGTAAGTAGCAAAAACATTTTATGTTTTTACTATTAAGAATTGCGTTTTCGTTGCAGCTGTGTTCAAATAATTTAACTAATCAGAATTTTGTTCTCACAGGAAACAATAAAGATCATGTACAAACCCAACATCTTCTAAAGAAAGTTTAACTGTGGAAACCATTGGATGTGCAGAGGTACAATAATTATTATATCATATTGATCGTGATTTGTATTTTTTTATAGGCATGAATTATAAGTTTTTACAATTACAATTTTATATTGTTTTAGGAGTTTATGTTTTGTTACAAAGACAATCCAGAGGAAAACTATCGTAAGTGTAGTAAACGGCTAAACAATTTGTATGTATTTTTAACCCTGATAATCCTACTAAAATTCACATTAACTGAAAAGAAACTGAACTATTATGTTTCGCCATGTCATTATAATGGGAGTCATGCAGATGTAAGTGACAACGATTGTACCTACAAAGTTGAGTAGAAGGGTCATCAAAGGAACTTATCAAACAGCAGCTCCTGCACTAGCGATTCCTTATCTGGTGATTTATCTTCTAGTTCTTCGCACTCATCCGCAAAAAAAGAAACATCAACGACAGTTAAAAAGAGTAAAAAACCCATTTACGAATCAAGTAAATGTATCAATCAATTGAGGCTCGAAGTATTAAACCACCTTGCCTTGAGAAATGATGTCTAAAGTGCAGAGAGAAAATCAGTGAGGATGCAAGAAATATAAAACTTTTAAAAAAAGTAGATCAACATGGCTTCGTAAAAAATGATAACAGAGGTATGCATGGAAGTCATAATTAAAACTGCAAAAACTCAAGTCCTCCTTTAACAGTTCATGAGGTTACTTTTGAGTCATTTACGGATCTAAAATGGCTTAAAGAAGAATGAGGATACAACTAGTGATGGTCAGAATCGATTACTTATGGGAATCAGTTACTGGGGAATGGAGTACAGTAAGGAATCGGATACTTTATTGAGTACTGAGTACCGAGTACTGTGGCTATCAGATTTTGAATAAATAGTCGGTTTGTAAATCTTTATCTATGATTTTTTTAATTATTTGTGTGGATTTTACATATATGTTTCATTTTGTTTTATAATAAATATAATTTTTGCAAACAAATAAAAAGGTATCTAAGGTATTTAGATAGGTATCACAAAAAATAGACTAAAAATTATTTTAATAAAAAAGCGTTTAAATATATTATTTGGTTCAAGTTTTTGGTATAATTAAAGTAATTATTTAGCTAATTAATAACAAAACTCTCAGTATTATCCTATTGTCTATAAAATAAAAAACAGTTTAAATATTAAATGAACATTAAAAATAGAAATTGAGTATAAATAAAATAAAAAAAAAATCATTCTAGAATATATCACAAAAAAATAAAACAAAAACTATCTTAAGAATAAAAACTGTTTAAAAATATAATTTTGTCCAAGTTTTTTGGTAATAGTCGGTTTCGACGATCATTTGTTAATTGCCCTGCCTTCGAGAAGACTCTTTCAGATGGAACTGATGTCCCAGAAACAGATAAATATTTTTGTACCAGTTCATATAATTCTGGAAATATACCGCTATACTCATTCCAAAATTGAAAGGGGCATTTCGTTCTATCCAACATCGGTAGTTGTAAATATTGTTTTACAATAATTAATGCAGTGGCCGACGGTGTCTCTATGGATTTAGTATGAGACATTTTGCTGTCAAAATATGCCCATAAATTCTTACTGGGATCAGAAACTGTAGTGGAACTTGAGATATATTGATTTTGAGGTTCAACATTATTTTCTTTATTAGCATTCTTGATGTTTAGCAGTCTTTTCACCTCGTCAGTTAACCATGCTGTTGCATTTTTAGCATTTTCTTCTGTCCCGAAAGCCAACGACTTAAAGCGAAGGTCAAGTAATGTAGCAATGGCCACAATTTTGTCGGTCTCCAAAGGTGCAAGTCTTCTACCTATGGTTTCTAAAAGCGAACTTTTTAATTTAATCCCAACCGGTGTTGTCGCAGTTATATGCTTTAAGCTATGTTTGAGTCCTCTGATCAACGGAATAATTAATGAAATTGTCGGAAACTTTTCTGCCGACAACATAGATGTCAGGACTTCAGCTGGTTTAAAAATGGGTACACAATCCCAAATAATACTCCATTCAGTAGCATCTAAACCTGTAGGGGCCTTGGGCAAACTTGTTAATGTTAATGGATCTTTAATTTCCAATAATCTTTCTAGCATAACTAAACTAGAGTTCCATCGTGTTGAAACGTCCTGCTTGACTTTTAAAATTGGAAAGAACATTTGTTCTTGCGTACTAGTCAATTTCTCATTGGCAACCACACTGTGCTTAAAATACCCAACAAGAGTCCTACATTTTTTTAAAATAACAGATAATTCATCATTTTGTTTTAAACTATCTACAACACATAAATTTGAAGTATGTGCAACACAAGGGTGGTGGTGTTTTTTCAAAAATTCATTTATTGCACATTTTACGTTACTGCCGTTATCAGAAACAACAGTAACAATCTTACTTATTATTTCCCATTCATTTAAAATTAGCTTTATAGCGTTGCTTATATTTTCCCCCGTGTGGTGTCCTAAAATTTCGGTTGTAGATAATACTTGAGAATTTAGTTTATTATTATAAACATAGTGGCAAGTTAGACTTATGTACTCTTTGTTACTGTCAGATGTCCATAGGTCTGTTGTCAAAGAAACATATTTTATTTCTTTGAATAGTTCTTGATGACCTTACCTCAGAATATTTATTACTTAAAAGAGTATTTGTTAAATATTTTCTACCTGGAATTTTATACAGGGGGTTTAAATTATTAACAAGCTCTCTAAATCCCCTATTTTCTACAAATGAAAATGGTTGATAATCTAAAACTATCATTTTAAGTACACTATTATCTATTTTAAACTTTACGTCATCACTAAGTTCAGTAGTGCAGGGACCTCCAAATAATCTTAACTCTTTTATTCCTTTCGCAGGGGGCTGGGTCTGAGGTTTCGGTTGATCTGCTACATTATGAGGGACATCTTCTGTGGCTCGGCTGCACGAACGTTGATTGATAAAATCCAATTGCAATGGAAGAGTTTGATCATCGGGACCTTCAACTGCTTCTTTAAGTTGAAATGGATGTATTTTTGTTAAATGTTTTTTTAAGTTGGTTGTACTGCCATAATATTTAAGGATTTTTTTGCAAATAGAACATTCAGCCTTAGTTTTATTATTTTTTTTGAAAAAATCCCAAACTAACGAGTTTTTCATTTTGAACTTCAGTTGACTCTACAATTTTTAAAAAAAGTTGAATTAATAATTACTATTTTGGCTAATTATGGTAGAGAAGTGACAATATAACAGGAACTGTTATTAATAACTGGTTACTGACAAATAACAGTGGCTATTAGTTATCCAATAAATAAGTTACCAGTTATTCAGTTATTTTTTATCATTATTTAAGTCTAAGTATTTATCATATTTTTTAAGTCAGTTGCTTGCCTAAACGATCATGCGGTCCGGTATTACTCGCTTCTAATGCGTAATTTTCGCATTTTAACTATCTGAATAACCGTCTACCAGAATAACAGTTAATATTTTAACGCTAATGTACGTTACTGGAGTAACTACTAAGTATAGCTAGTTACTTAGTAGTTAGTTACTTAGCTACTTGAAAAATTAGCGTTAAAATATTGACTGTTATTCTAGTAGACGGTTATTCAGACAGTTAAAATGCGGAAATTACGCTTTAGAAGCGAGAGTAACAAATATCCGTAGATATAGATACCTAAGCCATATTACATAGTAATTATTTAGTGACCACTTATTTATCATTTTGGGAGTACCTAATGTGTGTACCTAACCTGAATACTGTTAATATTAAAGTAAAAATAGGTATATATTAATCTTTAAGCAGAATTTAACTTATTCTGCATTTTTTAACATTATTAAAATTTTAATATTTCGACATAATTTTAAAGAACATTAAAAATTTTTCTCGATATCAATTGCTTCAACATCTGACATAGTAACAATTTTATTTCCAAATTTCCTAAAGGCAGAATTCTAAACAATTTTCGGATTTGGAATAAAATCCAAGTAAGCATTTTGTTATCCTTTTCTTATTTCGAAATCAAAATTAATGTCAACAAAAAATGCAAATGCATTATATTGTTGTATGATGTCAACAATAGAAATAAAGAGAATAGCAGGCATAGGATGAATAAATCAGTAATAGCCTTTCGTAGAAAGTCACAAATCTGATTAGCATATTTTATTTTGACAATATAATCTGATAAAGATGGTTAGGATGGTTAGATGTAAATTGCTGCCTGGTATTTCCAATAAAAATTAAAAACACTTTTTAAGTCCAATATATATATATATATATATATATATATATATATATATATATATATATATATATATATATATATATATATATATATATGTTTTTGTTTTTAGTCAATAAATGCAAACTGATGATATTGTTTGAAAAAAAAAATGTTAAGCGACCTTTCAGTAAACTATTAACTAAGTAAATGATTTGAATTTTAAGATCCTATTTTTTCATCAAAAGAAATTAATAAAATGCTTGTGAAATGAAAACAAGACATCGATTTATTCTGAACCAGCCTTGTATTGGCACATATTAAAAAATATTACAATTTTAAAAATTTTTGTTTGCACCAACCTGTAAATATTTACAGTAAAATAACACGTCTTCAAGATTTCAATATTAGTTATTTCTAAACTTTTATAAAAATTTTTACCTAGAGGTATATAAATAGACAAATTTTCTATTGTGTGTGACCCTTATTCAAGGACAAACTCTAAGCCGCTTATGTAAATATTAGGACTTCCAAAAAGAATTTGCTCAGACTTTCACTTGAATACCTTAAATAACTGATAACTATTTAATTAAAATATCCTAAACACATTACTAAATTATGATTTTCCTGCAATGAACATAAACGATAGATATATTTGTGTATTTGACATTCAATATTCAATGTAAGCTTAATATACGTCAGTGTTGCCATATGGTCAATTATTTTATACTATCACATCTAAATTATGGGCAAGAGCACTTAATATAATTATATGAATTAAAAATTGAAAACAAACAAAAATGTAAATAATTTGGTTAAATGTTACTTGGCTCCCCGGGGCAACAATAAACGTAGCCATTATAATAAAATATTTTGTTTTTATATTATTGTTTCTGGCTGCATTGCTAACTATATCAGTTTACGAAATAATTGAAAATTATATCAATAATTTACAAAATAATTTACAATATTTAACTACATTTAAAGTAAAAAATAATATTCTATGAATGCTTTTTAATATAAATTCAAAAATTGTGGCTTCTCTTAACAAAGCATATTTCGTCAAAGTATCATTTTAAAAACTTATATAAGTACTTTATACAAACAAAAAATGGTAACACTGTGAGGCCCAACCAAACATATAATTCAGATGCCAAGGTAATGATCTTATGATCATTGCATGAAATTCATATATAACCACTCTTTCTTAATACATGTTTCGGTTCTTTTTAAAAAAATTTTGATAATTTTTTTGTTAAAATTAAAACACTGAAATAATACGAAAATTGCTGGTTTTATATTACTTATTTTTTTAACTGAAAATGTTTTCTTTAAAATAAATTATTATTAATAATAAAATAAAAAAAAGTTAAAAGATTTGATTACACCATGCTTAAAAAAAAGCAGTCCAGTGATATACAAAAACAAAAAACGCACATGCATTATTGGTATACGAAACAAATACAGATTTACTTACAACAACAAACGATAACCACCAACTCTTATCCTATAATTCCACTATTTCCACTGTTAAATTAACAGTCTTGACACTCGATGTAAAATTAAACACTTTGTAATATTCTATCTAATACCGATTTCGAACCATAAAATAATCACTAAATACTCATCACTCAACACTCAATTGTATAATAGACTGTAAGTACTGTAACTCAGACCGTTCTATCAAGTTCTATATTCGGCAGGTATTCAGTACTCAGTACTCAATCGGTTTCCAGTTCGAGTACTCAAGTACAATTGATATTGTAAGGAATCGGATACTATTCGATTCCAGTATTCAAATACTCCCATCTTTAGATACAACTACAATATTAATACTGAAGGACATGCCATAGTGTGGCATGCCATAGGACGTGCCATAGGGCATGCCATCCATTTAGCCTCTGTTTTATAAAAGTTGTATAAACAGGATACTTTTCTAGAAATTAACATACAAAACAAAAGAAAGAAAATGCATGTCTTGGAGGTTATAATTTCTGTATGTGCATGTGAGTAAAAAAAAAATAGAATTAAGTGAAAATAAGAAAAAGATCTCCAAGAGCTAATTTCCAAGAATCTTGTTCCAAATTATTATGCAGAATTATAAAAATGTATGCTTAAATAAATTTTTTTAATCACTGTTATCATGTATGCCCAATGTTTATTTAGAGTCTGCAGAAATAAATAATTGTTTGTCTAATCTTTACATCTTTTATTTTATGGGCCTAGGAATAGAACTTTTATTCATTTTTATAGGCATTACTAAATTAAATTATAATATAAAATAGAAGTATTTTGAAATAGTCCTTATGTTGTAGATTTACTTTCAGTCATAAATTGACACATTTGTTAATAATACTGTCATGTTAAAAAATTTTTAAAGAGACAAGTTATTTTTTAATAAAAAAAATCAAAAGTTCAATTATAACAAAATTCTTTTTGGTGAAAATTCAACAAGGTTCTTTTTGGTGAAATGTATTGCCTTAGAAATATTATAGGTTCGGCAGCCACAATAATACACAAGAGATAACAGAAATCATAGAAACATTTTTTGAGTTTTCCGCAAAATCATATTTTTTGAGTTGTGCCACTTTAGCATTAAGAGTGTGATATGGTCTCAGTAGCATACAGTATTCATTGTTTATATGACATTCAAGAGGTTGGTCCTATAATTACCATAGACTAGATACTATAAAACTCAGCGATTTTGTTAATAACAATAATAGGGCTGTTTAGAAAACTAAAATTGCAGACTAAATACTCAAATGTTAATTTTATCAAAAGTAACGAAAGAGAGTAAAATTTAATCTTTTTATTAGTTTAGTTGTCCCCGCTTAATGTACATAAATTCCTTTTATTTACTTACTCTCCTCAATTGCTTCCTTTCTTCTAAAGGTATAACTTGGGCTTCATCGTTTATTTCCGTTTTTATAGGGTATTCCTTTAAATCTAAGTAATTGAATATATCATCTGTATAAAACTGGTGTTTTAGTTCTTTTTTAACTTCAGTTTTAAAAGTACCAGGAAGAGCATCACATACCTCATTATTATACATTTCTATTTTACTGGGCTCCTCCCTGACTTCTTGTTTTACTTCCATTTGATGAATCAAAGAATATGTGGTAAATGAGGTTAATGACTAGTTTGGGGCAGTGCTATTATATCGCTGGATTAAGGTTTGTATGGGTATCTATGATTTAGAGGCAAAGCAAAAAATATAGAAACTTATCTATGATAGAAAGCGTCTATATTCTTTTTCTTTGGCAAAAGTATAGAGAAAGTGCCGATGAAGTTAGCTACAAATGAGGGACAGATTTGTATTTGGCAGTGTTGCCATAACACAAATAAATCACAAAAGAGCATGCGATATAATATTAATTAATGTTACTTAACATTCTTTTTATGTTCACCGAGACATTAAAGTAGACACTGAAAAAGTAATAGAGCGATTTGTACGTCAGCGAGCCATACGACTCGAATTTGTTGTATGAGGCTTAGTGTACAAGAATAATTTTTGTTCTAGAAAAATAAAGTAACTTGACCAATATTATTCGTCTCTTATTTATGGTATTTTATTTTCATAAACTAAACTACATTTCTTTCTTTGCACTTGTTAGACTTTATGGTTAAAATTTGCTAATTTTTTGTTGCTAGACATACCTTAATACTCACCATTTTAACCCTAATTTTTCAAAGGTTCATGTCTACCCCCCAAAAATCGGTCCTGGATCCGCCCTTGGTTAAGTAATCATTTAGGGGCAGATGATTAGTTGAGTTTGTGATTAAACTAATCATTAAAGGAATATTTTAACCCACTTTTACAAAATTACTATACAAACACCACTGAAATTAAACAAGCAAAGTAGAACAGAGTTATTTGCTGTAATTGAAGTTCAATATACATACTTAACTGTTTTCAAATACTTTGACAATCTTACTCAATGCACAAAAGTAGGCATCTTTTAAAACCAACAATTGATGGATTGAAGAAATGGTCATTTATGCACTATCTTTAAATTCTTTGCCAATGGTTTCTATTGTATTGCTCAACAAGTATTACAAAGATTATTAATTCCTAATGTACAAACTAGAGTTGAGATTGACAATCTGATTAGAAGAAATTGTCAATGGATAAGGCTTTATAATGATGATTTTGCACCTCGTTTTAGAATACCTAATACACCTTATGATTAGGATATATCAGATTAAACTTGCACTGTCTTAGATACAAGATAAAATCATTAGAGACAATGACGAAGAGTTTTAAATTGATGAAAATATAGATGAACACAGAGTCATAAGAGTTCAAATATTTTCATTTTGACAAGCTACAAAACACCAAAGTTTCATTTTGTACACTGTTGATGAAGAGAATGATGCGATGGGCCCACAGAAGACCCGATTAGCGGGTACTTCTATATTATTGAAGTAAACAGCACTCACTAGATTATTATTAGATTTCTTAATAGTCTAAGATTCCACGTTCATAAAGTATTTAATCAAACTCATATTTTTACATATATTTAAAATTAGGAGACTACATTGATAATAGATTGCCAGTCAAAAAGTGACCACAAATATTTTTAATTCAATTAATAGTAATTAATTTGAACATAAATTTTATTTCGTTCATTTATTTTTTAAATAAAATATGCTAAAAAAATTAAATAAAGTATAAATTAATGAAATAAAATTTTTGTTCAAAAATAAATTACGATTAATTGAATTAAAAATATTTGTGGTCACTTTTTGACTGACAATCTATTATCAATGTATTCTCACATTTTTAAATGTATGAAAAAATGTGAGTTTAATTAACTATTTTATGAACGTGGTGATCTAGCAGTGGGATCTTGTACTATAACTTAGTGCAAAAATTCGGGATTTACATGACTATAAAATGAAGCAAATTTTGAAAAAGTTGAATTCTATTTCAATTTATGTGGTTTTAGACCAAGCAAACACACTGTATGTTAAATGCCTGTCGACTTTCTTTAAATTGTTATGGTTTTTCAAGTATGTGACTTGAAAAAAATGTTTAATTTGTTATTTAAAATATGAGTTTTAGATCTAGCTGAGATAAAATAATAACGATTTTTATTATAAATAAATACATTTGGTACTTTCATTTACAAACTTTTTAAAAACTCATTATAAACTTGTACTGAAGATTGCGCTACTTCAGTACAGAAATAACTATCAGTGCCAGAAACTAAGGTTGTTAATGCTACATAGTTTGGCTCCTTGGGATTATACAGATCCTTCTTTAATCTAGCTAAAATAGATGTCTCTCCTTTAGTCTCTTTACCCTACAATTAAGAACTTCTGGAAATATTTTTATCATTTCCAAAGGTATTTTCATAGTGTTGTGTAAGTATTCAAATGTACTAAGAAGTTTATTTTGACCTAAAAACAAAAAATCAATATACAATTTTAAGAAACTTGTAAAAGTAAAAAAGTAATTAAATGTTGGCAACAAGAATAATTTTAAAACTGAAATTGCATACCACTCTTCAATAATTGTGGTCTATCCAGAATCATTTTCTTAATTTCCATAGCTTTAAAACCCATTTCTTCCTTTAAAACAAAATGTGATAATTTAACCTTTTCCAGGGGATACGTAATAAGTTTTGGACTTTTAGTAGCTAATAGTCGAACTTCATTTCCAGTTAATGAAAAGTTACTTTGAAAAAATCCTAGTTTATTGTCAATATCTTGAGTACTAAAAATGACAGTTTAATTTAAAAGCAAAAAATTATAACATAACTTTTACCTGTGACTCAACCAATGAGGATTGTTACTAACAATCCTTAATATCATTTCACTTGTAAATTTTTTATACTGTAAATAATTTATCCTGACTTGAAGGTCTTCTATGTTTTCCTTTAGAATAAAAGGATTCTTTGTTATCGTGTTACCAATATCTTCGATTTCTAATCCTAATTCTTTAAGGAATATAATCTTATCTTTTATATCTTCAAATCTTTGACTTAATATAAACTTAGCAGCTTCAGGATCTTTCTCTATTTCATACAACTTTACTTTTAATTTTACCAACTGTTGTAAGATTTCTGAGTTATTTATATACATAGACGATAATGCTCCTGGTCGTAACACTTTTGAAACTTCTGCTAAATCAACAACTCTTGGTTTGGCATTCTGAATTTTTGTTAGTTTACTATTTTTAATGGCACGTGCATCGGCAGATGAAACAGTTGCATTAACAACAGTGTCTTCAGCTACCATTGAAAAACTTCTCAGACTACGTATTAAATTTAATTTTATTGTATTTCGAAACATATTATATTGACATCACTCCCGTTTTTAAACTAAAATTAAAATTGTTTATTGTTTTTCTTTATTTTAGAGGTTAATAAAACTGTTTTCTTCTAATCTTTACAAATCACAACATTGGTCTTTCAGCTTTTATTTTCTAGCTCTAGAATAATTTTATGTTTGTCATCAGAATATAGGTTAGGTATAAATTTGACGTTTAATTTGTAAATAGAAATAGCAATTCTCTTTAAACATTTTTATACATTTTAAGCTCATATTAATATTTCCAAAATATAAAATATGTCTGGGGCAAGTGTATGTGTACTAGCCTTGAATGGAAGAAGACAAACAGTGAAATGTACACCAAATACAACAATTTTACAGGTAAGAATTGTGTGATCAAATTTCAAACAGTGCTTATATGGCAAATTTGCAGATTTTTCATTTTTGATGAAACACAATTTTGTTTATTCTTTTTAGATTTTGCTTTGCTTTTGCTTCTCAAACATTTCTCCATCCTGTTAAATATATTCTTAAAACCCTCAGAGAACTAATTCAGTTTTAGAAACACTGGAATAAATGTTAATATACTTAAAAAGCCGGATTTGCATCAGGAAATGTATTGCCATTTACCTAAACCGTTAGTATTCTTAACCATATTCTATACTTAATCAGTTAGTATTCTCATTGCTATTATTTAAATGTTCCCTCTATTGTCTTAATGAGATCATAATATAATTTGATCAAATGAAAACTATTTGTTGGAATCTTGAGAAAAAATATATAAGGGATTGTAGGATAGACGGGATCTGTTACTGTTTAGGGTTTAATATAGTCAACTGGAGCTTAGATGTTTGTAGAAATGTATTCAGAAAAAAATTATAACATTTGGATATACTATAAGAAATTAGTGGAAACATCAGGAAAAAAATTACTACTGAGCATCAATGTTACAGACCCTTATTTTTTAATCTTAAATATCACAAAATGTATCATATCTATAACAAAAACTGATAAAAGTAAAATTGTTTTCAATAAACTGTCCTCTCATAATCATCATTACCACTGGCTCTATAACCCTTTTTTGGATCTTAGTCTGTCTCTGAATTCTTCTCCATTCTGATCTGCTTTGTGTTTTTTTTCTCCAATTTTTTTTATTTTTAAGGTTTTTATATAATTTTCTGTTTGTTCTATGTATCTTAGCTTCAATCTTCCTCTTCTTCTTTTTTCCTACTGGCACTTGTTTGCTTATTTTGTTTGGTATTTTGTCTTCTTCCATTCTTTCCACATGTTTCATCCAATGCAATCATCCTATTTTACTGAATGCTTCTCTTATGCATATGCAATTGGTAAAATACAATTTCCATTGCATAAAAATGCAAATTTATAAATGGCACCATTTACACCAAAAAATGGTGTAAAAGATGAAGAGAATTGTTTAAATTTTGGAAAATTTGTCATTAAAAAATTTGAAATTATTTTCAAAACAATGACGCAATGAAAAATGCAATATATTTTTTGTTTTTGTATAAATATGTTATCCAGCTTTGCTAGTAAAATTCGAAAATGCTTAAAATTTTATTGTGTGGAAAATTCTTTTTTATATAATCTGCTGATTTGCTTATGTGTACAAAAAAAATTAGGAAAATCAGAATTAGATAATTAGGTGAGCTCCTTCAAAGCAGCTGGCAAACCATAAAATCATAATCTTGGTCCCTCACATCAGTGATCAGAAAGAAAAAAATTATTGCTGTAGCCATTTCCGAGAACTAGTGGGTATGCTAACTTTATGGTAAAGCTAGCATAGCCATAGCTATATCTCGGCAGCTATATGAATTGGTTCATCTGACACAGGATCGCAGCCAATACAAACAGCAAGCTAACAATATTTAGAGTTTCACCACAGCCTAACAAGGGCTCAAGGAATGAGGAACAGGAGGATTCTTTGTAAAGACAATGAAACCAACTTATATACACAATGTACAATAAGCAGAAAATACAAGTTTATACCAGTATTAAGTAAAAAAACTACCTCTCTCAGATACTTTTTGGTATTTTTGTCTTCCGTCATGGAAGCGGGATCCTTAAGTAGAATACTTCCAGTTTTTCTCCTGCTGGCTGTAAAAGATGACTAAATGGAGCAGCTGTCCGCTGTATCCCACCTATCCTAAAAGAAAAGTCTGCTAAGCTATCTCCTGTTCTGTCTTGGTCACCACTACTGTAAAGCGAGCATGACCAAGCAAACAAATAGATAACTCAGCAGGGAGAGGGACGAGATTGTGGCTCAGGATGGACACCAGGTCTTATAGCCACATACCTACTCATGGGTGGAGTGGCTTATCATAGCTTCTCCATCATACCTTTTAAATCTCCCACATATCTTCTTAGCCTAAAACCAATCCGAGGAGACAACCTGCTGCAAAAAAAATGATATGTAGTAAACCAGCTAGAAAAAATCTGGCAAGTCAAGGCATAAAAAACTGTGCTGAAGACTGAATAACTATTATTGTCTATTATATCTCACCCTTGATAGGTAGAGAGTACTATAAACAGCATGTTGAATCCATTATACAAATGTCACATATAGAAAAGAATTTCATAATTGCTGGTGACATAAATATAGAGAGGGTGTATAAAACGAATGGGTCTCTAGGGCAAATCTAATAGTGTAAAATAATGCAAAACTATCTTCGTTCGGGGTAAGAGCCGAAGTCACATATACATTACCCTTGTAAACAAGGTTTTTGAAAAATTGAAGTTCATTCAATCAAATATCTAACTGGAATGTTCTCAATGAATTTTTACTTTTCGTAAAGTCTACAAGCCCATTCGACATTTTTAGGGGGTCATTTAACCTATCATGAATCACATATAAATCAATATTACAATATGTAATAACAACTTTAGAAACAATGCCGCCAATTCTTATCGGTACTCAAAGCATTGATGTTCAAATTAACAGTTGCGCCTTAGATTTCTTACCCCTGTTCTAGCCGAATTGTACGGCGTTGCAAAAAAATGAATATATACTGATCTGAAACTTTATGTAAGAACGCCGTACTGTGTAAAATTGCTGAAAATGGGGAAAAAGATTTCCGAAAATAACACATTATCCCTTCTGGTACCAATAATTTTGTACGGCATTAGGTCACCGGTCATTATTTTTGTAGATATTAACTACCTAAGTTATAAATGCTATACAAATATGTTTCGCCAAAAAGTCCCTCCTCTCGAGTTATAAGTTTATCTTACTTATGACTCACCTGTACCGATAAGAATTTAAGAATTGACGGCATAGTTTATAAAGTTATTAATGCTGTATAAATAGTTTATCAAGTTGTTATTACGTGTTGTAGTATTGTTTTATAAATATGTGATTGATGGTGGGTGAAATGACCCAATAATAGACATATTGTCTATAAGATTGGCATTAAGGTCAAGAAGAGCGGCAAGAAAAAAGTAAGTTTCAACAAAGAAATATTCAGAAACAAAATAAGTAAGTAACCTTCGAGAAGAAGCTACTAATTTCGCGGACTATTATAAAAATCTAATGCAGGCACACAAAAGCAGCAGCAAGAAACAATATGTCACTTATACTGTATCCTATTGATAGAATGACGAAATACAACTCAACACAACAAAATGCTTCAGAGTCAGACGAATATCACAAAGAAAAGTACCCAAAAAACTTGAAAGGATGTAGGCACACAAAGAAGATAAAGAAAGCAAATAGCACAACAAATGAAGAAATGAAGTGGACTAAACTCACATGCTGACAGAACTTATGCGACCCGCTGGACAACGATGTATGGAGTGAAGTATATGTAATTGCCACTACGACACTGAGATCCAAGGCCATACATAAACTTTGTGTAGAAAAAGGAAATGGAATTAAATTGCGAGAACCCTTTTACCTAGTAATCCCGAATGCGGATTTTTACCATGCCCATATACATAATAGACTTAATGAGTTAATTACAGAGGAAATTAGATTAGCTGCCGAAAACATAAAAATTGGTAAATCCCCTGGCCTCGATAGTCTGCCACCAGAAGCCATAGAGAATATAGTACAGGAAAATCCTAAAGTTACCAGAAAGGTATTGAATTTAAAAAAAAAAGTAAACCCATCATACCTTATTTACTTTGGTCACGTAGCTAGAAGAACGGGGACCCACATGGAACTATTCGTAGTAGAAGGAAAGGTAGAAGAAGGCCGAAGACCAAGAGAAAGATTTCCAACACGATGGGTAGAACAAATGAAAACTCTGGTGGGAAAATCCCTACATGAAGCCGTCCATATGGCATAGGATCACAGCCAATGGAGGCAGCAAGCTAATAATATTTAAAATGTCATCACACCCTGACAAGGGCTAAAGGAATGAGGAGGAGGAGGAGGATTGATTGAGCTCCTATATGACAAAGAATTCCCACATCAACTGAAGATTGCAAATTTAGCTTTAATCTTAAAACTCGGGAAATCACCGGACGGAGCTAGTTCATACAGCCCTTTATTTTAGATTGTATTGTGAAATTTTATGAAAGCCTCATAACTAGATCAGCAATTCCATATGCAGACGACTACTTAACAATACTAATAGAAGGTGATATAAACTTGGATGTAATAAAAAAGTTAATATGCTGGAGAACAGTTAATAGGTGGATGACAATTAATGACTTAGAGCTGGCGTTCAACATAACAGATAATTATTCTAAAGGAACCCAGAGCGATACTAACCTTACATCTAAATTTGCAAGTATGACTATAGTACAAACCAATTGTGCTAAATATTGACATACACTTTGATACAGGTCTACGATTCTACGATCGCCATCTATCTAGCTTCCCATGCTTATCTCCTATTAGGGGCCCTTCTTTACTCTTTGTATACTCTCTTTTCCCTATTAGGGGCCCTTCTTTACTCTTTGTATACTCTCTTTTCCTTCATAACATTTTCTATTATTCCCCACTCCATTTCGATGTCTCCTTGGTTTCGCTTTGAAGTAGTTTTTTTGTCACGTCTGCCGGAAAGTTGTCAGTGGTATCTTTGTTCCATTGTTTTCTAGCGTCATATTTTTTATACGATATTCTTTGTTCTGTGACCTTTGGGATAGTTTCTTTTAATTTCGTAATCATTAGTAGGTGATCGGAATCCGCGTATGCCCCTCTATAACTTCTAACATCTGTTATTAATTTCGCGTGCTTGCTTTCCACTAGGACGTGGTCGATTTGGTTGTGTGTTCTACCGTCTGGAATGATCCATGTTTCTTTGTGTTTTTCGATCATAGGTTTTCGGTACATCTCTTCATTCCCCACCTTAGCATTTAAATCACCTATTATAATATTATTATCATTTTTTGGATTTTGATTATATACAATAAGTTCAATTTTACTATAGAGTTCCTGTTTTACATTCTGGTCTTTATTCTCTGAAGGAGCATGCATATTTATTAAACTTCATTTTCTAGTCTTACCTCTTAGTCTCAGTCTATAAATCCGTTCAGATATTGGCTAGAACTCCACTATCGTACTTTGTAACCGGTCACTAATTATAAAACCCGTTCCCAACATTCGGTATTCCCCATCACTACTGAAAAAACTGTAGTTGTCTATAATTGTTACACTAGTTCCCCTTTGTTTCGTTTCTTGCATTACGAGGATATCCACTTTGTATTGTTTCATCACTGACACTGTTTAGGGCGCGTGCTTCATAAATACTTCTCATATTCCAGAAACCTATCCGGATTGTACTTGGATGACATTTATTTTTCCTTATTTTCGTTTTTCCCCTATTGATGATCCCTCCATGTCCTCGTTCATTGCCATAGTTCCATTATCCTTTGATCCATCGCTGCTAATAGGCTCTAGTTTGCTTATGGGTCTAGCTCCCCTTTTGGATCTTCATACTCTGCCACCTATTATACCTTATTTGATCAGTAAAGATGTGGTTAACGTTAATTAAAAAATCAAATAAAACAAAAAATGTATCCTTACTGGATCAGGACTTGACTTGGGTTAAGGGAAACTCTGAACCTAATAATTTAATTTAACACTTACACTATGATTGATTAACAATTGACGATATTTGGACAATAACTCGAAAATAAAAAAAACCTTTGTTGCAAACAGAAAACAAACCGGCACTGTGTATCAAATTAAATTTCGGCACTGTGGTTATCAAATTAAATTGCGTCACGTAGTTGTTAAAATGCAATGACTCTAATAAAGTGTAGTAAATTTTCTGTAACCTTTTTTGATTACTCTGGTACAATAATAGTTCAACAGACGGACAAAGCTAGGATCTTAAATTTGCCAAAGATCCAGCTACTCTCAAATCTATCCAGAAAACATACAGTTGTAACATAATATAACTTGCAGTTGTTGATGGTCTACCTCTTGAAAATTCAAACACTGACTCTACACTTATAACCAATCTCGAAAGATTTATTGTATGACTTAAGAATAAATCGGTATTCAGCTTAGAGATTGATGTGATGATATGATATTAGTACGTTTATATATTTCTTAATGGAAATACTTGTTGTAGTAAGATTACTGCACTTAACAAAATCAAATAAATCGCATAAAATAGACACGTTTTGTCTCCTAAACAATCCACACAGAATTGGCTTTTTTCTCTTCAGAAAGTTATCAGCTCGAACATATATGTCAACTTTCTAATCCCATATTTATCTATGAATTAAAAAAAACGCATTAAGATTTATGAGAGATAATCGTGTGTATGTGTGTCTTATCGGGCACCTTCAAGTTATCTCTTATCTCCCATGGTTTAGAGGATACCATTTCTACAGTCCTTATCCCGGGACAGAAAATCATGTTGCCCTTTTAAAAGTTATCAAAGGCAGTTTAAAAATTGCAAATCCACATGTACACTCCACATCTATTTTGAAGAATAAAATAAAAAAAAATGTTAGAATTCTAACCTCAAAAAAGCTACTACGTTTTGTCAGGAAAGTACAACTTAATTGAACTTTTTTGCTATGATACATACTGTATGGAGTTTGTTCCGTTTCGCATCTATATTTATTTTAAAGTTATTTGTCACAGTGATAATGTATTTATTTTTCTCTGTTAAAACATACGTGCCACTAGCTGGAGCGCTTTGTGTTTTTGCCCGTTGAGGTAAAGGCCGGCTTTTGGCGCGAACAACATCACTTCGCCATCAACACCAGACCAAGTCGGTCGATATTTTGTATAGTCGGCTTTTTAATCATTGTAATTATAACATACGTAATAAAAAGTGTTTCAACCCTTAAGTTTTTCTTCAGAGTTTATAAATTATTTATATGGAAGGTTCATGAAATAACAAATGCAATTTTTTAAAGATTGACCTTGTAACCTAATTTTTTACATATAAAAATGGATACATACAATTTAACATGCTTTGTTTTTGAAATGAATCAATGGATTTTATCTTTTTTTATGAAGCTTGTTTTTCTGACATTTTATTCTGTAAACTTGCTAAGATAATTTGTTTATAAGCAAAAAAGTAAAAAATAATTCTTCTCCATGCTCACCTAAGTTACTGGTATGAATTTCTCAAAATCGGTTTGAATAATTGTTTGCTCTCCTACAGGTAAAAAGACAATCGATCTATAGACCAAAGAATTTTCAATGCAACAAAGTTTTGACAACATTCGATTATTTGTCTGGACAAAACAGGATCACATATTTGTTTACAACATTGTTTTGGAGATTCAAAACTTATTTTTCAAACTACATAGTCAGAAACTTAAAAGAGGTCACATAAGTAAATGTATAAAAAATTATATTTACACCTTTTTCACGTTTGCTCACAGCTAATTGTTTTCTTAATTGTACCAGTATATTTTGATAGGAAATTGTATTGCAAAAAACTTTTCCTGGTGTTCCACTAATTTTTCAGCTGATGCATATCGTAATTCAAGTTATAAACGAATTTCTGGAGAGATTTCTAAAAAAATTAGTTCTGGTTCACCACAATCAACTTAAGCATTGATTATAAACCACCCACTAGATAGCTCACCTCGTGGTAACCGAAAGACGTATCAACAACTAGATGGCGTTACACGAAAACCGTATCGAGATTTCTCATTCTCTCTCTGACTTGCGAGGAGGTAGGAGTAATGTCAGGGCCGAACTTACCCTATAGGTGTATTATCTGTGACAAGTATTGTGACAAGTTATAGCGGAATTTTATAAAAAAAAGGACATTTTAGATAAAATGACCTCTGTAACTCATAAGTCTGTTTACACGGGCTGTTTTGGAAGAAACAATGGAACAAATAGTAATATATCTTTCTTTAAATTTCCCCTGAAAGACGTAGAGCGCACAAAAATTTGCCAAAAAAACTGCGGGAATATTGATATTATATCATGGTACAATGAATACACAAGGTATGGTACATAATGTTCCAAAACCGGTTCGCTTTCGCGCATGACGTAGTCAAGAACGCTTATTCCCGCAACATTTGAATGTAGTTGTATAGAAAAGACTTTTAATTTTAAGTTTTTTTTTATATAATTTGGCTAATTTAATTATAGTAATTATAAAGAGATGAAAAAAATTATGTTATTATAATATTTAATCATAAATAAAATTTTGAAGTTAATTTAAGTTTATTGAATTTTGGTACAGTTATTTTGTTAACATAGTTTAACCTTTATAAAACAAGTTTTAATTATCTTTTATTACACGTAGGTACAGGTTAATCAACTTATACTCCAGAGTTAGATATTTCCGATGTTTAAAAAGATACAAAAAAGTGGTAATAAAGGTACACAAACTTTGTACGTATATACCTACTGAACTAAACACAAAATCAAAATAAATAATGATAAGGTCAACTTTATTTATATCGAATGAGCTAGCTGGCCATCGAATATGAGTGTCGTAAGGTCACACAATATTGCACAACATTTTAAATGACATCTTTTGTAATATTCACACATAAAATTATCTTGGTATTGTTTATAATAATGATAACATTATATATTTTAATAATGGTAACATGATTTAACAAAGAAAAATATGTTATTTTGGAAGATGCTAAATTGATTTCCTTCGAAACAGTTCTTATTGCAAATTGCATAGCAGACTGAGGTTAGTTTCTTACTTAACAAATCGATATGAAAAAGAATTTAAGGTTTCATGACTAATAATTAATAAAAATAAAGATTTAGACTCACGTCGTTGACCTAGATGTAGTAAGAAGCTGCTCAACATACTTTTTGGACTCTCTGTGTTCGGCTCTTTGTACGTGTTTCTTTTGGTTGGTTAAAAGGGTAGCCGATTTTGATTTAGGCAAATAAAGACTATTTACTGCCTCAGGTTTGAGTTTTAGACCCTTTTTAGAAACTTAATTTAAAAGTTCCTGTTGTAGATTTCTTTGGTAATCTTCAGTTTTAAAATGTTTAGAACGTTTAAAAATGTTTAAAGATATTGAATACACATACAACATCGATAGAACCAATATGAGAGCACAATGCCTGTTGAAAATAATAGACGTTCATATAAACCCTAATAATTAAAAAAAAATGCGTGTAAAGTTAGCAGTACAAATTTTTTCCAACACAGTTGCCTAAGCAATATCAACAGCAATAGCTGTAGGACAGTTACACACCAAAACGGTTCCTCATACTGCCATATTTTTGAAAATTATATATAATATTTTTGATGGTCTTAACAACAAATATTGTAGTGATAGTAATCCAAACAGAAAGCCAATGTCAACTTTAAGCAAGTCAACTGAAAACTTAAAAGCAGGTTTAGAATATTTTAAAAAAATTAAAGTTTTTGAAAATCAGAAAGAGAGAAATAATATTCTACACGGCTTTCAGTGGACAAGTCGTATACCAAGTTTGCTAAAAAAGAGTAATATACCTTTATTTTTATAGCACTTCCATATAAATATGAACGTGGTTTTTAATTGTTCTCGACTTTTAATAATAAAATGTTTCGATATTGTCAATAATAAAAATACTTCTTTCTATTCAAAGTGAATATTTCAACGTGAAATACGTGAAACCTCAGTACAACTTTTTTAAAGTTTTCAAAAAAATATTCATTTTTGTTTTTTAATAAGTTTCTAGCATCAAAAGTAAGCGTTACGCTCAAAATAAAGTTGGTCCCTGTTTTTTGTCAAAAAACTTGGGAAAATCAGCCCCCAATTAGCATTTAAATCAAATTAATCGTTACCGCTTCACAAATTACTTTACTAATGTATTATTTATAATGATCTGTAAGTTTTATTTGTTCAAAGGGCTTATTTTTTTAATTATGAAAAAAATGCTTATTTTCAAAATAACTTAAAATTTATTAGTGACACCAAAAATCACAAAGAGTAAAAAAATGTAGGTTTTGCTTTTCTGAAACTTGCTTACTTTTGATGCTAGAAACTTAACAAAAATAAACCTTTATTAAACACTTTAAAAAAAGTTATATTGAGTTTTCGTCGAAAAGTGCTTCATTTTTTTTTATTATTTCACGTTGAAATATTCAACAGGGAATTTGACGAATCAGAACCTATTTTTCAATAACTCGAAAAGTATTGACTTAGTGAAAAAACTCTATAGAACAAAAGTTGCTTAGAATTACTGATTTTAGGCACTTCCGAACTTATCTTGAACATATATTTTTTCACTCCTGAGAAGGTGTGATACTGAACCATAGTGCAAAAGCATCATCTTTTTTTCTTTGACATCTTGCCTAGGCGTAAGCCAAATTTCATGGTTTCATTAGGAGGTTTTGCAATATTTTACCATGAGTGAATAAACTAAATCTTCAAATAAATTCTGTATATTAGCTTGAAATATTTTAGTTTGCATCAATTCTGGAAATTAATTTGTTTGAAAAGTTACAATAAGTAATTTAAATGAGATGTAATTTATTACTGCTAATTTTATTATGTATTTTATATTTTGTTATTTTTTGTATTGTATTGATAAATAAATAATTTTTAGAAAACCTCTACTGTTTTCATTAATAAATTTTTAGCGTTTTTTCTGAAGTAAAATCGAAATTCAATAATATAAATTACAAGCACGTTAAAATTATTTGTGAAAATGCTGAATGCCATCCTTATATTGTCGTCTATTGCACTAGACAATGACCGGAACAGGCAACTCAAATTTATTTTTCAATCTTGGCAAATATTTCAATAATGTCGCCACCATACAGTCATGTAGTACTTAGGCGTGAGGGGCCAAGAGGTGTAAATGGGCGGAGTTTAACACTGAATTCGTTTTTACCTAAGAGTGAGGTATCTATGGGTGGTTTATAATCAATGACTTAAGCTATTTTAGTACAGATCCTGACTGGGCCAACAATTTTTCCTAAAGAAATGGTTATCATTTTTTATGTTTTCTTGACAAGCAGTGCAATTGTTTCATTACTGTTCGGTTTTGGGATCTTAATTGTAATTCCAAGATTTATCATCAGTGACTGTGTGAAACGTAATAACTTTTGAAAATCACAGTAATTTAATAATGTTGACCACTGTATATACTACTTGCAAAATATAAAAATTTGGTGTACTCGTCACAATCTTTTAATAACCATACCACAAATTACTGCTTGACAACTAATAGGTTTTGTTTTATTTTCATGGCAACTATTATGACAAACATCCATAAGAGAGTGCATATCAATGCATAAGTTATTGTCTGCCTTTTGTTAATTTTTATAAGTTTTCACATTTTTTTATGTTATATTAATAAATGTCATAATTATCCCATATTTTAGATTTTAGAAGAGGTGTGTAAGAAGCAAAACTTAAAACCAGAAGATTATGACTTAAAACATCATAATAAAATATTAGATACAACATCAACGTTTAGATTTTCTGGATTACCTAATAATGCTCAACTAGAACTTGTTGGTGCAACTAAAGCAAGATTAGAAACTGAAGTCACTTTGGCAGTCAATTTAGAAAATGGAAGTAGGTTAATTGGTAATTTCAATCCTAGTGAGACTTTAATTAACATACTTACCAAAATATGCCCAGATTGTCTTGGTGATAATAAAAGCCCAGTAGTTATTTATACCAGAAGAGAAATGTATGGTCAAGAACTTAAAAGTGTCACCTTAAAAAGCTTAGGATTAACGGGGGGAAGAGCTATGATAAGAGTTATTGATAAAGATCCTGAAGACCTAAAACAACAAGCCAATGTTGCAGCTCCTTTACCTTCAAAACCTGTAGAAGAAAAACCTTATATAAGAAAATATCAACCTTCAGAACCAAATGTAGAATCTATAAATAATCAAGATAATCCAGATAAACCAGATGTCCAACTACCCAATGTTGAGAAAGTTCAGAAAAAACAGAATATGGATCTTATTCAATTGGCTAGAGAGAAACGAAAGAGTAATGAATTTCCTCCCAAATTAGTTGAAGGGCATAAAGATGTTCCTCAAAAGCAGTCAAAAGTATCCAGCACTCAACACAAAGGTTATATTTGTGGTAAACAAGAAATGGAAGTGGACGAGTGCTCCCCTAAATGCATGGAAGAATGTAACGAAGATTGTGATGATATAAAGGAGGACTTTGTATTTGTAAGTTTATTTTGTTTTTTTTATTTGCTTTAATTATTACTGTTTCTATAAAACACTATTTCTATTAAAATAATTTAATTCTATAATGCATCATGCATTGTATTCCAGGATGAAAGAATGGCTGAAGGCCAGAATGGCTACAAATGAAATATGAAAGAAGCCATATTCTATAAAGTAACTGTAAGTGAATAAGCGTTTAAGAAGAAGACCTATTAAAGGCCATTATTTCGTTAAAGGTCAATACAGTAAACCTAAATAACACCAAAATTAAAAACATATTTCTTCTTAGCTGTCTATCGTCCATATTTGGACATAGGCATCTCCCAATTCCTTCCATCGATCTTTATCCTAAGCAAAATACTTCCAATTTATTCCGGCTATTTTTTTCATGTCATCTACCCATCTTATCTGTGATCTTCCTGTTGGTCGTCTACCTTTCTAAGGTCTAAAATGTATTGTGGCATTCCAACGTTAGTCGTTTTTTTAGCAGTGTGGCCTGCGAAGTTGCATTTGAGTTTGGCAATTCTAATTCCCTTTCTTTTGTGGCAAGTTTGTTCATACTTGCCTTGGTTAGGTTCCAGGTTTGACTTCCATATGTCATGATAGGAAGAATGCATGCATGCATGCAGTGGTTGAATACTTTGCTCCTCAAGTATTGAGGTATTTTTAAGTAACCAAATGAGTTGCCCATGACAGTCGTTCTTCTAGTAATTTCCGCACTTTGGTTTTCTTTGTCAAGTTTTAGAATTTGACCTAGGTGGATATATTCTTGGACTGGTTCTATCTCATTGCCAATTATAGTTATACGTCTGGGGTTGTCTGCTGTTGTCATTGTTTTTGTTTTTGTAATATTCATTTTTAGGCCGACGTTTGTTAGTTTGTAGTTCCTCGAATGTGCTCTCTATAATCAGGATGCAGTCAGCGAATCTGAGGTGGTTCAACTTGTTGCTATTAATGTTGATACCATATGTTGACTAATTTGTAGTTTTTAGGATTAGATTAAACACCTTGTCAAACTCCTCTTTTACGAGTAATGGGGATGAAATTTGTATTTTCGTCTAGTTTTACTATCATAGTTGCGTTTTCATATATATTATGTATTAGTTGCCTACATCTTGATACTGTCAAATACCTTTTCATAGTCAACGAAGGCAACAATTACGGGTAGTTGGTATGTATTTGCCTTCACTATCTTCTTCTTCTTCCTCAGCTTTTCCATCTTCAAGGGTCGCTGTTCCTTACACTTCGTCGCCACTCATTTCTGTCCATCGGGTCTTCTTCACCTGTAGTATCTGTATCTGTAGATTAAGGATGCCGAGTTAAATTTCACAGCATTTAGGCCACAATTGACCCATTGTACATCCTCCCAGGGAGCTGTCACCCTTAGCTCATTGTCCATCCTGCCATTTCTAGGAAGGTGGACAAGTCACCAGGAGACATCTCTCTTATGTGGGCAGGTGTGGGCCAGGACTCGCCGAACGCGTACTCTCGTATTAACGATAACTCCGGGCATTCACAAAGGACATGCTCTACAGTTTCGTCTTCTCGTTCACACTTCCTACATAGAGGTGTGTCTGTTAGCCCCAGTGTGTAGAGGTGTTTGCTTAGTTGACAATGACCATTTAAAAAACCAACTGCAAAACTTCGGTTTTTCCTGGTCATTCCCAAGTACTTCTTTGATGTTGACTCTTCAAGGTTACTTAGTGTTACCCTGGTAAGTTTACATAGTTGCCCTTCTTCCCATCTTTTTACGGTTTGCGTATGGGAGTGACATTTGACAATTTCCGCGATTGTTGTAGTTGACCAACCAAAAAGATCCCCAGGTCCTAAGAGTCTTAGACCTGCCGCCTTACTAGATAATTGGCCAGCAATGCGGTTGCCTTTATTCCTATTGTGTTCTTTAACCCACCTCAGGATGATGGTATTACGATCCGAAGCTTGAGTTAATGACTCGTGACACTCCATTACTAAACCTGATGTGACACTTCGTCTATTCAAGGTTAGTAGCTCTTGTCTGCTATCTGTGCATATCATTATAGTTTTCCCTGCTATACCTTTTTGGGTTATGTCTTTTGTGGCTATGGAGATACCAGTCAGTTCTGTCTGAATTAAGCTGGTATTTTTGCCCATACCCCACTTTAGTCTTAGGTTCAGTGATCTGGAGTATACCCCGCATCCTGAGCCTTCTTTCATGTTGGCATGTTGGCTTGTGTATATGCAATAGGCATCTGCCACGTTTGTCTCCATATACTGTCTTGTTTCAATTTTGTAGGGTTTGTTAAAAACAAACTTTGGTTCAATTGAGTCGCAGTCTGCCTGTAGCAGTGGTAGCGCATCCAGCTCTCCCCGCCAGAAACGAGTTCTCAATTGTCCCATTCCTACATCAAGGTTTGCACCAGCTGAGCGCAGTCGCATCATTGTCACTAGCGCCACCTCTTTGACATATATATCTAGAGGCGTGATGCCAATGATCAACTCCATTCCAGCATTTATTGTTGTTTTCATGGCACCTGTTATATTTATGCAAGCCATCCGCTGAATATGGTTTAGTTTGTTAATCGCTGTTGCCTGTAGCACTTTTGGTACCCAAGCAATAGCTCCGTAAGTTAGCATTGGCCTAATGACAGCGGTGTTGACCTAGGCTATCACCCTGGGCGTGAGGCCCCAGGACCCTCCGAGCGTTCGTCGACACAGCTCATAGGCAATATATGCTCTTTTAGCTCTAGCATCTAACTGTGAGTTCCATGTTAACTTCCTGTCAAGGGTAATACCTTCAGCTCGTCAGAAAAATTTAGACTGTAGTTTAGAATCCTTGGGGGTATTAAGCCCGTGATTCTTCTTTTTCTGGTAAAGGGGACCATCTCTGTTTTCTTAGGATTTATAGATAGTGAGTGTTCCTTGCACCATGTTTCTATTAGTCGGAGAGCAACTTGTGATCTCTCACATAGTGTGTTCTCAAACTTAGCGCTTTGCAGGACAGCAATATCGTCTGCATAGGCTATTGTGTAGAAACCGTTGCTGCTGAGTTGGTCAACCAGGGTATCTAGAACTATGTTCCAGAGTAGTGGTGGTTCCTGTGGACACCCCCTCGTAACCATGCCTCTAACAGAAACGTCTACATTTATGCTTATTGCTCTATCAGAGAGCATACTGAATATCCATTCGCTTACGGCCAGGGGAACATTCCTGACGTTGAGCTGTTGGGTGATAGTTGGGAATGTGGTTTTATCAAACGTTCCCTCAATGTCTATGAATATCCCTAGGGTGGATTCTCTATTATCCAGCGATCTTTCAATTCTTCCCACTACATGATGCAGTGCAGAATCGGTAGATCTTTCCGAAGTATATGCATGTTGATTTGGGTGAAGGGGGTTATGGACCAGAACTTCATCCCTTATGTACCTCTCGCATAGCCTTTCCATCGTTTTCAACAGAAAGGCTGTTAGGCTAATTGGTCGGAAAGCCTTTGGTAGGTTTTGGTACGAAGACCACACGTACCTCTCTCCACTTCCTAGGAATATATCTCAGAACCAAAGAGCCTCTGAATATTTCCACGAGGTGCGGCAGAAGGATATCCAGTCCCCACCGTAGTAGGGCTGGATATATGCCGTCAGGCCCTGGCGATTTGAAAGGGGTGAAGCACAATATGGCCCATTTTACCTTTTCCTCATTAATCATTGTTCTGGCAAGATGCCAGTCGTTTATTGAGGGTATAATTGCTTCTTCCATCCGGTTTGGTGCTGTTGAGACACTAGAACCGGAAAAGTGTGTTTTCATCAGGACCTCAGCACTTTCGCGTAGGTTGGAAGTTTTGTTCCCATCTTCCTTCGTTAGTATGCCGACATGCCGATGTGGGTCCTTTGAGAGCGCTTTTTGTAGCCTGGAAGCTTGCGGGAAATCTTCGATATCCTCACAGAAGGTTCTCCAAGCAGCTCTTTGTCTTTGTCTGCAGACTTTTTTAAACTCTCTGAGATTTGATTGATAAGAATCCCAATCCTATTTGAGTTTGGTGCGTTTCGCTATATTAAAAGGTGTTCTTGCTATCTTTCTAAGGTGTTCCACTTCAGTGCACCACCAAGAGCTGGTTTTGCGACTTGCCTGGATCATCCTTATTGGACAGTATTTTTTATAAGCATAGCTTATTTTGTTTTGGATAGATACCGTATACCTTTCCAATTCTGTATTAGTTCCTGGAGTTGAAGCCTTTTCATGCCGCAGAGCATCGTCTAAAAGTAGAGTTCTACATCCGTCCTACTAGGGTCGCGCGATTTGATAAGGCTTTTTTCCAGACTAATATTATAGGTTAGCCAGCGGTGGTCAGACATAGAAATATCCTCCGATACCTGCCAGTTCTGAATTTTATTCGATATTTCAGCTGTTGCCAGCGTGATATCTATGACTGTTTGGCTACGAACATTAATAAAGGTAGGTTCGATGCCCTTATTTAAGATATACAAATCTTTTTTAATAATATAGTTATAAAGAGAGTTACCACGAGCGTTGTTATCTCTGCTGCTCCAGCCTAAGTGGTGAGAGTTCGAATCGCAGCCGATAATAAGTTCTACCTTCTGACTGAGACAATGGTCTACCAGATCTTCCATTTCCCTTGTTGGAGGTAGGGTGGCTGCATCTGAGGGTAGGTAGACTGATGCTAGTATCAACTTTCTATTTTTGTCCTTTCCCAATGGGCATTTCACTTTAACCGCAGTTACGTCTGAGGTGAAAAACTGCGCCATGGGGGAGGCTTTGATTTTTCTGGGAACATATATTGCTGTTCTCGGTTGTTGATTGCTTGGTAAGCTGAAAATTTGACCGTTTAGACTGCTAAGACCAGTTATTTTGGTCTTATTTATCCAAATTTCTTGGATTAGTGCTATTGCATCCTCCGTTACATCCAGGCGGCGACATAGTGTCGCCGTTGCCACATTTTTGTGTTGGAGGTTGCATTGAATAATAGGAACCTTATTTTTTCCGACGTCCTGGCTTAGGTATCGTTTCGGTTCTTTTAGGTGTCCATTTCCTCCTTGGTTGAGGAGGGGGCAGCCTCAGTTGTTTTGTAACCTCCTTCGCAGAGTTCGTCGACCATCATCTGATGATCTTCTCCCTGTTGTGGGACCAGGGGTGTCTCAGTCTCAGCAACCGTCGTCGGCTGCCGCGTGTCTGAGGTTCCTGGTTCCGAGGAGGTATCCTTCATTTTGTTTGTGCTTGCTTTTAGATACAATGAGGTGAACGTGCAGCTCAGCCTCATTGCCCTTTTCCTAAGGACAGCCATGTCATCTTCTCCGATTCCGAAGACAAATAGGTGTCCTTTAGGATCCTTTTTTACCTCATGGTGGAAGGTGCACCATCTCGCAACAGCCATGTCTGGATTTTGCGCCGCTAACCTCCGCAGCACTCTTTCTGGGTCATCAGAGGTGCTAATAGCATCCTTCGGGATCCATAGAGAGGCTTTGGTAAGTTTTGGGAGCTTATCCTGACTGACAACAGCCAGTGATGCTTCCTCCCACGGTTTGAGATCAGCTGTAGCCTTTTCCAGCCATGCAAGCGCCTCATCGTCATCACAGACTACTCTGATGATCTCACCCGAGTAAGTCCACGATTTGAACGTGGGTGCTTTTACCTGGCTGCTGAAGGGTGACAAGATTGCTCTGTCCAATTCCTCGATTAGGCTGTGTTTAATAAGGTTTGCCCAGTCGGTGGTGACCTTTCCATACGGGTTTACCTTATCTATAATAGCAACCTTGAGATGTCTTAAGGTAGCTTCCGCGAAGCTTTCGGAAGGCGCAGCGGTGTTTTCACCACTGCGTGACTTCTTATGCTTCCTCGGCGTGCCCTCCGTGGATACCTTCTTCTTCACCTAAATCTTTATCTCTCAAGTCTTCTGCCACTTAGTCCTTCCATCTTCTCCTCGGTTTTTTTCTATCTTTCCTTTTATCAACTTCCATCCGCTCTATCCTTTGTCCCACATGGTCTTCATTTCTACGTCTTGTGTGACCAAACCATAGCAGTCTTTGTTATTGTTCTTCTTCTTTGTTCAACATCCACAGTAAAATTTCCATTTCAGCTACCTCTATCTTCTTTTCCTGAATCTTCTTTACAGGTCACACTTCACCGCCGTACACCAACGTAGTTCTCACTATACTTTCCTTTCAGCCCTTTCCCGATTTTTCGATCACAAAGTACCCCGAGTACGCTTCCAATTAAACCAACCAGCCTGTATCCTGTGGATAATTTCTCTATCTAGTGTCCCGTTTCAAGGTATTTGTGGCATTTTAAAGTAATTACTATTTAAATGGTAATAAGCCACAATTAAAGGTTAAAGTAAGTTTATTGACGTTTCAATTTCCACTTCGGAAATCGTTCTCAAAATTCAAACATTAGTAAATTTTTTAACTAGTTTTTCTCCATGTAATTCTATGTCCCCAACCATTTCTCTACCTCCTAACCACATATACTTCGTTTTCGACCTGCTAATCTTAAGTCCTCTCTCTTCAATAGCCCTTCTCCAACCCTCCAACTTCTCCTACATATCTTTGCTCTCCTCTACTAACCTGATATCATCAACAAAGAGCATTGTCCAAGGAGCCCCCTCCCTTACTTTCTCTGTCAGTACATACATAACAGGATTAAACAGGTAGGGACTCAGTGAAGAGCCTTGATGTAAACCAACCGTCACTGAAAAATTTTCGGTTAATCCGACACAAATCCTTACTCTGGTGTACGTTCCCTCATACATATCCTTCACGAGCCTTACGTACTTCTCCGGAACCAATTTCTCTCTCATACATCTCCATAGCTCTTGTCTAGTGTCGGACGTCTTTTCTTCGTCTTCTTCCTTCTTGTATGTAGACTTTAAAGCCTATTTCTTCTTCAATATTAGCCTCCTAAATTGTTTAAATTATCCCACCATTTCTGGGTCTGCCAGTACTTCTTCGTCTATTTGGTGACTTATCTCGTGATATTCATACTATTCTATCCTCTGCCATTGTACTAATGTGTTCGTTCCACTCATGTTTCCGTTTTGTCGCCTATCCAATATGTCTTCTATATTGCATGATCTTCTTATGTTTTCGCTTCTCTCCCTATCCAACAGACTTTTGCCTGATATTCGTCGAAGTATGTTCATCTCTGTTGTTTCTAGTAGTCGTCTCGTTTTAGATGTGTCAGGTCTTGTCTCCGCCGTGTATGTTGATATAGGTCTAATTGCTGCTTTATAGATTCTTGTTTATGTGTCCTGTCTTAGGTGTTTTTCGTACGTTTTCTCGAGATCTATAAATATCAAATGTAAGTTTCTTTTCTTTTCTCCGCATTTCTCTACTAACTGTCTCAATACAAACAAGGCATCCGTTGTGCTCTACCCTGGCATAAACCCAAACTGTTTTTCTCCTATCGACGTCTGTCTCCTTCTTTGCTCTATGGTTCTCTCCCAAATTTTCAATGTGTGCGACATTAACTTTATCCCTCTATAAGTCTTATCTTTATACAATCACACACACACACACACACACACACACTCTCTCTCTCTCTCTCTCTCTCTCTCTCTCTCTCTTTACATGCGTTGGGCATCCTTTCTTCCTCATATATCCTAGGGATCATTTGCCACAAAATATGAATCCAGGTCCTACTGCCTTAACATTCATCATCGTATTTACCGACTCGACAACCTCATCTCTCGCTATCCCGGTATTACATTCTCATTTGAGATCCCGCATCCTCTGTCTCTCCTCTGGTCTTCATTTAGCAACTTTCTAAAGTACTCATACCATCTTTGCTTTATTTCAACATCGGTTCTTAACACTCTTCCATCCGCACTCTTAATCTGCTGCACGTGGGTTAAGCCCTTTGATAACTTATCCCTTGCTTTAGCAATGATGTATAACGTTTTCATCCTCTCGAGTGTTTCCAACTCTTCATACAGCTTTGCAGACGATCTTTCCTTATCGCTAGCTACGGCGCGCTTTGCTATAAAATAAATATATTTATTTTGTAAATATATTTATTTATAACAAAATAAATATATTTATTACTCCACGAAAAGAGTACAAAAATTATGGTGTTTAATTGGGTAAATTGTTGATGCATTGTGGAATAAAAATATTCCTAACATCGCTGTGTATGGCTTGATTAGGCTTATGTTGTTAATAACTCCCATAAACAGTTTATACACTTGGCTGAACAACGATATAGGTCTATAATTCTTTAGGTCACATTTGTCGTTTTTTTGTGTAGGACTCTTACTAGACTCTCGTATCTTTAAAGATTTTGCTATTATGAAATCTATTAAATAACATCAATTGAATATATTTGGGAAATATTCAAAACATATAACGGAAACCATATTGGATACAACACTGTTACAGTGAGAAGGCAGTTTTGTAAACGCATTATAGAGTTGTTGATAAAGAAACACACCGTATAATAGTGGAAATGTAACATACCCTTGTAAAACTGCTAATTTAATATTAATTAATAACAAAACTTTTTGATGATGATTATTTTTTTTCTGTTATGTTGGATGTAATATTTTTTAATCGCTATCACTCTACTTTCTGAGTGAAAGAGCATTATTTATTCATAACGGGAAAGACCTTATTTATTTATGTTAATAAATTGTATTTACAGTTAGGAGCTAGAAACGCTATGTTGTTTTCCCAAGAAACTGCTTCTGCAGTGCCAAGTGAAGAACTACCAGATGATTTCTACGATTTAACAATTGATGATGCCAGAAAACTAATTAGGGATGTCAAAAGAAAACGCCACGATTTAGAAAATGGTCCTTTATTAACGTCAGCTCTCAGAAGATTAGAGGATTCAAAGAGGCAGTTAAGAAATATAGCAGTTTACAAAAAAGCCATTATCAGAGTACAGTTTCCTGATAGAGTAGTTCTGCAAGGAACTTTTGCAACTTCGGATAGCATTAAAGATGTTATACATTTCGTTAGGGAATATTTAGAAGATAAATCTTTAAATTTCTATGTGTGTGAGTATATTTTATCAACGTTTTTTATTATGTTAGATTGTTTAAGTTTTATTATTTTCAATTATACTATTTAATATTTCTGTTACATATTGGACGTTAAAAAAGAGGAATGAATGTTGAGACATTTTTAGAAAATAAAACCCATAGCAAAGTGAAGATAATACTTTCATCAAATCAGAACTACTATAATTAAAATTGAAATGTTTTGGTACAAAAACACTTTGGTTAAAATACATTACACCACCCCACTCTAAAATTCTACTTAACGAAATTTAGGAATACAACAAAATCAAAACTGCAAATAATTACATTTCGAATCAAAAACGTTTTCGTTTTTTTTGACATCTTATTAGACATCTATGTGGGATGCCTGACTCATGGATAACATCCTTATCATTTTGAAAGAGTACCTGAGGCTCCCCACATTTGAATATCTCGATAGTTCTAAATTATTATTAAAGATTAGTTTAATTTGATTACAATGACTTTTCCTTGTAAGTTTACTCGGACGGATTTCCCCCACTACAAACTCTATCTGTCTCCTCCACCTGTAATATTTCTTATTATTTTCTTGCACTTGAAACAAGTTATGTCTAATTTGTGTTAAATTAACTGGATTCGATTGTTGGTTTTATAATTCATCAGGTTTAATTAAATCTAGACGTGTTCGCAACGCCCTTCCAAAAAATATCCTAGCGGGAGAATTACCTGTCGACAAGTGCACCGTGTTAAAAGAAGTGGACGTGTGCATCGTTTTTAAAAATCGGTACTATGAGCGTTCTCCATTCTGAAAATTCTACTGCAGGGATAATACCCTCCTGGACCATTTTATCTAATTCCATCTCTACCTTGCTCCTTAGTGAAAAAGAAACCACTCTGGGTTTAAAAATTTATATCTAGCATCTGGCTTAAATATTAAATTTTAACTGAAATTTATTAAATGTGCCCAATTTGTCAAAACTAAAGTGGGAAACTCTTTTATTAACCACCACATTATTTCATTATATTGATCTACTTTCATAAAATTTACTGAAAAACATAGTTAGAATGCAGTGCAGGTAAGATAGGCACTGTATTTTATACGGGAGAATTTCCAACCACGTTGCTGGTTTGACCCGAGCGGCGCATCAGGACCGGATTTAAGAATCATAGCACTGGAATATACGCGCACACAAGAATTGCCTACGGTTGTATAAAAGAGTATCATTATTGTTTCAACTAAAGCATGATTCAATCATTGATGTATAAATAAGATAGTTATATTGTGGAACTAAACAATAACATGAAGAAAAATACTATAAAAAAGTAAAATATATCAAAAACTCATCAATAAAAAAAAGAAGGATAATGTAAGCCTGGTTTATACCGATGAGTCTTGGACTGACGTCGGTGCTTCAGTCAAAAAGGAATGGAGGGACACAAGAATCAATAATTCACGAGATGCCCTCATAAAAGGGCTCTTCTACTGGACTGAAAGCTCCAACTCAAAAAGATCCTCGGTTTTTTCTTCTTCATACTGGAAGCGAAACGGGTTTTGTGGCATGGGCCGAATTAACTTTCTTGGCAAGAAGGGAACCGCTGATTACCACAACGAAATGGACGGAGATCTATATGAAGAATGGTTTGAGAAGATGTTATTCTAAAACTTGCCGAAAGACAAAGAAAACGTTCTCGTTTTGGATAACGCGTTCATACCACGAAAATTTCGATTTCCCGAAAAAATTGTGGAACAAAAGGCAAATCAAGGATTGACTAATCGATAATGACATTTTCTTCGGATAAGGAGGAGTTCCTAAAAAGTGAATTACTGGATACTGCGGCAGCATTTAGAGACGCTTTTATTTAACTCAGTTAAATTAATGAGTAAAGATTTTTGAAACAAAGCGCGTACGGTCCTGATTTCTCAGTCTATCGCCAAACTACCACACACCTACCACTGCGCCTAAATGAGCTGCATCGCTGCTCACCGTAAGTCCAACACTACATTCTAAGTGTGGCTTCTACTATAGAAAGGCTGGAGTTTATCGATGCATAAAATAAAAATCTAAATTAATTATTTGTTTTGAAAAAGTAAGTGGTAAGATAATTTTGCCCATATAATGTACCTTGTCTCCCGAAAAGTTAACTAACGATACATTAACTTGATATTATGGACGTGTATTAAAATATTTGTTATATATTTTAAATGGTAGGACAGAAACCGCGGCGTCCGAATTTATTTCAAATTTAAACATTTTACCTTTAATGTTAATATCAATATAAATTGGCGCATCATTGTCTGATGCTATACACAATAGGTATGATTCAGTTCCTTTTTCCAATCAATTTAAAAATCTTGTTCTACATACCAGTTTTAAGTGTATTCTAACATTACATAAATTGCAGATATAATTCTCATAGGGACATACTGTAGGCGAATGTCTTCTAGCACACCTGAAACACTTTTGAACACTACCACTGGACTCACGATTAAAGCCCGAATTACGTCTCTGAAGTAGAAGGATTAGTCTTTTTAAATCACCGTTCCTGCTGATGTGCCCTGGTGTCCCCCCTGTGAAGGTCGTGGCATATTATCGTGCACGTTGCGTTTCCAGCACATAGCGTTTAGTTTCCGAAAAATATAATTTAAATGGTTTTAAATATGAATAACGCACACTGTCCCGGACATAGGTCGTAACCGGTTGGTAAGGATAATGTGCATTAGATGTCCGTCGTTCTCCCCTTGTTGTTTTATTTAGGAACTTGTTTGATTTTGATATAGAGTATTTAAAAAAATAATTTTCGAGGCTATTTTGTCATTTATGCATGTGTTTTTATTGCTTTGTGACAATTAATCACGGAAGTGATAAACAAGTAGGACTTTTGTACGGAAGTGATACCTCTTCTTTTTAAAAATACTTTTTGGTTTGATATGTATGGCTTCGTTCAATGTAGTATTTTGTTTTTTAACTGAAGCTGAAATTAAATTTAAAACATATTTAAACTGAATCCTATTCATTCTAAAATAATTATTATAATTATAATATTAATTATTATTAAATTCCTATTAAAAACAGCCTCGAAAATTATTTTTTTTTTAAATACTCTGTATCAAAATCAAACAAAGACCTAAATAAACAACAAGGGGAAAACGACGGGTATCTAATTAACATTATCCTTACAAACCGGTTACGACTCGTTACGCAGCCGTCGGCATCAGTAAAATATTGTGTTCGAATATACTGAACAAGTGTCTGAAACGCAATGTTCCGGACAGTGTGCGTTGTTCATATTTAAAACCATTTAAATTATATTTTTCGGAAACGATATATGCTGGAAACGTAACGTGCACGATAATATGCCACGACCTTGATACTTGCAATATTTCCTTTCTGCAACTTCCTCTCATTATCTGACACACCTCTCTTTCTTCTACTGGTTTCGTTTTCACAAGACTTCTGCTATCTACTTCGTTAATACGATAATTTTTAAAAATGACGAAAATTTAGATTTTAGAAAATCGGAATATGAAGATGATTTGCAATAACTAATTTAAATATTTAAAAAACAGAAGTATACATTTCACCAAAAGATAGACCAAATAAGGTAAAATACTCCTTGTTTTACACATTTCTATTAATGGAAACTTAATTAAACAAATCAGAATAAACAAACTAACTATTTAGAGAGAAAAATAATTATATGTCAGCTGATAAAGAGAGAGGGAGACTAAAAGAAATGAAAATATGAGTGGTGACTAAGTAAATGGAAACCATAATCCAATATTCAATATGTAATAACTTAAATTAAATATAATAATAATAATGAGGCCTTAAAAGACAATCAATTTTTATACACTGCGTGTATAAATGTATGTATTTCGTATATAAATAAAGCAGATTGTGTTTTTTCTTCGTCTAGATAAAAAGTTTTTTATATTGTTTAGTTAAATCATGTTGTTAGAATATTAGAATTCATTATTGTCATTTATATTTTAACTTTTTCTTAGTAAGATATATTGATATCGATTCACTTCTATTTTAATTACAGCATTTTATATTATTTTTTAATAATTATACTTTTACTTTTAGATTCAACACCTCCAAAATATATTTTAGCTGAAGATCAAAATCTTTTAGAATTGGGATTTGTGCCTGGAGCTCTAATTCATTTTGGCACTGACCAAAATAGCGGAGAATCTTTTCTAAGAAGAGATCTAAAAGACAAGTTCACTAGCAACTCGGTAGCAAGTTTAGCAGCTGCGAAAATAAGGTATAGTATGTGTATTTTAATGGACATGGAAAATTAATGATACAGAAGTACGAAAAAATATGTATAGAGAAGTAGGAACAAAGTATCAAGAAAATATTGTTTCTTGTCTGTTATTAAAATTGATGCAAGGTCAAATATTAATTCTAAAATGATCTTCAAGCGCCATCTCTGCTAGTAAGATTGGCTATCATCATGGAATTTAAGCATCTGTAATTTTGGTTCAAAATATAAGTTTTGACTACACAGTATTTGTTGGCTCTGGGAGCCTGTTCTGCACCGCTCGTGTTGCAGCCAATTGGCTTATTGTACATCTTCCATTAGCATACAAATTCTTGGGACTTTGGTAGATCTGCTATGTAAGCTCTCCACCAAAAACCGATAGACCTTTTATTTGGTCATGGTATATCCATTGGTGTTGCATCAAGACTAAATTGAAAGCTTTCATAACAACAAAAAGTTCTGCCGAAGCTGCCTTAATTGCTTAAAGTTCGCCTGTAGGACCCTGATTGGGGTCATAAGACTTAATTGTCCTGGGTCGCCTCCCTACCCGTTCACTTAATATTGTTATTCTTATACTCAACACCCATATTCAATACAACAGCCAAGAAATACAATATGATAATATCAACAGAAAAAACCAAATGTATGACAACATCTAAATACCCACTACGATGTAAAATCGAAGTTGATGGGAAAATAATAAAGCAGGAAGCAAGGTTTAGATATCTGGGAATAGATATAACTAGTTACGGAGATGTTGAAGAAGAAGTACGACAACAAAGCTTAAAAGCAAATAAAGCGGCGGGATCTCTTAATAACACAATCTGGAAGAACAAACACCAAAGACAAGACACAAAAACAAGAATCTATAAAGCAGCAATTAGACCTATATTAACATACACGGCGGAGACAAGACCTGACACATCTAAAACGAGACGACTACTAAAAACAACAGAGATGAAAATACTTCGACGAATATCAGAGAAAAGTCTGTTGGATAGGGAGAGAAGCGAAAACATAAGAAGAGTATGCAATATAGAAGACATAAATGGATGGGTATCAAAACGCAAACATGAGTGGAACGAACACATTAGTAGAATGGCAAAGGAGAGGATACTACGAATAGCACGAGATAAGTCACCAAATAGACGAAGAAGTACTGGCAGACCCAGAAAAAGATGGTGCGATATTTTAAACAATTTAGGAGGATAATATTGAAGAAGAAACAGGCTTTAAAGCCAACATTCAAGAAGGAAGAAGAAGAAGAAAATTTTTATACTCACAACATATCACCTCTACTGTGGCCTATAAATATAGATTGACGATCTTTTAACAAAGTTCAAAAGGGTAGGGTTTCGTGCCCTAGGCTATGCTCACGATCTAGTTGTAGCGGTTAGAGGTAAGCATGACAGTATTATTGCTGACCGTATGTGGGGTGCTTTAAACCTAGTAATCAACACGAAGGACTTTCAGTTAATCCTAATAAAACGTATAATAAAATCCTAATTTCAAATTTCCTAAATCATAAAAATTTTAATTTCATTCACAAATAGAAGGATATTAACAATTCAACTAACGAGCATGAATGAAATAACACTGTCATTCCCAGAAGAGGTTAAATATATCGAAGTTATCTTAGATAGAAAACTTACAGGAATGTTCACCTCGCAAATATTGCCATTAAAATAATAAGGACTCTTTGGATGTGCAAATTGTGTCAAAACATGGGTCTTAAACCTAAAATAATCTCTTGGTCATATATAACGGTTAGCAGACCCATAGGTATTTATGCTGCGCGGGTTTGGTGGAACAAAACAACGCTGCAAAAGATACTACTGGAGTTATAGCGAAAAGTGCAAAGACTAGCTTGTATAGAAATCACGGGTGCAAATGTGATCGTGTTCCATTGCAGCAATCGATTTTTGTGCTCAAGAGTGTCCCAAAAACCGCCTCAATTCAGCCAAAATATTTATTATCTCAGACAGCAAGCTGCACTAAAGGCTTTAAAATCTAGAACTTACAAAGTCGATAATAGCTCGGGGATGTCGCCCATACAGAGGTTTACTCTTCCAGATGCTCATTTCTTTAAAGATGGTTCATATGCATTTCTTGTTCTCTCAGTTTAAGCGGTGTTGTGCCCTCTATTGCGCAAATATTGCGGTTTTTGGAAATAAGTTCTTAAATTAGCAACCTCTTTTTTTAATTGCTCACCTCTATTAGTCCTCTTTTCTTTAAATGCCGCGGTAATGTTGTTCTTTCTACTGTAATTCGAGAATGATATTTTTGTGCCTTTGTTAGAAGTATTCTTTCCGTTCAAGACTCTATATCCAATAACAAAGCTAAATGTGGAACATGCGTACGTATTTAATGCCGTCAACAAATTTTTGCTATTAATATATGAGCGATATAGCTGTATTGTTCTTTGTACGAACTCTGAAGTTAATTGGGTTTTCATTGGTTTATGGTCACTTTGTCATACTAATGATAACAGTAATAAAACAGATAATCAAGCTTCTATTGCCCCTACAGTATTGTTATTTTAAATGCTAAACTGTCGTAAGTCAGTGGAGTTGGATTTATTACTAGACAAAATCACAGTGGACTCAACGAGTCTTCTTGGAATAGGCCCCTTTTAATCGGAATACTTTCGCTTTCGATTTGGCCTTAACCTAGTATTTGAAGATGAATTTTGGTCTTCCAACTTGTCATTATGTTTTAAAAAAGTCACTATACTATAATCGACTTCATATATTCTTAATATAAACTTAACCGCAAAAGTTTTGCACCACCAAAAATTATGCTCATTTTGATAGTTGATTTTGTCGCGAATGGATTAACCGATTGCTCTATTTTTTTTTTAAATCGCTGTTGGGCGTGAAAAAGGGGACAAGTCAATTTTTGATGAAAACGGGATTAACTCAAATATGGGTTAAAAAAAGTACGTTTTAATGGTGTGTAAAAGGGGACTATTCAATGTAGCTGAATTTGTATGTAAAGTTGATTGTTCCAAAAGAGGCACTTACAAAATAGTACATATACAATAGTATACTTTGTACAATAGTACAAAGTTTAGTGTAAAAAGGGATATGTTAACATATTCCTTTTGGCACTGCCCATATTAGTATTTTTCTTAGTGAATAATGAGACAACTTGTCCCCTTATTCACGGTTAGCTTTTAATGTAACTAGCAACCAACTTAACACACATAACCTATAAATTAGTATGCAACACGAGTCATAGTTGTGATTATTATTGCAAAATAAAAATATTTGTTTAAATTTAGTAATACCAATATAATAAGTGAAAATTAAAAAATATCTAGAGGAAAACAAATTCTAAATATGCTTAATGCCGATGGTAAGTAAAATTATAATATATTTTCCACTGGTAGTTGTACAATATTTTTACTGTCTAGAATTATCCAGTTGTTTCTGTATGTATTGTACACAGAATAAATAAAACAAATCGGATATTGTTTTACAGATGAACAAGAGAATGTTCGTATATATTGTTCAGATAAGGAAACTGTATTAGAAAATTGCAATAAAAGCTGTACAAATGCTGACAATTACTTGAAAGGGATTATACCAATGCAGAAAACCTTTTCTTCTGGTAAGTAATAAATAATTTTATTAAAAGTAGATACACGTAATACAAACTATGAA
Source organism: Diabrotica undecimpunctata (assembly GCF_040954645.1). Classification (NCBI taxonomy): domain Eukaryota; kingdom Metazoa; phylum Arthropoda; class Insecta; order Coleoptera; family Chrysomelidae; genus Diabrotica; species Diabrotica undecimpunctata. The sequence continues at coordinate 104,425,066 of NC_092805.1, forward strand.
AGAAATATGAACAAAAACAAAATGCTCATTTAGTGTCGTTCTTTTGTTGTTTGCTAATAAAAACTTTATTAACTCATTTTATTTTTGTTGCACCATGCCAGAGATGAGTCTGAGATGTCCTACGCCAGTAGCGTTGATGCATCACTTCCAGATGAAATTCAGGATCTATTAGATTTTTAATCAGATGATAGTATTGCAGATCCAAATTTTGTCCCTGCGCAGGATGAAAAATATGATAGCTATGACAGCGATATAGTAGAAAGAAAAAAAAAGAGCCAATTCAGAAGATATAAATAATACTGCAGTAGACAAATATAACTTAGACGGGCAAGTCCACGAAAAAGGACCGAGAAAAATGAGACAAGAGAGACGAGAAAAACGAAATTTTGGTAAGGCGTATGTTACAAGAACTGGAAAAGAGACTAAAGAAAAAACTATGCAAGAACTAAAATTATGTAGAACTAAGTGCAAGAAAAAAATAAAGGACGAAGTTTGCTTGCACCTTTTTAAAGAATTCTGGGAAATGGGAAGCTACAATCGTAGGTTAGAATATATAGCTTCTCTCATGGATGTTAAAGACAAGAGTTCTATGCGAATTAGGTGTTCTGACCCAAGCAAACAACGGTACCGACAGCATACCATAATTTATCATTTCTCTCTTCATGGTGTTCGTTCTGTTGTTTGCAAGAACTGTTTTGTAAAAACCTATAATATTAGTAAGAAATTCATAGAAGTTATAGTAGCAAAAAAATGTTCTCAAATATCAGGCGTAATGACATTAGACCAACGAGGATATAAAAATCGGAAGAAGGTATCAGATGATGAACAAATAAGGGCAAGGGATCACATTGTATCTATCCCCTTATATGAAAGTCACTATACAAGAAGGCAGTCATCGAGGAAATATTTACCTTCAAACTACACACTCACTGCTATTTATGAAGCTTACAAGAAGATGTACCCAGATAATTTAATTAATCGTAAAATGTACGAAAACATATTTCACAGCCTTAATATCAGTAGAAAGAAATCTAAGAAAGACATGCGGTAAATGTGACAAATTAAAAATGAAAATTACTATGTGCAAGAATGAGGATGAAATAAAACTACTAAAAGAGAGTTAACCGAACACCATTTACAAGCTGATCAAGGATATAAAAACAAAAAAGACGATAAATTTCTGACTAAGGATAATGCTAAAATGAAAACTATTACTTTTGATCTTCAGAAATGCCTGCCAACACCAGACCTCCAAAGCGGTCAGTCGTTTTATAATAGGCAATTGTGGACATTTAATCTTACAGTTCACGACTGTGATAACTCACAAACCCACTGCTATTTATGGCATGAATCCTTAGCAAAACGGGGCGGAAATGAAATCAGTTCCTGCCTATATCAATACCTAACAAAAGATTGGGTCCTTAAGTTAAACACCTAATAATGTATTTAGACTGCTGTCCTGGTCAGAATAAGAACAGGTTCATAATAGCAGCTTGTTTAACTGCTTTATAATGCTCTGCCAATTTAAAAATTATTGAACACAAGTTTTTAATACCAGGTCATGCACATATGGAGTGCGATACGGATTATAGTTTAATAGCAAAAAAGAAGAAAACAGTTAGTAGTCAAATAGAACATCCACATGATTGGGCTCAACTAATTCGGCAAGTAGGGAGGAAACGTAAATTTTTAGTTACAGAAATGCAGCGTTTCTGTATTTTGGTGGCTTATTTAATTCTGTATTAGTTAACCGCAAAACTGATACTCAAAATAACAAGATTAACTGAAGACAATTTCGTTGGTTACGGTATAAAAAATCTAACCAGTTTCAATACAAGTTGTCCTTTGACAAAGAAGAACCTTTTAAGACCGTAGATTTAGGAAAGAGTGGAAAGGCAGATATAAATTTATTTCCCAAGAACGCATATAACAAGCCTGTGTTGATAACGATAGAAAAGAAAAAGCACCTGATGGAGTTACTGCCGTATATATCAGAATCACTGTGGGACTTTTACAAAAATCTACCCACAGATAAAAAGTTATCTGATGTGCTCCCGGATTCATCAACTTCTGACGAAGATTAAAAGTTTTAAGTATCTTTTAGCTAGATTTGTATGCATAAGTAATTTATGTTTAATGTTTTTAGTACATAAATACATTTAGCAGTATACAAGTAAGGTTGTATTAACGTAATAAAATTTTCCATTATCCTGTGTTATCATTATTATGTTCAATTACAAAGGGGGTAAGTCATGTGAGTTTTTGTGAAAAACGAGGTAAGTCAAACAAATATCGTTTTAAACATATTTTTTCCCAAATACTCAGCAAAAAAATGTTAAGCCATGTTGGAAAAGTACATGTAAAAACAAATTTCAAGTAGATTATCATTCAAAACATCTGTAAAAAAACATCATTTTTTTGTAAAATTTTAAATAGTGTTTTTCTCGTTTTCATATTTTATGACTTGTCCTCCTTTTCACGCGCAATAGCGAAATATTTAAGACTTCTTAGGTATTTACACTATTGGGCAAATATTTACGTAACTTCTCTTTTGAGCTTATACCGGGTGGAAGAAAAAATATGTTTTTGTTATGTTAAGTTTGAGACACCCTGTAGGGAGGACAATATATAAGAGTAAATTTACATCGAAACCATATTATAGTTTCATGTTTTGTAAACATTTTGTGTTTTTAATTTCCTTGATATCTCTAAAAACAAAGAAAATATACGATTTTATTCTTTAACATGTTGTGTTTTAACTGAAACAATACTAAATTAACAAGACTCTTAAGAGTTATTCGTCGATCAGGTGAGCGGTATGCACAGTGCAACATAAGAGAGACGAGATCGTTTAATGGAGTCTCTGTAATGTTTTGGGGTGGAATTTCCTTATTCCTTGACAGCAAGAACAGACTTGGTGGCTTTACGTGGAGGCTCTTTAAAGACCAAAGGGTGCATTACAGAAATTTTGTTTCTTTGAACACGTTGTTCTTTTTGCATCTTATATAGGAATACATTACGGAATATTTAAGTGAGATAAATATTCAGATATTGAATTGGCTCGCTCACAGTCCACATATGAATCCTATTGAAAACTTATGGAATATTGTCGGTAGACGATTAAGACTACGTCAGCCACTTCCTACACACCCATGAAAATCGTAGAAACAAGTTTATCTCGAATAATGTCCACGGCACATCTGGAGCCGGCACTAACGTGCCAGCATGCGGGACGTCGGTGGCTGGGTGCTGAGGAAGAACTCTATCATAAAATCAGCTACAGCCCAACAAAAACAATCACAGGCGAGCTAAACAACACAAAGAGCTCCACTCGCCGAAGGTGCTACGCTGGAACATTAGTCGGCGCTCACCCAAGCTGGATGACCGAGGCAGAGCATGAAATAGACAGTGACCATGAACGAATATATTTTTCGCATTTATTATGCGATGACATCGATCAATATACAATCGGCTAATTTTGTAGGAAGTATCCATATATTTAAGTGTCTGAAAAGAGAGTAGCAGGTCAGTATCGCGTCATCATAAAAAATATCGGTATTTTTTTAAACTTAATTTTTAAGTAAAATTGTGGCTTATTTCTCATAAAAATAGTAAAATATAAAAAATAAAACGTGACCCTAGTGGCTAGACGCAGTACTATCAAAAACAAAGTCGAACTGGAGCTTATAACTGCATGTAATGGCATATCAACTCGATAACCAAAATCCCAAGCAGATACCTAAACTTACTGAGATAGCATCGAGCTCTAGGTGATCTGGTATGCTGGAGAAATTTTGCCCCTCCTTGATACGTACGGTATCAAAAGAATTGAGTTCTTGTTGGCCACTTTTCGTGTTACCGAACAATAGGTATCCTAGTAGACCAAAATGTCTCTCAAAACCCACAGTACCCCCACAGCTTTTTATTGCCTTTATTGATTATAAGAAATCATTTCACTCTGTGCCGCACGAATGTCTTATAAATATACGAATATATAAAGACGATTATAGTATAGTGACTTTTTTAAAACATATAATGACAGGTTGGAAGACCCAAATTCACGTTCAAATACCCGGTAAAGCAATATCGAAACTGAAAGTATCACAATTAAATTCTATGGCCCCTCAGTCCTCCGTCCTCATCCAGTGGACTCGTTGAGTCCACTGTGGTTCTTTCTAGCGATGAATTCTCGATCCTAAGCTACTAAATTCCATTTAAGTTATAATATTAATTCCTAATGAATTATTTACTTAAATATTTCTAGACTAATGAACTTGTTTTGATTATAAATACTGTTGCAAATATATCAACAATCATAAAACATCAAACAGGTGTGAAAGGTTAAATTACAAAATTGTAAAGGTGACACCTTTGTTCGATCGCAGAGAATTGCTTTTGTTAGGGAATAAGGAATAAAATGTAGCTCGAGTAAGTTGTGTGTGTATGTGTGTAAAAAAATAGTAATAAATGCTTCCTATTACTTAACTAATTATTAGCTTTTTTCCTCATACAGCTACCGTCTTTTTATATTATCTGCTTCTCCTTGAAGTATTTTATCAGTGTTGCAGATATTCTTATACAGTACGTTAAGTTTTAAATTAGATATACACCCTATAAATGGTAACACTGCGCGCCGTCGACTTTCTACTATAAATCACCTACTTCTTATCCATATACCATGTTATTAGTGGTCTGTGCTTTCTACAAACTGCTTCGTTGACCCGTCGCCAATAATTTGCCATTATACAGTGGTTGTTTAAAGCGTTAACAGCGTAGATCTTTAATTTATTTTTGTAAACAACATGTCTTTTTATACGCGCGCAGAAAAAGTTTAAATAATAAAATGGTTTTATGGTGGTAATTCTGGACAAAAGTGTGTAGATTTATTTTCTGTGTTTTTTTGAGAGGAGACCAATTCCTTGCGTACAGTGAATTCATAATATTGTTAAAAAATTTGAGAGTTTTTATTGCCTCAAAAATTGCAGAAAATGTCACGCTCAAGAAGTGTCACCAGAAAAGTGACAGATTGGGATATTGTTCAGAAGTAGGTCAAATATTTGAATCATTTCTGTAGGGCATAAAGAATTATTTCTTATTTTATTAGGAATAATTTTTTATTTTCAATATAAGTATATTTTTTGTTTTATCATTTTAAACAAATGCGCTTTTATTTTTAATTGAACTACAAAAAATTGTTCACATTATTAAAAAAACAATACAAATGCACCGCTTTGTAAAGGTCAGTGTATTTTTATCGAGTTTATGTACTCTAAGAAATCAACCGACATACGTAAAGAAAACATCCGTTGTTACTTACTACTAAATGATTTTCAATGATTTTCTGTCATGGTGTTGGTGGAGATTGGAGAATTACAATTACCTCGTACGAGGCAATGTTGCCGATTTTAGCGCTTTATGTAGTGTGCAATATCTAATCCAAAACTTAACGTACTGTATCTTCAGTTCTTCTAGTTACTACGTTGCATTTCTACGTATATTATTTGAGTTTTAAATATAAATTTGAAAATGTTATTAAAAGCCGTTTGTCTTTTAAATTGCTTTTTTGTTTTAGACGAGAAAACATGAGAAAATGTACCCAACAGTTAAACGATGACTTGGATTTTGAAAGTCCAGGAATCAGTTCGAACATGGAAAGAGTAAACGACGGCGCAAGTACTAGCGCGGGAATCGCTCAGGAATACACACAAAGAAAAATACCAGAACCAACAGGAACTTTACCAAAATGGTTCAGACCTATGTAAACATACTCTTTTGTGCCTTTATTAAGCAATTAATGTTTGTCTTTTAATTTAATATATTTTTGAGATTTTATTAAAATATTTCCCAAATGTTTTATTGTTATTTTACTAATTATGTACACATAAAACAAACATTGTTTTTTATTTCCACTAAATTTATTTGCCATCTTGGTAAGCTGTACTAAAAATTAGCTTAATCAGATGCAACGAGTTTAAACTAAAATAATACTAACAAATTGATTTCAAAGTAAGCTATTACTGTTTAGATCAGGGCTTCCTAAAATGTGGCGGCATCGGAAATCGCTGCTGTCGGAGGGGTATTCGACTTCCCCCCCTCGCGATCGCTGCTGTCCTGTGCGTTCATTGTTTATGTCGCTTAGTCAAGCTTTTATTTTGTTTAATTACACACGCAGAGTTTTGATATTAATTCTGGATAACATATATTATTCAAAAAAATACAAAATGAAGTGATTACTTAGGCGAGACTAGTAACAGTAACTTTAGGTAACGCAAGAAATATAGAAAATATGACGACCAATATTTGAATTTTATTTACCTGTATTACTAAAGAGCATGTAGAACTTCCTCAATGTATATTTGTCACAAAGTGTTGACACCAGAAAATATGCTTCCTAATAAACTAAAACGACATTTGGAATTAACTCGTCATTTACAAGGTACGTCGAGAGACTTTTGTAAGAAAATGCAATAAATGACTTCCTAATAGCATCAGTTTCTACCAAAGTATTGCTCGCCTCTTACACGGTAGCTCACCATCATGCCAAATGTAAGAAACCATACACGACTACTGACTGATCTTACTTGTACCGGGTGATATGGATATTTTTAGCTGCTGATGATGATCATCAGCAGCTAAAAAAATAAAAATGTACCTCTTTCAAACAATACGATTAGTCGCCGTATTAACGACATTGCAGAAGATATTAATGGGACATAGTTTAGGGGAATCCTTAAGGTTTATTTGCCATTCAACTGAATGAGGCGACCGACAGTAATGGCGATGCCCAATAAACATCGATAGTATGCACAGCCACCTGGAAAGTACGCAGCTTATTTATGTCCGGAAAACTGGCAAACACTGAAACCGAGACGAGAAAAATGAAAACACATCTTGGGGATGAGCGAAGTAAGGTTCAGGAAAACACAAAAAAGATACATCTATTATTCAGGAGGAACCGACCCATAAAGTTAATATGAAACGGCTTTGTTAGTGTCGGACAAAATTTACCGACGTAGTTTGTAGCCGATTCTTATCAATTCATCAGATCTTTCGATGCCGTATATTCTCCGATGATCTGACACACATACACGTGCTGTTATGCTGTGCAAATCTATCGAATTGTCACACTAGCTTATTGACTTTAGCTCTCTGAGCAGCATAGGGCAACTATGAGGCTTCACTATCCTAGCCTATCTCAGCTTCACCATCTATGCCTAGCCAGGTATCTCAGCTCGCCCCAAGTCTTCTTTTTAATGGACCTTATTTAGGCTCAAGGCTTCACTTTCAATAGTAGCATCTGGTTTCCCGAACAGTGTTTCCACTTCCGTTCTCTTACCTATATTCATTACTCGTTTGAACTCGAGTGCGCAGACTACCTTAACTCTCCTGAGAACCCTATATCCGCTTGACTATCCGTGCATATATTGATCCGCTTAAGTTCAAAACCCTCATGTTGATTTCTTTTGTACAATGCAAGATTGCATAGATCTCTGCCTGAAATGTAATTATATCCTAGTGAAATAAAAATACTTACATTTCCGCCACTACTGTAAACTCCTTCACCTCACCTTTCTGCAGTTTCCGGACCCGCCGGAAGTCCAACTATAAAAGTACTTTGGTTCTACATTTGGTTACCATATGGTTAGATGTCACCATTTATACGGTATTCTCCTAATTTTGTTTGTGATGTTGCTATTTCCTGAACTAACCATTACGTTAATTAGGTTTTTTCGTAGTCTATACTATCCCATTCTCGTGTCCCCCTTATAACAGTTTGCAGAGGTAGGAGGTCTAGCAATTAAAAGTTAAGCAACCTTTGCACCTTGCTTAATTTTAGAATGAAACTTTTTTGCTACACCATTTTTTGTTCCACCATGTTATAAATCGAATGTACCATGTTTAATATTACACACATATTTTTCCAGGAGTGCGTCTGGCTACTATTAAATATACACCGCTCCCTTAGTTACTCTTTTTATCTGATGATTTCAAGTAAGTCTCGAGTCAAGTATTACTCCAAGGTATTTTAACTTCACTCACCAGATTTAGATTATTTGTAATATTAGGTTTAAAGGACCCAATACTTCCCAATTCTTCCTTTTGACAAATTTCATGATTTTGGACTTCTGGAGGCTAGAACATGAGTAGGTCATCCGCATATCTAAGGATATTATTTCTTGGGTGATATGTTACCGTTTTTCGTATCGTTGTCTATCCATCTTAGCTTTGATCTACCCCATCTTCTCATTCCCACCGAGAATATAGATATTCTGCAGTTTAAAGTTATATCTTCGTCTCCATATTCCGTTCTCACAGACCGCTCCGAATATCTTGCGTACTACCTTTCTTTCAAAAATCGATAGAGAGGATTCATCTGTTTTGAGAGTCCATGCCTCTGATCCATATGTGATAACGGGGACTATCAGTGTTCTATACAGTCTTACACCAGTTTTTTGAGACAGACTTTTGTTAGCTAAGTACTTTGATAGACCCTGATAACACCTGTATGAATTCTTTGACTGCTTCGAAATTTTAGTCATTGACAATTAGACCTGCGTCAATATTTTCAAGTGTTGGGTTTTTGTCGGTATGAATTTGGTTTTATTTTGATTTATGTTATTCGTTTTGCTGCTGCTACTAGCCCGGTTAGGATTTACGTGGTGCTCGCCCCGGTTCTTATTTAATGTGAACGTCGTCAGCATATGCCAGAATTTGGACCGATCTATTATAATTCTCCTGCTATCTAAATTAGCGTCTCATACAGTTCTCATCATATAAAACTGGTACACTTTTTTCCTAATGTAAACCTGTGTTCAGACTTGACACAATGGTTCGTGAATCAATTCGTTGTTGCCATCACAGATAACGGAATTGCACTAAATCTAAATAAAAAAAGAACGTTAAAAAATGTTAAGTTTTTATATAGGTATTATTATCATTAAGATGAACTTGGAAAAAACAAAAATAATGACAAATACACCTTACATTAGAGAAATAACGTTGAACGACATAAATTTAGAAACAGTAAGCGAATACATCTACCTGGGACAGATAATGAAAGTTAACATAACAAAATAGAACAATATTTGAAAACCAAAATTTACGATCAGTGTATCCTCCCTATACTCACGTATGGTTCACAGACGTGAACACTCACCAAGTCTAATATGAATAAAATAGTAAAGGCACAAAGAGCGATGGAAAGATCAATGCTCGGGGTAGAGACTTATGGACAAAAAAACAAACAAGTGGATTAAAAGCAAAACCAAAGTAAGAGACGCAGGAGAACATGCTGCCAAATTAAAATGGAGCTTCGCAGGACACAATGCCCGACTGAAGGATAAGAGATGGAACCACGAAATACAACAGTGGAGGCCATGGTTAGGAAAGAGAAGCAGAGAAAGACCACAAATGAGATGGGCTGATGAAATGTCCAAAGTTGGATTACTTAAGGCTGAAAAAGAACAAGATTATCATTGACACTAAAAAACCGTATCTAATAAATTTAATAACCAGAGAGAGGGTTGAGTTAATGCCCAAAATGTTTAAAGAATCTTTAAACGTAGGGTATTGACACAGGGAACATCGGAATGCATCTACTGTAATTTTATAATGTGTCTGTCGCATGTTACCACTATAATTAAGCGAAACCGCCTGCAGTGGGCAGGACATGTAGTCCGGGCCCCCGAGTCAAACATGATAAAAAAGATTCTAACAGCGCAACCCGTGGGAATGAGAAGACGGGGTAGACCAAAGCTGAGGTGGATGGACGGGGTAACACAAGATGCCGAGAAGATCGGAGTCGGCAACTGGAAAATGCAAGCGAGGGACAGAATAGAATGGCGTAGAAAGCTTGAGAAGGTCGAGGCCCTCTAAGGGCTGTAGCACCAAGATGATGATGTCTGTCGCATGTGTCCTCTTAGCTGATTTGATACAATATTTTCATTGAACTGGCAACGTTTCTCTAGAAATTAGAATGACATATGTGACAAGATCAACTTAAACAACTTGAAAAACAAGATTTTCGGTTATAAGAGTTGTACCAGTTTTTTATGACCCGAACTTTTTCTTTTATGACCCGAACTTTATGACTTTTTCTAAGGCTATGTTAAAAAGCTGACACGCCAGTGTGTCTTTCTGTCTTAATCCCCTATGTTACTGCTGATAGAATCTTGCTATGAGCAAGGTAGTGTTGGTAAGAAAGTTGCTATCATTACCATTACAGACGTTCATTCTTTTCTAATAATATTTATTTGGTGGTAGAACTTTCTTGTTTCTCCTTGACTCACATGGCTTTTAAGCCGTTTTCTTATTCTCGTTTCTTTTTTCGGTGTTTGCGTTTCTCCTTTATCCTTAAGTTTTTGTATCTCTTGGTTTCAACCATCCGTGCTTTTATCTACAACTCTAAAGGTGTGTAGTTCTATTGGTAATCTTTTTAATATGTTCATTCCAAGTGAGCTTAGAATCCAAAGTCACTCTCAAATATTTAGCCTTACTGGCTGAACAAATTCCCTTCGTTGGCTCAGTGAAGATGTTCGTTCTGTTGTAATGGAAACACCAAATAATAGTAGCAGAGTTTATTGTTGAGACGTACACTATGGATGTAGACCCGGGATTACTTTGAGTAGAGACTGATGAAGTTGATCGTTGAAGACTATATGTTCGTTGAGTGAATATTGATTGAATTCTTCTCTAGTCAAGAGATATTAGTTTTATATAAATTCTATTTGGGTCAATATTTTTCGCGTACCTAGCGTGATATGTGTATTTAATTTATGTAAATTGTTTAACTTTGTCAGTACTTTTGACTGATGTCCAAATTATTATTTATAATTGACCAAATGTGTATGTAACCTAATTAACTACGTGTGTGTATTTAATAACAAATAGATTCATTCTGTCTACTGGGTGATAAAATTATACTGTCCAATTTCGGATATGAATTCTGAAGATTTGATATTGGACATACTGCGGAATCGGGCAATCTGGCCCAAGTGTCAATACTCAAAGTTTACATATAAGTATTACATAACATAGTAAAATTCAAACATGATAAATTATAAATAGTTTAAGAATAATCAATAATCTTCCAACCGTACCCTAGCTATCAATGTCCGACTCTATCTCTAGATTAAAATTAGGGCAATTGGATGAAAATGTGGAAAGTGGGATGTCAACTTGGGAAGTCGACCGTACATTGTTGTGCCGATTACTAACTAATACAGGTACTTCCTGTTCGTTAGTCTGAGTTTGTGGATTCCCTGAACGACATAGTCGTGCAACAGGACGGTACTTCCATAACGTGAGTATCCCAATTATTACCATTATAGTAATGATCCCGGTGGCCACAAAATAATGCCAATTAGATTCGTGAATCGATCGCCACTGCGTATGCGTCATTTCTTGTTCCAGACTCTCCTCCTCAAGTAACACATGACGTAGCTCTCCTCCTGGTATGTCAAGGTAGGTGTTTAGAGGCGTGTTAAACTTGCGGGGTGTCCTCGCCACCAGTTGGGCCACGGGAGTGATTGGCGACTTCAGGTAACTCGTCACTGCTCTGTCCACCCCACTGCTAGTGGGGAGTAATGTAATATTTTTCGTTTGGGCGATACATTTGGGTGAAAGCTTCAGGAATGTGACTCGTTCCAGTACTCTTTCGCTCCGATTTCCATCGCAAATAATGGATATGTGTATCGTGACTGGCGTGATAACTAGCCAGAGGTTGGGAGTACCCATCTTACTCCATTGAGCTGTCTGTATTGTCCTCGCTACCACTGGACATGTGCTATTCTTAGATCGCTCATAAATTTCTTCTAGTATGCAGTTTGGTTGGGTATCCATGTTTCTTATAGCCGTTGGTGAGCACGCTATCTGCGCCTTTGTCAACAGTAAGCACCTTTCTCTATCTTCCGTGGTCAATTCGATGTAGTGCAGTGTGTTATAATCTACGACCAGTGGATTCCTTGGGGCGACAAATGTGCGCAACACCGACCCCTCAACGTTAAGTGGTATGGCCGTGACTTTGAGCATGCTGTACTTATTTTTCCCTGTCACTATGAAGTAGCCGATGACTGTTATATATCTGTCGTCATGACTGACTTCTGTTTCTATAATGGGTTGTCGTCGTATTTCGATCCCTTGAGGCAGTATCTGCCCTGCTTTCCCTATTAATTTGGTTATTTCACCCGGTTTCACTATATCAATGAAGGGTCCGTGGTTATAGTGAAGGTTTAATATTCCCTCGTAAAATTGAGTATATTCGTTTATGAAGTCCATAACTTGTAATGCTATCGTTTGTATTCGTAACGTGCTATATTCGGTTTCTAGTTTTTGTGCTTTGTCTTCTACTTCGTTAAGTCCTTTAGATATTTCTTGTAGACCTGTGATTAGTGCTTTGTTAAACTTGTTCATTTGCTCGTTTATCCTGTTCTCTGTGTGATTGATTGATGTTATTGTTTCTAACATTATCTTCGCCTGGTGCTGTGATTCCTTTATTAGCTCCTTTTGGTTATTATCTAATGCTTCAATGTTACTGTAGGCTTCGTCATTGACTCCAAATACTGAGGTTAATATTGTTCCTAATATTCCTCTTCTTTCCCTTCCTTTTATTTCTACTGTCAACCCCTCGCTTACTGACTCCGCCTTTCTTTGTCCTTCCTCTAACTTCTCTATTATATCCTTACAATTCACGATTTTTATCTCATGACACAGTTCTCGTACGCCTTGTATCATATTTCCTATTAGTTGGTGCTCTGTTCGAACTCTTCCTTTTTCGAGTAACACCTTTATTCGAAATGTTCCCCGGTCTATGACGACCTCTCCAAGGTCTTCTGTGAAAAATCCTGGTACCGGATTATATATTTTATACGGTTCTGCCTTTATGGGTTTTAACATCGTTAAAAACATTATAGCTACTAGTATTTTCTTCCATCTTAGTGCTGCTGCCTTTTTCGGCTTTTCCTGTTTCTCTTCTTCCAGTCGTATTAGCTTATGTATGGGTCTTTTAGTCAGTTTCCCGTTTGCCTTTCTCACTGTTACTACTCTGGTTAATCCCTCCGCTCCAGGGTGTGTTTCTGTTACCCTCGCTAATGGCCATCTGCCTGGAGGTGTATCCTCTTCTTTAATTATAACTATTTCTTCTTCTTTTATGTTAGGGTGCGCCTTATGCCATCTATTTCTCTGTTGTAATTGGTGCAGGTATTCCTGTTTCCAAATTTTCCAGAAGTCTCTTTTTATTTTCTCCACTAATCTCCACCTCGTCGGCATCTTCAAATAAGTCGTAAGCTCTTCTTCCCGATTTGGTGATATAATTTCTCTCCCTATAAGGAAGTGAGCTGGTGTCAGGGCTATTTTCCCTTCAGGGTCTTCTGATGACCCACATAATGGTCTCGAGTTCATACATGCTTCTATTTGTGCCAGCACCGTACTCAATTCTTCATATGTTAGAACTGTTTCCCCGATGATTCTTTTCAAGTGATATTTCATTATTCGCACTGCGCTCTCCCATAATCCTCCGAAATGTGGTGCATATGCAGGTATGACATGCCACTGGGTACCTAGTGCCCGTAATCCTTGTTTTATCTCGTCATCTATTTTTTGATTTTCTTTTTTCAACAAATTTGCTGTTCCTACGAATGTGGTTCCGTTATCGCTGTATACGTTGTTGCACTGTCCTCTGCGTGCCGTAAATCTCTTGAACGCTGCGATGAAAGCATCCGTAGACATATCGCTTACTACCTCAAGGTGTACTGCCTTCGTTGACAGACACACAAATACTGAGATGTAGCCCTTATAGCTCCTCTGTCCTCTGCCTCTCGTGGTACTTATTTTTATTGGCCCGGCATAATCTATCCCTGTGTTAGTAAAGGGATGACTCGGGTTCACTCTGTCTTTCGGTAGATCTCCCATTAATTGTTGTGCTGCTTGGCTTTTATACCTCCTGCACCTTAAACATTTTGCTAGATGATCTTTCACGGTTCTTCTGCCGTTGATTATCCAGTATTTCCTTTTTATGTACTGTAGTGTTTGTTGTAATCCGCTATGTAGATTTCTTGCGTGACTATCTGTTATAAGTAACTTTGTTAATGCACTATCCTTTGGCAAAATTATCGGATGTTTTTCTCCGTACTTTAGATTCGTGTGTCTCAGTCTTCCGGTGACTCTTAGAATTCCTTGTCTATCCAGGAATGGTACCAATGACGCTAATTTATTTTTCTTGTCTAATTGCTGTTTCTTCTCCAGCTTATTTATTTCTTGTTTGAAGTAGGCGTGCTGTGTGTGCTTTATCACCTTTAATAGAGTTTCCTCTAATTCTTGGACTGTAAGCTGACTTTGTCCATTGTCCTTCTTTTTTCTGCATTTGTCTGCAAATCTCCTACAATATGAAAGTACTCTTCTCATTCTTTCTAAATTTGAGAATCTCTCGCATATGTCCTCCTTTATCGTTGTCGTGTGCACCGTTATTTTCGTTTTGACTTCCTCCTCATTTGTCTCTGGTATTTCTTCTGATTCCTGAGTTAAAGTTTTGTTACTAGTCAGCCAAGTTGGTCCCTTCCACCATAGCTCTGCCTCTAATAATTCTGATGCGGTACTTCCACGTGAGAGGATGTCCGCTGGATTTTCCTTTGTATCTACCTTATGCCAATTTTTCGGTCCTATAACGCGTCTTATTTCCTCTACTCTGTTGGCGACGAACATTTTCCACCTTTTTGATGATCCCCTTATCCAAGCCAGGGTTATCGTTGAGTCCGACCATGCATATACCTCAATGTTTTCCCTGTTCAATGCTTGTAGGGTTTTCTTCATTAAATTTGCTAGTAGTACCGCGGCACACAGCTCGAGCCTCGGTAACGTCGTTTTCCCTTTCAATGGTGCGACTTTCGATTTTGCTATCATTAGATTCGTTTTAATTTCTGGGCCTAATACCCTTGAGTAGATTACCGCTCCATATCCTTTCATAGACGCATCTGCAAATCCATGCAGTTCTACTCTGTTTATCTTGCTTAAGTTGTTCCACCTGGGCAATGTTATTTTCTCCAGATTTACTAATTGCGCCTGGTATGTATTCCACCTGCTTTGTTGGTTGCTAGTTAATTCTTTATCCCAACTGGTCTTTTGCTCCCATAATTCCTATATGAACATTTTCGCCTGAATTACTACAGGTGCTATCCATCCCAGTGGGTCGTATAGTTTTGCTACTTCTGACAGTACGTGTCTTTTCGTTATTATCTTTGCCGTCGTTATCCCTATTTTGAATGTGATTATATCCTCTTTAGGTGACCAGTGTATTCCTAACGTTTTCCGTACTTCTTCTTGTTTGAATGCCTTCGAGTCTACGTTCCTCATATCCTCCGGTACGTTCTCCATTATTTTTTCTTCGTTGCTCAACCATTTTCTAAGAGTGAAACCTCCTTTTCTGAACAGTTGTATTAATTCCTTTTGGGCTGTTTCTGCTTCCTGCACTGTCTCAGCTCCTCCTAGTATATCGTCTACATACATGTTTTCTTTTACAATTTTCGATGCCAACGGGAACCTCGCTCCTTCGTCTTCTTGTAATTGTTGTATTGTTCTTAACGCTAAAAGGGGTGCTGCGGCCGTGCCGTATGTCACCGTCGTTAAGTTATACTCTTGTATGTGGTCCTTTGTGTCCTTTCTCCACAAAATTTTTTGATATTTTTGGTCTTCTTCTGCCATTCTGATTTGTCTAAACATTTTTTCCAGATCCGCTGAGTATGCTACCTTATTGGATCTCCATCGTAATAGTATATTTGTCAAGTCTTGTTGTAATTTCGGCCCTGTGTGCATAACATCATTCAGGCTTACTGCCGATGAGCTTTTGCTTGATGCATCAAACACGGCTCTTATTTTCGTTGTAGTACTGTCCTCTTTTCTCACTGGATGATGAGGTAAGTAACCCATCTCCCTGGTTTTCTGCTATTACCATATGACCTTGGTTTTCATAATCTTCCATGAATTGTCTGTAATTCGCTTCTAACTGTTTGTCTTTTGCAAACTTCCTTTCTAGTTGCATCAATCTGGCGAATGCTTGCTGTTTAGATTCTCCTAACTTTGCGACGTCTTCCCTAAACGGAATTTTTACTTCGTATCTCCCTTCTTCATTCCTTTTTACAGTCTGTCGATACAGTTCTTCACATTCTTGTTCTTCCACTGAGAAACTTGTATCCTGATTTACTTCTTCTAATTCCCAGAAGTTCTTTATTTGTACGTCCATTTCTTGTCTTGATATCATACAGCTTACTTCTGCTTTTATATTCTCCCTTTCTCGTGCTATTCCCGAAACTATCCATCCTAGTTTGGTGTTTTGACTCAGGAGTCCATTACTTATTCTGTGCATCCCTTCTGTCAATATGTAACTGTATTCTTTTACTCCTAGTAGTAAGTCTATCTTCCCTACCTTGTAATATCTTGGATCTGCCAGTATTGCATTTTTCTCGTTATAGTCCGGTAGAATTATATCCTTTTCCGGTAAATTCCTTGTTATCTTCGGTAGTACTAGTGCTTCTATTTCCATCTCGAAGTCACTTTCGTAATGAGTTTCGATTAAAAGTTTCATACTCCAGTTGGCTGTTTTTTCTCCTGACGAGCCTATCCCGGATATGGTCGCCTGTATGGGCTTCCTTGTTGTTCCTAGCGTCGTCGCAGCTTGTTCCGTTATAAATGCGCATTGTGACCCTTGGTCGATTAGTGCTCTCATTATGTGTGAATCTCCTTTCGCATCTCTTATGCGTACCACAGCTGTCGCTAGTAATGCTTCACCTTCCTTATGGCTTGCACAGTTTACTGAATTCTGCCCTCTTTGCTGGTCGTTGCTATTCCTAGGCCCATTGGTATCTTGTGTATTTTCTCGCCTTCCGTTATTTTGTTCTTGGCTTTGGTACTGCTCTCGGCTCTAGTATGGCTCTCGGCTTTGGTACTGCTCTCGGCTCTAGTATGGCTCTCGGCTTTGGTACTGCTCTCGGCTCTGGTACCGCTCTCGGCTCTAGTATGGCTCTCGGCTTTGGTACCGCTCTCGGCTCTAGTATGGCTCTCGGCTTTGGTACCGCTCTCGGCTCTAGTATGGCTCTCGGCTTTGGTACTGCTCTCGGCTCTGGTACTGCTCTCGGCTCTAGTATGGCTCTTGGCTTTGGTACTGCTCTCGTTCTCCCGGGTCTAGTGGTCTCTCTCTGCTACTGAGGGTGTTGCTGGCGTGGACTGTATAGGCTCTCTCAAACTTCCTTGAAGTATTCTGTTTCTCGATAGGACCATGAACAAATTCCCTTCGTTGGCTCAGTGAAGATGTTCGTTCTGTTGTAATGGAAACACCAAATAATAGTAGCAGAGTTTATTGTTGAGACGTACACTATGGGTGTAGACCCGGGATTACTTTGAGTAGAGACTGATGAAGTTGATCGTTGAAGACTATATGTTCGTTGAGTGAATATTGATTGAATTCTTCTCTAGTCAAGAGATATTAGTTTTATATAAATTCTATTTGGGTCAATAATTTTCGCGTACCTAGCGTGATATGTGTATTTAATTTATGTAAATTGTTTAACTTTGTCAGTACTTTTGACTGATGTCCAAATTATTATTTATAATTGACCAAATGTGTATGTAACCTAATTAACTACGTGTGTGTATTTAATAACAAATAGATTCATTCTGTCTACTGGGTGATAAAATTATACTGTCCAATTTCGGATATGAATTCTGAAGATTTGATATTGGACACTGGCTCTAACTACAAATAACCTTAGTTTACACAAGGCGCATATGCATCGAGACGACACATGAAATATCTTCTTTTATTTATATCTTCTTTATAATGTATTAATAAATACTGTATATTGTGATATCACCAGTTTTATACTCAATTTCTTTAAATGTGAATAAGATAACACTATGTGTGATGGAATTTATTCAGTTAATTCAGGATAAAATTACAAAACTTGTGAACAAGACTAGATCAGCACAACAGATAAAATATTCGCATTTTTTATAGATAACAGTTTAAAATTTTAACAAGCATCCCTGTATTCCTAAAAATTGCAAGTGGATATATTTTTATACAAATTACTTAATTATATTAAAATCTCAAAATATCATGAATATTGCCCTTCAAAAACATCTAGCTTTATATTTTTTTTAGATGGGATTAGGTTAGATTCAATATGAGTGGGCGCTTAACCACACTTCTACTCGAGCTAAGAGGTTTATTGCGGCTTTTAGATGAGATCTAACTACAATTAATTGTAATAATAATTACATATGGCGAGTTTTTGCAACTTGAAGTCGGGTCTCGCATCCCAGACGCCATCGTTTTCTGTCATTCCTGTCTCCTTCGTGGAGGTCACTTTAGATTTCGGTGAAGTTGTTTGAATTACGTTTCTTCCGTGGCCTTCCTTGTTTGTTCCTTTGTGTTGATATCCATTTCCAAACCTTTAACAGTATCCTTTCCCGATTCATAACTTGCAGGTGTCCATACCATTTCAACTGCTTTTCAGCTATGTTGTCCAGTATCGTATTGTCAACCTCCATTTTTCCTCTAATAGTTTCTTACATGGCCCAGTAAAGTTTGTAAACTTAGTAAACTGCAACATCTACTAAAGTACATCATTTCGGTGGAGAGAAATTTTTGTGACATATTCATATCTACAACCCACGATTCTGACTCATACGTCATTACTAGATGAATCAAAACCTGATAAATACTTCTGTTTGTTTTTTTTTGTCAGATTTTTACTCCATAAGAGTGGATGTATTGCTTTAATAATATTTTTTCCTTTACCTATTTTCTTAAGTACATCTTTATTATCTTTTACATCTTCATCTATTGTGTCTCCTAGAGATTAGTACTGACTTAGGTTTTTTTTAAGTTTATATCTAAACCCCATTTGTGAATTATTCTATTAGTTGTGGTGATCTTCCACTAGAAGTACCTGATTATCTACAAAAAGGATACAAGTGAATTAATGTCCTCTCTCTGTATCCCTATAGAGCTGCATTTTCTTATCCACTATTTTAAAGCGCCGAGGAAATAAATTTTAAAAACAGCTGGGGTTGAGGGGGAGCCCTGTTTTTGTGAACCGTTTGTTTGTGAAAAAGCGCCAGAGATCTGATTTCCGATTTTAACAACAGCTTGATTTCCTCTATATAATGCTTTTACGAAGATATACAAAAGTCGCGTGAATCTTCATTCCTCTTGCTAGCCTCTTTTCTGCTGGTATTTTACAGCGAATATAGTGTAAAAGCAGGATCGCTCACGTCGAAATCCACTTTGTTCTTCCATTTCCTTTGCTTCCTCTTCTAACCGGACTGATATTGACGATGCAATTTTAATATCCCGATAGTTACTGCAGTCTCTTACTTCCATTTTTCTAAATGGAATTTACGTAAGAGCTTCTAAAATCCGTTAGAACCGTTTCTCCTTTTAGAACTTATTAAAAATTACGCAAAGCAGCTCATATGTTTTTATGGTTGCATGTTTAATTAAGTCGATAGGTAAATCGCCTGGTAGTGGTTTTTATTTCATTTACAATAATGCCATCTACTCCGTTAATCATCGCTTCTTCTATATATAATTGTGTGTCTAAATACTCTCCACGTCTTTCTTCCAATAGTAGTCTTTTCATTATTCCTTTTTTATGGGGTTTATTTTTCTTCTTTCATTTGTGTTTCTTCTAAGAGCGTTTATTGTTTGCCAAGCTTTTTTAGACCTAGATCCCCCTACCATTGAGCTAATTTCAGCACACTCGGTTTCCCGTGATTTGTTTTCTTATTTTCACTATATACTTATATCGATTACAGTTCTTTCGGATCATTCTTTGTACTTAATCATTTCAGATATTTTCTTTTCTTCTACTATTTGGATTCATCTGACCACCATGAATTTTTGCATTTCGTCTTTAACGTTAATAGCTTTTAATGCTGCTTCGTGAATTCTGTGTTTTATAGTTTCGTACATTTCTTCTGCTATGCCGTTAATCTTGTGCGTAAATTTATGTGCTAATCGACGTTTGTAAAGGAAGCTAGTGGAGTTATCTCTTAAATGGTCTAATTATTTTGTTCTTGGTAGGTATATGAAATTCTTATTGTAACTTATTTCAACAGGTGCTTTTACTTGCAGGTGGTCTGAACCAGCTCATCTCCAACCTTTTACATCATAGGGTATTATAGGAGTGTCCTGTTTAATCATTACATAGTCAATAACTGATTTTAGATTTCTTGAGTTTTGAATCCAAGTATATTTTTTATGCCTTTATGTCGAAAAAATCTCTTTAGGATTTTCAGCGTGTTAATCCATCTAGTTCCATTTTCACTTTCTAGGTCCTCTCCGTGATTTCAAATTATTTTACTGTCAAGATACTCTTCCGTTCAGATCACCTAACAAGACTATTTATTATCTATTTTTCGTCTTGCTCAATTCGTCAGAGAGTTTGTCAATGAAATAGTATTTTGTGTTTGTATCTGAGTCATGTGTAGGAGCATAGATACCAAACTCCCATTTATTTTCATGTCGTAATTATCATTTCAATTAATTGTGGTTTAATCCCGTCTAAAAAATATATCAGTGTAAAACGCTTAAACAAGGAAAGAGAGGGGACGCGTAATCGTATAGAATTGACTGATGGTTAAAACGGCACCAGGAAGGTTGGCAGGTCATATTTTATTTCTTCAGTAGATTGAGAATAATGGATATATCTCAATAAATGGATTTTTCGAAAATTTATAATTGACCACTGATATAATGATCATTTTTGAAAAAGATTTTATTATTACAAATTTTTTAGTAGATCGATATAGTGTTTCAGTAAATCAGTCAAAAATCAGTAGACCTGGTAATCCTATGAGAAGTAGTAGCGGATAACGTACAGGCTCCAAAATATGGCGGTCACATCGAAACTGGACTCACTTTGCGAAGGTTTCTTAAATGAGCGTTACCTGTCTTCTCTCTTTCATTGTCTAAGATAAAACGTTTCATGAGGACATTCTTCTTTAGTTTATTGACATCCACCTACTTGTGTATTTGACCTCTTTTCCGCGACGATGAGCTGGCCAAATATACAAGTAGGTAGAGACCAATAAACTAAATAAGAAGATATGGTTTCAGAATCATTTATCAAAATTGTTGCTTACTCCATCGATATCATATTATATACTAAGGATGAAACCTATGAACGAATACTTGCGTCCAAAATAGCTAGTAACAATGGCCGACTCTTCTTTCTGGAATGTCAGTGCTGAACAAAAAAAATATTTTGGTACATATAAATCTATGTTCAATAATTACTTATTTTCTTTATTAAGATTTGAATAAAAGATATAATGACGTGTAACATTGTAAAATTAAAAAATTATTATTTTTATAACCTAAAAATTTTACGGGTACGTAGTTGCGCATCGCACGCCACTGATGTGACTGGATGCAAAAATATTAAAAATTTAACGAATTTATTGATTTACCAAAAAGAATATATTACATTATTGACTAACACATCAAATTCACGTTGGGCATTGTAGTTAGTAATGTGACGTCAGTTCATTCGTTTATCAACTACATGTCAAAGTATGAACATGTTCCATCCTTAGTAGGTATATTATATCTATGCTTACTTCCCTAATGTAAATACACACATTATTGGTCAAGTTACACTCTTTTCTATCAAGATAAGAAGAACAATAAATGGGTTTTTATGTTGTCTTAACAGTAAAAGGAACAACTTAATAACTTATCTGAAAATATTTAATTTAAAACAACTTACTGTGAAAATAACAAACTAAGTGATTTGATTAGAATCAGTATAAACAAAAAAAAAGTGTGACGACACACTAATGTGGCGTAAAAAGTTTGGTTCTTTCTGTTTAAATCAGTTTAGAAATTATCACTCCTAGTGTATCTGAACAAATTTAAAACATTAGGAGCCTTGCATCTTTACATATCTGCTTTACTTCGGGAAATGCTTCTTGCAAAACCCATTCTATAACCTAGCCAATAATTACGCAATCTATTTAAATTGGAAATCAGCAAGCAAATATTTTTGACATGTAAATTTTCACAATTAAACACTATATTGGATATGCCAAAAATATTGGACATTTTAATACTTAATTTACTCATTTTTCATATATCATATAATATGTTATTATACGGTACATTAATTCGTTTCCCATGTTTAAGAGTTTAAGCGATAAGTTCCAGAAGTAGACGATTTGGTCGATAGATGCATTTTTCCTATCCCTACGTGTTGTTTACGTAAACTTTTTTACTCTCCAGGTTAATTTCGACCAATTTTGAGTATTCAAAAATATTTTTCAGTGATCCCTGAGTCAATTTCTCCCAATGGAAACTTGACAACCATTTCCTTTGACGTCAGCTAGTTAGGCTCTTAAGACATAAATGCATAAATTCTCTTTGGCGATATCTAGTTACACATAGTAAGAAATGGAGTACTGAAAAAGGCTTTGGGAAGAACCATAGATAGAAATATTGTGATGAAACAAATACCCTAATTTCAGATTGATCTACATAGCAGTTTTTATGATAAATACATAGATCTTTTCTCTTTTTAATGACGCATAAATCACGTAAAAGTGAAGTTAGCAGGTTTAGACTTTTCAACGACGATAATATCTATTTATTGGAATTGGATGGAGAGGAGCCGCCAGCGACAGGGTGAAATGACAAGTTCTAAAGAGGACTTTAATTTGTAACGAGCTATAATGGCACTGCTGATAATGATTGAAGGTCTTGAACATTGAAAATGTATTCCCATAGCTGAGTGGAAAATGTATTATGCTAAAAGAAGGTGAATTTCAAAAATAAGAATACTTTCTCCATAATTTTCTATTGTGTATGATTCCTAGAAATTGAGTAGGGTATTTCGAATGACAAGGTATCTGTATACACAAATAATGGAAGGATAACGCCCTGATGATCTTTGTTGAAAACAAAATATTCACCAAAACGTAACTTAAATACAACTATGTTATTACGTTCATATATTTTTTTATTTTGGCAAGTCTTGAAGATTCATAAGATCTTTAAGTTATTCATATTTCTGGCTATCCAAATACCTGAATTAACATTAAAATTTCAGAGATTATAAAAATGGGTTAATATTTTACAGCTATAATACTCTTACTTTACTACAGGTAATATGTATTAGTGCATGGCAAAAATATATAAAAAAACAACTAACCACTACTATGGCAGTTACACACATTATAAAATATAAGTCTTACAACATACGACAGCACCCTAAAAACAGGACATTTTATATATTCACGCTTCAATAGACATAAATGACATACCAGACAAAAAACTACAATTCACATGAATCATATTTAAAAAATATGTAACTAATAATATGGACAAAATTTCCAAAACGTTTAAATATCAATTCTTAAAGGTCCTTGTAAGTTTACACTGTAATATTATAACATAATTTTACTTTACTAAAATATTTATTAAAAATATAGGTATATCTAATTTATAGAATAATAGTTATTAAACCTTTCACGGACAAGGCGATTATGGCCGTCGAAAAATTTTCGTCGCAGTGAGTCAAGACTGTCAGAGCCAACACTGTTGTTAATCACATAATCTGCTCCATAACCCTGTGAAACCCTTGAAAATTTAATGTATAATAGAATGATTTTCCTATATCAGTAAATGTCGATTAGTTTTTCTCAGAATAGTTCCAGTGGAGTCATGTTTGAACTTTTTGTTCGTGTTCGTTACCTCTTTAATATTATTATTATTATTGTTGGCTTTTAGTCCGACAGTTACATTCTATTTATCAGAAGACAAAATTGAAAGGTCCGTGTCAGCATTTAGATATTTAATTGGTCATTTTTTTAAGAAATGAGATTGCATTTAGATCGTTCAACTCTTTGTAGTATTCTTAGAGTTGTTTTCTGGCTTTCTTATGCGATAGGGTAAAGTAATGCACTAAATACGGTTGGAAAGTTTACAAATGCTAGGACAAGCTAAACCACCTAAAAGGAATCTCATCGAATTTTACCTACTGATAAAAGCAATGACGACAACACTATACAGAATGACGACCTAAATAATGTACTGGGAAAGTTTGGCATAGGTCAGGGAAACGACAAGAGGAGAACGCTTAATCAAGTTTGCTATCACAAATAACTATTCTATTATGAATATCCGATTTAAACACTCTGTACGCCGACTTTATACTAGGAAAAATCCTGGAGATAGGTCTAGAAATCAAATTGACTACATCCTCACTAATATTCGCTAGAGATCATCAATCCAAACAGTCACATCATACCCAGGGGCGATATGTGGATCAGATCATAGTCTCCTCGAAGCTAAAGTAAAGCTCAAACTTAAAGCGCCCAACAAATGGAGAGAGATAACGAGGATAGAACTAAGAAAGAAGGACGATCTTCTGCAA
Source organism: Diabrotica undecimpunctata (assembly GCF_040954645.1). NCBI lineage: Eukaryota > Metazoa > Arthropoda > Insecta > Coleoptera > Chrysomelidae > Diabrotica > Diabrotica undecimpunctata. The sequence goes on from NC_092805.1 coordinate 104,449,488, forward strand.
GAAGTGCAAAAAAGTATGCCCTCCATTGGTAAGGGTACATCACAAGAAATATGGGATACGCCGACTTTATACTAGGAAAAGTCCTGGAGATAGGTTTAGAAATCAAATTGACTACATCCTCACTAATATTCGCTAGAGATCATCAATCCAAACAGTCACATCATACCCAGGGGCGATATGTGGATCAGATCATAGTCTCCTCGAAGCTAAAGTAAAGCTCAAACTTAAAGCGCCCAACAAATGGAGAGAGACAACGAGGATAGAACTAAGAAAGAAGGACGATCTTCTGCAAGAAGTGCAAAAAAGTATGCCCTCCATTGGTAAGGGTACATCACAAGAAATATGGGAGACTATTAAATATTGTGTAACAACAACAATTAATCGCCCAGAGGTAAATAATCCACTAAAAGAAAAACACTGGATAACAGATGAAGCCCTTAAAATAATTGAGAATAGAAGAAATCTTTGTCAAAGTGGTGTACATAATGAAAGGGAAAAAGCCAGTTTAAGAGACCCCAACAAAAAAATAAAACGAAGATGCAAGGTTGATAAATAACAATACTATGACAATATATGCAAAATAATTGAGAGCCGCGATCAAAACAATCAGCCAAGAAATCTATTTAGAAAAATACGATACATAACAAGAAACTTTAAAGCCAGAACTTGGGCTGTTGAAGACCACACAGGAACCCTGAGGACCAACAGAGAAGATATAGCAGGATCATCGAGCAAAAAGACAAAAGAGGGAATCTAATCGTTATGAAAAGGCGACCAAAAAAGTGGCCTCTGATGGCGGACATATCCGGAAATGCGAATGCGCCAAATTTAAATTTTCCGATACTTATTAACAGTTGCTATAAAATAGTTCTCAGAATGTGTTTTAGACGAGAAAATTTTAATTAAACATTAACGATAACAGTCTAAAATGTGAAACAATTGTTAAAAAACTTCAATATAAATAACATTTCATGTGACAGTTGGGACACATAATAACATAACCCAACTAAATTTGATTTCTTAAACAAGGAAAGACTCTCTTTCCTTGTTTAATTTGGCCCCTCAAGATGGCACTTCCTGTCTAACAATATTTTTGCCCCCACTACCTTTACATTCCCTCTTTTGTCTTTTTGCTCGATGAGCAGGATATGGAGATAATATTGCCGGAATCTATATTAACATGATCAAAGCCAGGAACTTGTTCACCAAACTACTGAAGAAATCGAAGAAGAACCTAACATACTCGAGAATTAAATAAGACTGGCGATGAGTAAACTCAAATATAATAAAGGAACATGTCAAGATGTGATAACATATGAAATGCTAAAAGCTACAGCAGAAACCGGAATAAAATTGTTCCACTTGCTCTGTAAAAAAATATGGCATTTCAAGCAATGGCCTGACGAGTGGACAAAATCTACAATAACGACAATACATAAAAAAGGCAGCTTCCATAAATCCGACAACTATAGAACCATCTCTCTTATCTCACATGCCAGCAAAATAATGCTACATATAATCAATGAGAGACTGAAAACTTTTCTACAAAGAGAAATACCCCAAGAACAAACTCGATTTACCAAAGGTAGAGATACTCGAGAACACCTTCTGAAAACAAGACAAATAATAGAAAAATCTAGGGAATTCAATATCCCACTATATGTTTTATAGCTTATCGCAAAGCGTTCGACAGAGTCAAATGGCAACACTTATGGCAGATACTAAAAGATGTAGGCGTACCATAGCACCTAATTTCGCTTATAACTGAACTATACTAACACACTGCTGGAAGAGTTAAAGTGCTGCTTGACACACTCTCAAACGAATTTCATCCAGAACAAGGTGTCAAACAAAGATGTATACTGTCTCCACAATTATTTAATATATATTGGGAGCATATGAGAAGAGCCCTTGAAGGATGGGAAAAGGACATCTCAATAAATGGAAGAAAAATAAACAACCTACGTTTTGCAGACGACACAGCCCTTGCAAATAGCCAAAAAGAGTTAATTGATCTCATACGACTGATTGAAAACGGAAGTCAAATATTTGGTCTGCAGTTAAACATATCAAAGACACAGATCATAATAGTGGATAGACTACATAATAATCCACACATAACCACGATTGACCAATTTGAGGTTGTGAGCTCATATTTATATTCGAGATCATTGATCACAAACATAGGGTTACTACAGCATGAAATAAAACGTAGATGTGATCTAGAAAAAGTCGCCCTAGGAAAGATGACCAAAATATGGAAGGACTCTCAAATTTCACGAACTATAAAAATGAGTACAAAAGGCAGTTAAGCCCCAATTTTAGATTCCCCGTGCCGATTTATTTCATCGTCTGTTTGCTTTGTATATCGTAGAAGGCACAGATTTGAGTGAGAATCTGAATTTTGGTTTCGAACATGCACATAGTAGAAATCTTCGGATTTCTACTTTTTTGCTTTATTTCTAAAAATGAGGTTTATCAACTGCTTAATATTCCCAATACTGACATTCAGATGTGAATCTTGGACCCTATGATAAGCAGAAAGAAGAAAGATAGACGCCACTGAAATGTTCTGCTGGAGAAGAATATCCAGCAAGGTCCATGCAGCAAACGGATATCCAGCAAAGTCCATCTCCAACAATTAAAATACTTTGGAAATGTTATGAAAACAGACACAGAAAACATAGAAAGATTTATTTTTCTAGGAAAAGTAGAAACCCGACGATTACGAGGAAGATTCTCAACAAGATGCATCGACCAAATTACCAGAATATTCAGACAGAAAAGAAATGAGAAGAGAGATAGAGATCTTTGGAGACGGACAATGCATGACATACAAGGACCACGACACTCCCTCCGGGAGGTCTGGATTAAAGAAAGAGAAAAGCAATGAAGTCGTATGCAATGAACGAACAGGTAAAAAAAGGATAAAACACATCAATGGAATTGTTCTGAGAAAAACTAATCGACTTGTCCCAGGCTAGTTCTTTGAATAACAAATTAAAAAAAAAAGAAGGGCAGAAATTCTATCACCGAAACTGTACCATCTTCTCAAAATTCACAAGGAAAATGTTTCTTTAAGACCGATTGCCATTTTAAAACTTAGGTCAGGAATTTTAAACACTTTATTGAGTAAATAAACGATATCCTTCCTTCTTTTTCTTGGGAGGCCAACTGACCTATCATGGACCTTCTCCAAAATGTTGTATTGAGGAGTCTTTCATCATCGATCTTAGTACATGTCCCGCCCATCTTAGACAAACTGAATAAGAAAACCGAAACACGAAAAGCACCAAATTTTATTCAACGAAACGGGAGCTTAGAACACCTACTATTTATGGTTGTTCACAGAGGCTATTGAAAATGAAAAACACCCGATTAAGTTTATCGAAAAGAAAAGAATCTTAACAAAACGTGGCTTTCAGCAGTACGAAATATCACATCACAGAACGTTTTCGGAATGACTTATTTAGTGGTTTCCTAGCTAGTAAACCTAGATAAACACTGATGATGGAATACTCATTCCGAAAAAGTTCTGTGATGTGATAAGGTTTCCGAAAAGGTTTTTTTATTATACCTTTTATAAAGGATTTTTTAAATAAAATTCTAATATTAAATCGGAACAAGCAACAGATTGACAGATAAAATGACGCACACGACTGATACAAATAGCACATATGTTCAACGAAGGTCATCAGTGATTGATCATACCGAGAATAGATTATCTATGCTAGAAATGTTTATTATTGTACGACACCATAATTTAATGAAATAATTCCGTCTATCGTCGGTTACGTCTGTATAAGCATTTATTTGCTCTGCACTGACTGACATTCTGATCCCCCAACGATTAAATCTCGTTGACGGTCCAGAACGGATGTCCGTGAAAGAGTTAAATATAAAACTAAAAAAATAATTTAACAAAGGTCATATTATTTAATAAAGATGGTCATTTATGGCTAATGAAGATATATGACGTAGGAAACCTAGTTTGATCAGGCGGCAACGGTAAATTGTGTCGATAAATTTTAGTATCAAACGTTTTGGTTCATTATATATATCAAGTACAAAATATTGCTCGGTTTTGTAGCGTTAAAAAAAATAAAAAAACACGTGTTCTACTATGAGGATAACTTTTTTTTAACTTTAAGGCAATCATTTGACACTAAAATATTTTAAGACGGCATTGCAGGAAATATATCAATTGGTACAATGACATAAAGGAAAAACACCATGAACAACAGCTTATATATAATCAGATTTAAGCCCTAAATGCCTATGATCTGCCAAGTTTTTTGTAACAATTTAAGGGTATACATATATGGTGTTTTTCTCCAAATCGAATTATAACTTCTTTTATTAATCCATGTCAATGTTATCCTTGGGATCAAGATGGAGCCCCATAGGTCCCAGCATATTACTAGACGGTCCCGCATCCCCCAACTGACTTTTGTAACTCTCTAAAATGTATTTTAAGGCATTAACGTTAATATCAACCGGCTTGAAATTTTCTATATCTTCGAAATTATCTCCGTTCTTCTTCTCAAAACTTTTCCCAATAGTCGTTCCTTCCAATTCACGGTCCATTTCTTCCATATATTTTTGAAGCTTATTTTTATCTTTTGCGTTTTCGTAACTTTGATCTTTGACATAGTTATCTTCTTCATATTCACTCATTTCCGAATCAGATTCCAAGTCCCAAGAATCATCCTCGGGTATGGAGAAATTTAGGATGTTTTGTAGTGCACAAGTAAAAGAATTTGGGTCAAAGTTGATTTTGTTGTTCGATGTTGTTTCCTCTGTTTTAGCTTCAGATGAAAAAGACACCTTCGATTTATTTTTGCGCCTTGGAGGTCTAATAGGAGATTCGTTTTCATTGGGAAACTCTGCGCCATCCACATCAGAAATGTGGTTCAAGAAACTGTTTATCTTTTCTGTAAAACTAGACGCGTCTGAATTATTATTAACATTGAATATTTTTTTCTGTCCATATTTTTCTTGAAGCATCTTGTCGAGTTCATCGGGACTAATATTCAGCCAAGAATCGTCGTCATCTACTAGATTCGTCTCTTCTTCGACTTCTATATCGATATTTCTACTTAAATCTAAAATTTCTTGACCTATTGACGAATTTTGATGCATAGAATCTCTATGATCAACATAATACTCCTTGGCTTTGTTTAGTAAATTATTGTAACCTAAAGAATGTTCTAAATAATCTTTAAAATACCCTTTATCTTTCAGACTTTTTAGGTAATTCTGCCAGCCTCTATCAGATTCAACGTCAGTACTCGGCTTAGCTTGGGAAGCCAAAATTTCAAAGCCACAAGCTAGTTTAACTCCTAAAATATTAGACTGGTACTCTTTGGAATTGGAAGGAGGTAGATTCCATCCGGTTCTCCTGTCGGGAAGATACTTACTATGGGTTAACATGGCATAGAGACATTTAGTGAAAGTAACCCTTTGCTTAACTCTATTTTCAGGTGGAAAATACTTCATAGCTCTACAGGCTTTAAGGTCAACTGAGTCTCTATTACAAAACACTTGAACGGCGGCTGAGATCAGGTTGGGTTTCGCTTTTAAAGCTTTCGCTACTCCTATTGGTATGTAAACTACTGCATTATGAATATTGTCTTTCAATTTATCGGGATAACCATCGAGTTTTGTTTTTATGGCATTCTGGATTTCTGTTGATGCAACTGTCGATGATGGATTTTCTCTTACTGATGACACAGCTTCGTTTATTGTGATTGTGGTTGAAGTTGAATCATGAGGAATTAAGTGGATATTGCCATCGTAAATATAGACCTGAAACATAATAGGTTTTGTTAAATAAAGCTTAGGCATCTAGTATTCTAAATAGGATTTTTTTAAAGAGAACAGTTGAATATGTTTATCTTTTGTTCTGCTTGTTATAAGAGGCGACTTAAAAAGGTGCCAACATTAAACATAACAGCTCCGAAAAAATGCATGATGTAGTAAGCAAAAAATACGCAAGTGATGGCTCAATGGACTGAACCTCTTGACTGAGTGTTTCAACTTTTAGGGGAACATGGATATTGAAAGAAGTTGACAAGAACTAAAAGAGTTATCAGCGATTCTGTAAGTTATATGAGGAAATTTGTACAATATTGGTAATAAAAATAATAACAGCCTTATAGACCAGTCAGACAGGATCTGTTTAGGGTTGATTTAGATTTTTGTATAAGTATTTCTGGAAAGTTGTATATAACTACAATTTGAATATACAGCAGTTAAACAGGTTGTGGAATAAATCTCTTAAGTCTAATGGAAGGGTGACTAAGCGCCTACTCATATTGAACCTAACCTAAGGTTGTGGAAAATTTAGGAAAAACTTTAAAATAAAAAAATATTATAAGCCCCTATTTTCAAATGTTTTTCCTGAATATCAGTAAGTTTCAGAATTTCATACTTTATTTGGTTTAATTACTTTTTATTTTCTCTTCTTCTGTGTTTATATGCCACTATTATAGAACAATTGTACTCCACTCCATTTATATAGCGCGTGACACTTCCTCAATTCCGAATTTCCATATTTTTAAAGCCTTTTTGAAGCATGTTAATCAACATTTTCTAGGATGTTTGTGCAGTCTATTTTTGGCAGGCTACCAATTCGGTAGTTTTTATCGTTATCCATTCAGATTGAAAACCCGTCAAGTTCAAAGTCATACAGATTCCCTAGATACCGAATGGTGGCATTTTCATTTTTCTTCAGCACCGTCCATGTTTCATAACCATATATAACAATAGAACTTATTAGTACCTTAGTTTTGACCTTAAATAAAATTGTGATTTACAAGCTAAAAGGCACAGAAAATGGGAATAAATACCAAAAAGAAACAGATGAAAAATTCACAATAATAGACAAAACGCTGGGCGTTATTTAAGAACAAGAATATACAAAAAACGGATGGGCACTGGAAGAAAAATGGGAAAAATTTAGGGAAATACTACTAGAAAATGCAAAGATATGTGGAAGGATGAAGTGTAATAAAAAACTAAAGAGAACAAAATGGTGAAACAATGACATTCAAGATTTTAGTAACGAAAAAGAAACAAGCATGGAAAACATCCGGACTGCAAATACAAGGGACAGACGAGAATACAACGCTAGAAGAAAGGAAGTGAAACAGACAGTAAAGAAATCGAAAAGGGAGAAGAAGGAAGTATAGAATTAATAATAGAAAATTTTGGACAAGAATTAAAATACTAAGAGGTGATAAAAAGAAAGAAATAAGAGCAGTAAGAGACAGTCAAAACCAACTAAAGACCGAAAAAAATAAAGTACTAAAAATATGGAAATAATTATTGACATAAGAATTAAGTATGGAAGACAAATTTTACAAAACACAAAATAAATTAATACATTCAATAGGAATATACAAATGACAATTTAGAATAGGATAAGATGTGGAAGGAGTAGTATGAACCATTAAAGTAGGAAAAGCTTGTGGAGAGATGAATTAGCTCAAGAAATGACAACATGGCTAGGTGAGAAAGGAATAATAATTGTTAAAGACTATACTAAAATAAGCGTGGAGAATACAGATGATTCCCAAAGTTGGGAAAACAATATAATAATACCCATACATAAAAGGTAGATCAAACACCATGTGAAAACTATAGAACAATATGCTTCGCACACATATGCTTCAAGCTATATACAAAAATTTTAGAGAACAAATTGAGAAAATATGTATTTATAGCAGTAAGACAAGTAAATGACAACATTTTCGTAGACAGAATAGTAATAGAAAGCAGAGAGGAGGAGGGTACCTTTTGATACAATAAATAGGGAGGAAAGATGGAGTTACTTAGAGGAGTTATAAGTATTAGGAAAACTAATAGCAGTAATTAAATCCACCTATAAGACAGTAAAAGCAAAAGTAGAGATATCAAGAAAGATCAAATGAATTTGAGATGAGGGAAGGGATGAAACAGGTAGATAGTCTGATTCCACTCTTATTCATATTTATAATGAACAAAATAGTAAAGAGAATATGAGAAAAGGGAGGCAATCTTGCCACACTTAGTGCAAAAGTTGATTAACATATGGATGGAGGAAATAGAAAAGGTAAAAATGGAAATAAATATAGATAACAAAGGTAATAATAGTTAACGAGAAACAAATAACTGACTATGACAAAAACAAAATTAAGTGCAAGGGAAAGGACTTAAAGAAAAAGTATGAAAACATCCTTCAAATACTTGGTGTACTACAGTGTTAACAAATGATGGATGCCGAAATAGCAAACAGGAAAAACAAAGTAATTAAAATATATTATGCACTCAACAAAATAATACTAGGACATAAGGAAATTAAAGTAGAAGTAAAATGAAAATTCACATGACTATAACAATATCAATTATAACAGAAGCTAGTGAACAACTGGATACCTAATAAGAACAGGAAACAAAGGTAAATTAAATAAAAATGAAGTATATTAAGAAAATAGCAGGTAAGACTAAGTGGAACAGAGTGAGAAGTGAAGATTTAAAAAATTATATTGGTCAAGAAATAATATTGGCAAAAATCAAAAAGAAACAAATGATTTGGTTCAGTCACTTAGTAAAGAAAAAGAGCCATACCAAGAAAGAGGTGGCTGGATCAAATAGAAGAATATGAAAGGGAAAGTGGAAAAACTGTGAATGAAGAAATTAGCAAAAAATAGAAGAGAGTGAAAAAATTGATATAAATGATAAACCAGAATCACACTCTAATAGTGAAAGGGTATGGGGAGCAGAAGTTTTGGCCTATTTGTCTACTCTTGGTTAAGAGGTTAAACAGTGGAGCTGAGAAGGCACTTCCTTATCTTACACAATTATTGATATTGAAGTTAAAATTCTTCATATTTTGTATTTTTATGGCTGTTTTGGTGTCAGTGAAAGTAAGTTTTATCAATCTCACTGTTTTATAGGATATACCCATGAGAAGCAGGTTTTATACAACTTTCTTCGGCTTATTCTGTTAAAGGTTTCTTTGAAATTGACAAATAGGCTGTTAGTACTCGTGGCTCTTTTTTGGTATTTGAACAACACTTCGACCAGCGATTAACTCGACAGTAAAAATTCAATCTTTTGATCAGAGTGTCCTGTGTAAGTGTGAAGAGTGCAGCTCTTGTATGAGATTTTGTCGCAAATGAAGTCAGTTTCTATAAAGCTGTTAAACATATCATGGTTGCGCTATTTTTGCCATCTTTTGCAGTTCTCTTTTCTATTGCACAGGTATGTTTGTTTTGAAACTACACAACTTTAGCTACAAATTCCACCCAACACTGTCTTCAAGTATTTCCTGTGATGTGAGATCATTTGAAATATGAAAGTTTAAATTCAGCGTTTTTTAAACATATTTCAAATGCCTCATATTTGTTGCCTAATTTTTAATGGCGACTGGTCAATGGAAGTAAAATAAACTTTATTGATATCATGAGAATCACAAAAAAGGCAAAAATCATTCAACATTTATTTATTTAACAACTCTATTGATGATTTCATTTGTGGCAAAATGCAAAAATTGCATACAAAAACTGCACTCTTCACCTTTAAAACCCATTTTTATTTTTATCATAGGACACTCTAATCAAAAAATATCGAATTTTTATGGTCCCTTTAATTGTAGCTTCTGAGATAATAGTTCATTCTACACAAAAAGTGTATTTTTTTTGAAAATGATCTCAGCTGTTTAAAACATTTTATTCCTATGACGTACAGATTGTTGGTAAATCAATGTTTTCCGTTTTCCCCCCTACAAGGGCTAAGTCTGGGGGTAGGAGTGGCAAACTTTTTTGCCTCTTTTTTTAAGGCCCCTAAATTGACATTCTCAGTCAAATTCAGCTTGTTTGTATGCTTTGTCAAATCAGAGATGCCAAATCTCTAACAACTGGACTAGTATATTAAAGAATATTTAGTGAAATAGTTGCAATAATAACAAGTAACTGATATATAAAATATACTATTAGCTTAGAATTATTAATTTTAAGTTAAAAAACAAAATTATTACATCAGTTTTATAACAAAGTTACAAAAACAAAGTGAAACCTACCCTATTTTCACAAGTTTCTGGTCTAGCCCAGTTTGGTAAATATTCAGCTGCTTCAATAAGTAGAAACTCTCCATCAATATCATGAACTCTAGCAATCGATCCAGTCAATTCTTTTGTAAGTTGCCTCAAAAGAAATACCATAAACCACTCATCTTCAATATTGTCTCCATAATGTGATACCCCATAAAGATGTGGAGGCAGTTCTTCTATATAAAAAGTATATATATTTAGGAAAAGTTTCCAAAATAAAAAAAACATAATCAGATATTATCAAAGCTGCTTTTGCCAAAGAAGGTCTATGCTTAACCAGGACAAAAGAGATAATAAATTAACTTCTATGTTATTTGAGAATGAACCGCAATTGCCATTCAAAATATTTTATTTTTGATGTTTCATTTTCCTACTTCAAAATCATTTCTTTGTATTGTGTACTTTATGTGTGTAGAAATGTCAAAAACAAAATATTTTAATGGAAATTGTAGTTTATTCTCTAAAAATATAAGATGTAAAAATAAAACAAAGTAGCTTCAGAACCATATTGAAATAATGAATGGCTTTACATTTATAATACACAGAAGAAAAAAAGAAATATAATACATGTCACAATGTAATGCAGTAATTGACACAGCATACGGAACACCAGTACCTATATCACAGCGTTACCTGCAAAGCAGCATAATTCCTTTTAAGAAAATATTGCAGGGAGCAATAGAACATCATTATTAATAATGTCTAATAATTCTGAAGTTTACTAGATTGATAGTACTAATATATTGTATATTTCACTTTACTGCTCCATAGAGTAATAAATAAAGAGGAGAGAGTAGGAATAATAAACACATGTATTTCATAAGTGATAACATAATGTATATGGTGTCTTGTCCCAAAGCAATAAAGAACTTGAGGAACAAGTTAAGTAATAGTAAGATTAAAAAATGCCAATGAATAAAAATAAATATAGAGAAAACTATTATTAAAAGTTATTGTTCATAATTCAACAGGAATTATAGTTTTTAAACAGACAGAAACATTTAATGACATATTAGTGGTGATAGATGGGAAGAATGAAAACAAAACTAGTTTTAATTAAATTTTACTTTTACAAACAAATGCTAAAAGGTAAAAATTAAACAAGAGAAGCAACATGTAGGGTAACAAAGGATTTAAGTAAAGTTACAATAACAGTATTGTCAAAATTGAGGACATAATTCAGACAAATAAAATAAGGCTTGGACATCAATGAGAACTAAATGAACAATTCAATCAAAGGAAGTTCAAAATATATCACAAATAAATGGATAATAATTCATAAGGAAAGACATCATCTGTTAAAACATTAAGTTAAAAAATTTATAATGTGAGATATTTCTATCACATTACAATGGCAATTACAACTTTATAATGATAATATACTAATTTTAAAGATCAAGCAGTTCAATATTTACCTTTTTGGCCTTCGATTTCATTTAAAAAATTGGAAGTGGATGTTCTAATTACAAGTTTGAAATCATCTTTGTGCCACAAAAAGTTTTTGGTATATTTATAAATTATTTTATTGGTTTTATCTAATAGTGCAGTTAGAATATTTTCTTGTTCCTGCTCATCGTGGGTTTCTATTTGTGGAAATATGAAATATTCTACAAAATCGTCCTCACGGACAGTTTCAAGAACGTTAGTCATCCCAGCCATTTCAAAAAATGAATAGAAAACAACGACAATGAACATGAACAAAAACAAATAGCACTAACATGTCACATGTCACAATATTAGACAGTTGACAATCTTCAAGTCGAAATCGAATTAATATTTTAAGAATCGATTATTTGGTTAATTGAAAATTTCTACATTTTAGCACCGAACAAGGTGATTTTAGTAGGAAGGATATTTTATACTTCAGGTTAATGGGTGTAAGTGTAACGTTAAATTTTTACCCTCATCATAGGTCTTTAGAGTATACTCAGTAAAATTTTAACAATAAATTTTTACTCTGTGTGTTAAAATTTTACTCTCTTTATTCTATATTAAAAAAATTGAAATCTAATGAGCATTTTTGTGTTGTTAAATGTGATTGTTTTGAATTTACTAAATGTTTTGTTTAATAATTCTGGTTACTAATAAACAAAATCAACTTATACTACCAAGCTCTTCATGGAATGCAGCGATACTTTTAAATAGGTACTGTGTTGCAGGAATAAAATGATTCTTCTGATCCATTACTTTACAATAACTACAAAATTTTATGAAACTAGAAATAAGTACGAAAATTTTAAATATCGGTGCTTGTTTAGTTTCTCCCCTAACGGAGTAAAAATTTAACGTAAGCTGACTACTGAGGAAAACTGGACTGAAATTAAAGGTAGGTATATTAAAGACCGTTCAAGAAACGAAATTAAGTAAAGAAAAAACAAGAAGAAAATCAACTCGTGTATCTCGGCAGTAATATCAATTTCAGCTGAGATCCAACCGTCGAAATTAAATGACGTATAGAACAAACCCGAGCTACTTTTGTAAAAATGGCGATGTTTAAACGCTTGGAAGACTTTGAGATGTGGTTATACAGACGACTACTACGAATAAGCTGGGTCGGCAGACTAAGAAATGAGGAGGTCCTTAGACGCCTGTATCAAACAACACAACTGGTCAAAATAATAAAGAGATACAAGCTGGAATACATCGGTCACATTATAAGACAACCTAAAAAATATGAACTTTTACATCTGATCATTCAGGGAAAGATTCAAGGTAAACGTGGTCCCGGTAGAAGAAGAACATTATGGCTGAAAAATCTAAGACAAATGGTACGAAAAATCGACTACATCACTATTTAGAGCCGCTGTCAATAAAGTTACGATAGCGAATATGGTAGAAGACATGATATCCAACGATCGATAACGGTTATGGAACTAGAGGAAGAAGAAGAAAAATTTAATGTTCCACCGGAGTTCAGAAGCGAAGACTTAACGGTTAGAATATGGGTCTTAGTACAAAAGAATGCTAGAAACAGCATAGATGAAAACCTTTGGACAAATCGATGGTAAGACACTATAGGACACAGCTAGAAGTACAGATATACGACAGAGATGCAATTTGAAGAACATCAAGAACTGAGTAAGAAATAGAAGAGTAAAATGAAACTACTCAAGTCAACTAACCAGACACCTAAAAGAATAATAATTGACGATTTAGAACTGGAAGGTGTGGACACCTTCATTCACATAAGCTAGCCATTACTTAAAGATAACTTCAGCTAAGAAATTAAAAGAAGAATAGTGCTTGCCAATAAGTGTTACTATGACCTGAGAAGATATATGGCTACTCAGGTACTACTCAGAAAAATTAAAGTGACCGTCTATAAAACGCCAATAAGACCAGTGCGACCATATGAAGCAGAAACTTACACTTACACAGAATGAAATCCTAAGGAGAATATATGGAGAAATAAAAGAGCAAGGTTTGTGGCTCAGGAGCTACAACTTTAAGTGTATTGAAGTTTTGAGGAACCTGACGTAAAATTTATTGAGGTAGCACGTCTAGATGAATAGGGCATGTAATTAGACGAGAGGCAAGTTCAACAGTCACAAAATCATCTGGCCAAATAGGCCGATTTACAACAAGACAGAGGAAACCGATATTTAGGTATGAAGACAACCTGACGATAATTTACAACAACGTCAGCAAAACAATTAAAAGAAGAATAGTGTTTGCCAATAAGTGTTACTATGACCTCTTAAGACCAGTTGCCTAAAAACTACCCAGAAAAATTAAAGTGACTGTCTATAAAACGTTAATAAGATCAGTGCGACCATATGAAGCAGAAACATGGTAACTTAACAGAATGAAATCCTAAGAAGAATATATAGAGAAATAAAAGAGCAAGGTTTGTGGCTCAGGCACTACAACTTTGAGTTGTATAGAAGTTTTGGGGAACGTGACGTTGTAAAATTTATTAAGGTAGCACGTCTTTTATAGATAGGGCATGTAATCAAAAGAGAGGCAGGTGCAACAGTCAGAAAAGCTTTTGACCAAAGAGGGCCACAGGACCACGAGACAGAGGAAGACCGATATTTAGGTAAGAATACAACCTGAAAAGAATTTAAAATCTATTGCAGTTAGAGCACGGAGAAGAGTTGCCATAGACAGGAGCGAGTGGAGGATCGTTCTGAAGAAGACTTGTGATGTAGTGATGCCACTAATGATGATGAGGTGAGTTAGACAATGATATACAACCTTTTTAATCAGAAGCAGTTAGGATAAAACGGAATTAATTAATAAATAACAATAGTAGGTATTCTGATGACATCGTAATAATAGCTGATTCTTTGAAAAATATAGAAAAACTAATACTTAAAATATTAAGTTTCAGTACAGAATACGGACTCTCCATCAATATTAAAAAATCAAATTCATGAAAATTCGTAAGAATAACAGCACTGATAAAGTCATAATAGTAGGAGGCCAGCATATCTAAAGAGTAAAGAAATACACGTACTATTTGGGATGATTAATAACAGAAAATAATGACAACACAGCTGAAATAAAAGTAAAAATTAAAAAACACTTGACAACTTTATAAAAATGAAAACGGTTTTTGTAAGAGATATTGAGACTGACTAAATGATATCTTGGTTGAAAACTCTAAGAGAATGGTATGGTGGTATATCAAAACAAATAACAACTTTTTAGAGCAGTTGCTTCAAAGGTTAGAGTGGCCAAACCACGTGGTAGAGATGGCACATGAAGAATAGGAAAAATATATTAAAGTTAAATAAGAGGTAGATTTTAAGACCTTTATCTAATCACAAAACAAAAATGATTTTTAATATAACTGTAGCATATGAAAATTTTTTTGGATATGTATTGAAATCCCCTCGTATTTGTTAAAATATCAAAGAATAATCTTAGTATATTTCTCTTTATTTTCGTACGTATTAAAACACCGAAATCTTTCAAATTCCTCTTAGCGTCGCCGAGTAGATATAAACACATTTTTAGAGTTTGTTTATATTTCACAAGATGCGTATTTTGTCGGTATTCTTTGATCGAAGCCTCTTTTAGGATATATTGCGTTCCCGTTACCGTTGGAAGTGTTTTGTTTATACCAAGATTGTGCGAATGAATTTTAAAAATAATTGTTGACTCTCGCTAAGGCCGGCCGCTGTTAAAGGCGTGTTTAGTTTTATTGGAGTCCGAATTTATTTTCAAATTCGTAATCTTTTCGTTTTCCTTTTTTTGTCATGGAAATATAGTATAAAGTAGCAGTTAAATGTGTAGTATTGAGCAGTAAATAGTTACAGTTTAAGTGAGGTTCCAGAAGGTGAGGAACAAGAATCGTTGTTCCCATCCTCGTTTTGTTTCTCCCTGGTTGTCATCCCAGGCTTTTTGGCATTTTGGAGATGAATTTGTTCCTGTTCAGAGATTTCCAATCCCGTTTCAACCCTCAAACATTTTAGTGCTTTTTTTGGTGAAATCAGGTAACTTTTTTTGTGTTAAATTTTAAAGTCAAGATAGACATTAAAAAAAATAATTGCTTTCATTATTTAAAAAGATAATTTTTTATTTGCAATAATTTTTTATTTCCCTCAGTTTATAGCTCAGTAACATTTGTAAGTTTTGTAGCAATAGAGTTTGTAAACGAATAAGACATAATTATGTAAGTTTTTTCTTCTTTATTTATTTTGGTATGAATCTCTGTAACTAATAATGCAATTTTTTGTGTCATCTCTATTTTTGTAACTGTTTGTGTTGACACAGTAATAAATCTTTAATTTATCTCTCTGAACCATTTTGTTTATTTTAGAAAAGTCTCCTAACCCCTGTTAGTTTGTGTTTTTTATTTTAGTAAAGAAGAGCCTTTTTTCCTTTATCCAGCAAGATTAGGATTCTTCGAAGCGGCGTCTTTATTTCAAATAGCTAGAGGTCTTTCTTGTTGTTTTTATTTGCCCATTTGTCCAGGAGATTTATGTAAGTATCCATTTGTTTCATTTTTTTTGTAGTTGCCTCAATCAAGCACTCTCTCTCTCTTGTCGTTTCCTCATTGCTGAGGATCGTGATTTCCTACAATGCGGGCTGTCAATTCTCTCCATCTCTTGCGATTTTGGGCTGCTCTCATGGACTCGGAAAACGTCTCTCCAGTGGCTTTCTGTACTTGATCTGACCATCGGATAGGTGAGCGTCCTCTGCCTCTACGTCCTTCTACGTTTCCGCACACAATTAGTCTTTCTAAGTTGTCATTGTCTCTTCTCGCAATGTGGCCAAAAAACTTTAAAACATTTGCAAGACACTGAGAGGAGAGTCTGGTCTGAATGTTTAGCTCTTCGAGAATCGACTGATTTCATCTGTGCTCCGTCCACGAGACGCGTAGCATTCGTCTCCAGCACCACATTTCGAATGCGTCAATCCTTTTCCTATCCTCTGATTTTATTGTCCATGTTTCGGCACCGTAACTGAAGATTGAAAAAATGAGTGTCCGTACCAGTCTCATTTTGAGTTTTTTGGGTAAAGAGCGGTCCTTCCATATTTTTGACAGTCGACTCATCGCGTTCTTGGCCATCCCTATTCTTCTGCGAATTTCCGTATGGGAGGAGGCTGCATTGCTTAAGGATGATCCTAGATGCGTGAACTCGTCTACTTTCTCGAATTGATTTAGGGCGCCTGTTGTTTGGAGGATATTCGCGTGGTCCACAATCATGATTTTTGTTTTCTGATTATTAATCTTAAGCCCACACTTGTTGCTTTCGGTTTCTACTCTCTTTATCAGTCTCGACATCTCCTCTTCAGATGTTGCTATCAGTGTTGTATCATCTGCGAATCTTAAGTTTGAGATCTTTTTTCCTGCAATGGAGATGCCGCCTCTCCATCCATCGAGTGCGTTCCTCATTATGTATTCTCCATATAAATTGAACAGGTCTGGAGATAGTATGCACCCTTGTCGTACACCTCTGCTGGTTTTGAAGGTATCAGATTGCTGGTTTTCAATTCTTATTTTAACTGAGTTATCTTCGTATAAGTTTTTAATTAATATTGCCAAATGATCTGGAACTCCCATCTCATGAAGAACTGTCCAGAGAACTTCCCACTTCACACAATCAAATGCCTTTTGGTAGTCTAGAAAACAGATTATTATTGGAATTTTAAATTCGCGGGCCTTTTCTATGAGCTGCCGCATATTAAGGATTTGCTCTCTCGTACCCTTCCCTTTGACAAAGCCTGCTTGTTCTTGGGGAATTTGTTTGTCTAAGTATTGTTGCAAACGGCGTTTAATGATTCTTAGTAATATTTTGCTTGGATGGGAAATCAGTGAGATGGTACGATAATTACTACACTTTGTAGTTGTTCCTTTTTTATGGATTGGTATGCACAATGATGTGCGCCATTCTCTGGGCCACTTTCCGCATCTCCAAATTTTATTACAAAGTTTCCACATTATGTAACATCCTTTGTCTCCCATGTTCTGAAGGAGCTCTCCCGTGATATCATCGCAGCCAGGGGATTTATTCTTCTTGAGGTGAGTTACAGCTTCTTCAATCTCGGACAGCAGAATTTCAGGTTCAGGGTTGTATGCGATGTTTTCGAGGGCTGAAGTGTGGCCTAGATTTACGTGTTCTTCCCTGTAGAGCTCTGAACAATAGTTTTTCCATGTTTCCAACACTCTGTCGATATCACTTGTGATAATACCATGTTTGTCCTCTATTGCATAGTTCTTGGGTTTAAATTCTCTCGCAAGAATTTTCACTTTCCGGAAGAGGTCTTTGGTTTCATTTCGATATCCGTGATTTTCTATTTCTTGACAGATTTCAGAGATGTATTCTTGTTTGTCTTTTCGGCATCTTCGTTGAATATCTCTGGAGACAGCTTTATATGTCTGTTGATCACAGGGGCCAACTTTAAGTTGCTTTCTTTGTTCAATCACTTTCCACGTGTTTCTGCTGATCCACGGTTTAATGCTATTATTTATAGATGGTTGGCGACATTGGTTCACTGTTGTTACGATGGTTTCTTTAATATCTGTCCAAGCTTCATCCACACTTTGTTCTGCCTGATTGTTCTCTATTCTGGTTAGTGCTGGTTCAATTCTCTCTTTAAAGGTAGCTAATTCGGGGTCCGTTAGCCTAAAAGAACGGGGAGAAGCTTTGCGTATGTTCTTGAAACGTATTCTGTAATCAGCCATCAAGAGCTGGTGATCGCTTCCGCATTCTGCTCCTGGAAATGTTTTTGCGTTGGTAATTGAAGACTTCCATCTCGAACTGATCAGAATAAAGTCTATTTGATTTCTTGTTCTATCTCCAGGTGATTTCCAGGTATAGAGTCTACGCGGATGATGCTTGAAATGCGTGTTCATTACAGAAAATTTCCTTTGGTTGCAGAATTCTAATAGTCGGTCTCCTCGCTCATTCCTATCTCCTAGACCATATGGCCCTACAATCATCTTCATGTGGTCATCTAGATTCGTTCTTCCAAGTTTGGCATTAAAGTCGCCTAGTATCACCACTATGTCTTTGTTTGGTATTTTATCAAGTACACATTCGAGAGCCATATAAAAGTCTTCTAGTGTTGCTTGTTCTGCCGTGGATGTCGAGGCATATATTTGTATGATGTGGAGGATGGATGTTGAGCACTTTAGTCTCAGATGTATAATTCTGTCATTAACTGCATCATATCCATTTACGTAGTTCTGGAATGTGGGTGGTATTATAATTGCAACCCCATTGATGCTCTCTGTTTGGTGGCCTGAGAAATAAATGGTATTGCCAGAGGCGCTTCGGAAATGCCTCTTACCCTTCCAGTGAGTTTCACTGATGCCAAGCATAGAAATTCGATAATCAGCCATTTCTCTCTCTATTATATGTAATTTTCCAGGATGTTGGATCAAACCTCGTATATTCCAAGTTCCAAATCTGTTGGTTTTCCGAAAAGAGATTTTATTTAATGTTCCAGTAGTCCTTTGTGCACCTGCGACCTGGTTCCCTGTCGCATTGAGCCCGGTAGCCCATTTCACATCTCCCACCCCGGACGTGGGAAGACGCCGATTGTCAATCGGTTCGCCTGACTGACCTATTCTAATTTTGTAACACTCCATATTGTAGAAAATTGTCTTAGGAATGTAGTGAAGTGGTTTCCTCTTGCCTACTTCACCGCTGTGCAGAGACCGTGTATCTGGTTCTCACTGCGCTCTCTGATGTCTGATCCATAACCATACCAGTCCCCATGACCTATGCTCATGGTCAGTTTTAAACTTCTAGCTGCCGAAGTTTAGTTTGCGTCTGGGTTAGACGCTACCTTTCACCATATCTGGCTACCCTCACTTAGTTTAGCCTGCAGACCAATGCAGTTTCCCGGGGTGTGGCACGTGGAGCCATAAGTGAGAGTTGGGTCCAGTTATCAGGATATGAGGACCAGTTATCAAGAACCATCTCCCGTCTATGACGCTTGATGTGGTCGTCTCGATAAAAGGTGCTACCCCTATAACACAACCCAGGAAAGTATCGTTTATTTTGCTTGCCCTATCTCCACCCCAGTAGTTTCTGTCCCCAGTTTTCGAACCCCCTATAATTATACTCTATGTGGTAGGCAAAATATATTCGTCACATAATATCATGTGCTTTTCAGTGAATTTAAGAAGTTACTACAATTCTTTACGTCAAATTATAAACTTAAACTATGTCCCATTATTCCCTAAATGCTAGGTGAAACGGGAAACTAAACAGTTTAGATTTTAATTTCTTTCTTCCCACAGCTTTTGTTTTTTTTGTCACACTAAATAAATAAATGATAATAAATAAATGATATGATATAAATACATAAAGAACGTGAAATTAAAGAATTCTCTTGTGATATCAGTTGTTTTTTCAGCATTAATTTGTACTCTTTGAACCATGGTTTATTTCGTCCCGAAAAGGATACTTAGATATGGTTTCGTTGTATTTTATAAACAATCAATGTGCCAATATGACAGCTCAGCAATTTAATGAACGATATCAAGATAATCACGACAGAAGGAAGTATGTTTCAAAGTTGGTAAAAAAATTAGGAAGCTGGGAATGTAGGTAATAAAAAACGAGAAACTGAAGGACCTATAGTTAGGACACATAGTTCACCTAGATTCGATGTTAAATACGAGGCAAGTACAAGCGGCATCTGGAATAAAGCGAACTAGCATCCAAGCCATTTTGAAGAAGAGCAAATTTCATCCATATAAAATATGATTTGTGCAATAATGAGTGAGCGGTTAGTGACGACCCACAGTTTTTCTTTAATCTATGTTTCTCCGTTGGATGCACTTTTTTTCATAAACGGAACTTGAAATCTTCACAATTACCGTTATTGGTCTGGTTAAAATGCAGGATTTTTCACGAGGTGCATACACAGCAACGACAAAAATTTAATGTACGGGCTGGTATTTTTAGTGATCGACTGGTGAGATTATTTTTTACCTGGCAATTTGACTGGCGAAATTTATTTACCATTACTGGAAGACATGATTAACTCTGCCTTGACTGATATTAAAAATGATCAACAATATGATAAAGATCATTTGATTTTTCAACAGGATGGTGCCCCTCCGTATTATGCTTCACTTGTCCGTCCATATTTAGATTAAAATTTTACACAGTATTGGATTGG